>NC_092372.1:30948101-31258214 GCF_030028105.1 Mobula birostris | reverse complement strand
GTTATTTAATGTGCTAATAAAGAAGCACATATATTACTATATCACAATTTTAAAAAAAATTGATAACTATTTCAGTATAATTAGTTTCTTTTGTAATTGTGTATATTTTATTTTATATATTTAAAAATACATTATTTTGAGAAGGGGTGCATAGACTTCACTGGACTGCCAAAAGGGCCCATGGCATAGAAAAGGTTAAGAGCCCCTGTTTTAAATGATGATGCTTTATTTTTAAACTGTGACCTCTAGGGGCAGTAGAGCAACGTAGCAGTTAGCACAATTGTTTTACAGCACCTGCAATCACCATTTGAGGTTGGATTCCAGCTACTGTCTGTAAGAAGATTGTATATTCTCTCCATGACCATGCGGATTTTTTGTGAGTGTTTTGGTTTCCCCCCACACTCCAAAGTAGTACAGTTAGGGGTAGTAAATTGTGGGCATGCTATGATGTCACCAAAGGCTACCCCCAACACAGTACTGATTTAATTCAATGCAAATGTATATTTCAATATACATTTGACAAATAAAACTTACCTTTATCCTTACTTCTGGGTTCTCCCATAAGAGAGTTAATTATTTAGCACCTTTGGAACTATTCCAACACCAACCCCATTTTATTTTCCCACATTCCAATCAATTCCTTCCAGATTCTACCACTCTCTGAAGTGCCAGGAAAAATTTACAGTGGCCAACTAGCCAACAGATCAGCACACTTTCAAGTTGAGTGAGACAATCAGAGGAGTAGGCAG
Source organism: Mobula birostris (assembly GCF_030028105.1). Taxonomy (NCBI): domain Eukaryota; kingdom Metazoa; phylum Chordata; class Chondrichthyes; order Myliobatiformes; family Myliobatidae; genus Mobula; species Mobula birostris. Next base: position 31,257,465 of record NC_092372.1, on the reverse strand, counting down.
AAGCACACATGATCACAGGGAGAACGTTCAAACTCCATGTCGGAATTGAACTTGGGTCACTGATGCTGTGAGGCAGCAGCTAAACAAGCAGTGATGTTTACAACACCAGTAATATTATGTCTTCACTGCCCTCTGAAAGGACCCAGCAAGCAGGACAAAGAAGCAGACAGGAAAATTATTGCGGACATTACTCATCCAGCAAAAAAACTGCCTTTTCCTGAAGTTCCCTTCTGCTAAGTGTGATAGGGCTATTAAACAAAAACTTCACACCATTTTAAATGTTTCTTTGCCCTAGGCAGTTAGTCTCATTAACTATTTTAGTTAGACACTCCAACCCCCTCTATCTATTGCCTTACTCACTGTAATGTACTATAATGCTTTAAATCACGTTTTATAAATTTGTTTACATTGTAAATGTGCTGGTATTAATGTATTTGTGTACATTTTATTTCATATCTGTACTGTTAACTATTTTTATATAACTCAACAATTATACTCAAAATGTTACCTTTTTGATGCAATTCACACTAACACAGCACCTCAATTCCTAATAAATGTATATGGTGAATATAGTTAGTTCTTGAAGATAGTTGCAACATAGAAAACCTACAGCACAATGCAGGCCCTTCGGCCCACAAAGTTGTGCCAAACATGTCCCTACCTTAGAAATTACCAGGTTTACCTATAGCCCTCTATTTTTCTAAGCTCCATGTACCTATCCGAAAGTCGCTTAAAAGACCCCATTGGATCTGCCTCTACCACCGTTGCGGGCAGATCATTCCACGCACTCACCACTCTCTGAGTAAAAAACTTACCCCTGACATCTCCTCTGTACCTACACCCCAGCACCTTAAACCTGTGTCCTCTTGTGGCAACCATTTCAGCCCTGGAGAAAAGCCTCTGACTATCCACATGATCACTGCCTCTCATCATCTTATACTCCTCTATCAGGTCACCTCTCATCCTCCGTCGCTCCAAGGAGAAAAGGCCGAGTTCACTCAACCTATTCTCATAAGGCATGCTCCCCAATCCAGGCAACATCCTTGTAAATCTCTGTATCATTTCTATGGTTTCCACATCCTTCCTGTAGTGAGGCGACCAGAACTGAGTACAGTACTCCAAGTGGGGTCTGACCAGGGTCCTATATAGCTGCAACATTACCTCTTGGCTCCTAAATTCAATTCCATGATTGATGAAGGCCAATACACCATACGACTTCTTAACCACAGCGTTAACCTGCGCAGCTGCTTTGAATGTCCTATAGACTCGGACCCCAAGATCCCTCTGATCCTCCACACTGCCAAGAGTCTTACCATTAATACTATATTCTGCCATCATATTTGACCTACCAAAACGAACCACTTCATACTTATCTGGGTTGAACTCCATCTGCTACTTCTCAGCCCAGTTTTGCATCCTATCAATGTCCTGCTGTAACCTCTGACAGTCCTCCACACTATCCACAACACCCCCAACCTTTGTGTCATCAGTAAATTTACTAACCCATCCCTTCACTTCCTCATCAAGATCATTTATAAAAATCACGAAGAATAAGGGTCCCAGAAGAGATCCCTGAGGCACATCACTGGTGACCGACCTCCATGCAGAATGTGACCCGTCTACAACCACCCTTTGCCTTCTGTGGGCAAGCCAGTTCTGGATCCACAAAGCAATGTCCCCTTGGATCCCATGCCCACTTACTTTCTCAATAAGCCTTGCATGGGGTACCTTATCAAATGCCTTGCTGAAATCCATATACATCTACTGCTCTTCCTTCATCAATGTGTTTAGTCACATCCTCAAAAAATTCAATGAGGCTCATATGGCATGACCTGCCTTTGACAAAGCCATGCTGAATACTCTTAATCATATTATACCTCTCCAAATGTTCATAAATCCTGCCTCTCAGGATCTTCTCCATCAACTTACCAACCACTGAGGTAAGACTCGCTGGTCTATAATTTCCTGGGCTATCTCTACTCCCTTTCTTGAATAAAGGAACAACATTCGCAACCCTCCAATCCTCCGGAACCTCTCCCGTCCCCATTGATGATGATCGACAAAGCCTCAGCAATCTCCTCCCTCACCTCCCACAGTAGCCTGGGGTACATCTCATCCGGTCCCGGCAACTTATCCAACTTGATGCTTTCCAGAAGTTCCAGCACATCTTCATTTTTCATATCTACATGCTCAAGCTTTTCAGTCTGCTGCAAGTCATCACTACAATCACCAAGATCCTTTTCCATAGTGAATACTGAAGTGAAATATTCATTAAGTACCTCTGCTATTTCCTCCCGTTCCATACATACTTTCCCACTGTCACACTTGATAGGTCCTATTCTTTCATGTCTTATGCTCTTGCTCTTCACATACTTGTAGAATGCCTTGGGGTTTTCCTTAATCCTGCCCGCCAAGGCCTTCTCATAGCCCCTCCTGGCTCTCCTAATTTCCTTCTTAAGCTCCTTCCTATTAGCCTTATTATCTTCTGGATCTCTAACATTACCTAGCTCTCTGAACCCTTTGTAAGCTTTTCTCTTCTTCTTGACTAGATTTATTACAGCCTTTGTACACTATGGTTCCTGTACCCTACCATAAATTCCCTGTCTCATTGGAACGTACCTGTGCAGAACTCCACACAAATATCCCCTGAACATTTGCCACATTTCTTCCGTACATCTGTTTCCAATTTAAGCTTCCAATTTCCTGCCTGATAGCCTCATAATTCCCCTTACTCCAATTAAACGCTTTTCTAACTTGCCTGTTCCTATCTCCCTCCAGTGCTATTGCATCACATTACTGGCTATATATGCTGCAGTGATTTAAGTGCAACCAAAGTTGGACACAATGTCCATATCCTGTAAGTAAACGGAAAATAAACTGTAGGAGAATTAGCATTTAGGAAGCGTTTGCTGTGGCTTCAAAACTTTATACCTGCAGTTGCATAGTTGATAATGATGCCACTATATGGGTCAGGTGGTTGAGAGTTCAAGTTCTGCTCCAGAAACTGGAAGACAAGCAGATAGCTTAATGAAATACAGAGAATGTGCTCCAATAAGCATCTTTCAGCTGAGACAGTCATCTGAGGCTCTGAATGTAGAATATACAAGATGCATATGTATATTTCTGAAGAACAAAACATTGTTCCTAAAGAGGGGCATTATCTGTCTGTTACTCAACATAGCTTTATAGATATTTATTATAGTTAGTCAAATTTGTGTTATTGTTTTTAAGGTTATGATGAGCAAATTTCCTGCTGCATTTCCTATACTGCTGTCATGATTAAACTTTATAAGACCTTCATTAGCTATAAAGTGCTTTGGGTAGACTGACTGTGTGGAAAATCTTAGTATGAAGTTTTTAATATTCTTTGGTTATACTAAGGATAGGGATGGGAATCCAATGGGAGAGGATATGAGGTTCCCGGTTTTTTTGTAGAATTGGAAATACCAAGTCTCTGGTCTTTTCAAATGTTATCTCCTTTGAAAGTGGTACTGGATCTAAGGGAATATCCCATAGTTCCAAGCACAAATTATCTCGCCAATAGGCTAGAAACTGTAGAACCCACTACACTTTAGCTATATAAGTATAAAGATATACATACAACGAGATTTTAGATCTAGCCATTATTCACACAAACAATAGAGCAAGAACAGGCAAGCTACCTGGCTCTTCAGGTGATGTAGCCAGCACATCCTTCTTGGGTAGATAATTCCAGAGATTCACTCCCCTCTGTGAGAAATTCCTATAGACGTCAACTTTCGATGACTATCTCCCAATTCAGTAACTATGTTCTCTGGTGTCCCCTCATTCCAATCTTCCTATCTCAACACCTACTCTGCTATGCCCCCTTAGGTCTTTTATATTTCAATAAGACCACTCTTGTTCTTCAAAACTGCAAAGAGTGCAGGTCCAATTTGTTTAGCCTTTCATGAATAGATCAAGTAAAGACAACCACCTCCCACTCCCAGCAAACAGTCCAACTGAAGCTGTTGACTAAAATTGCATTTTCCATTTTTACTTTTCAGGTGAATTTTATTGCTGGTTGTTTTTATGATGGGGTTTTGTTATATGCGAGGGCTCTCAATCAGACACTAGCAGGAGGAGGGTCCAAAAAGGACGGAATGTTAATCACAAGGAAGATGCTGGACCAGCAGTTCCAAGGTACGTTAGAAGATCCATTACTGATGCTTCTGACTGATAATATTTAGTTTGCTTCTTATTGCTGCCTATCAAGGTGCTGGTTCTTAAAATTCATATATCTAATACAAAAAGGCATATCTTTAAAATATATTGCAGTTAATATATAACAAAATGTTTGGTAGCGTTATAACTATGTGCCTAATATTGTTTTGTTCATTATTTCATTTTCTGGCATCTGGGCATCACTAATGAGGGCAGCGTTTAATTGCCATCTCTAAATACTCTGTAAGGTAGTGGCGAACTGCTATCTTGAACTGCTGAAGTCTTTCTCGAAAAGGTGCTCCCTCAAAACAGGGTTTTTATTTCAATATGGACCCAGTGACAATGAATGACCAGCAATGTATCTGTATGTTAGAATGTTGTCTTGGAGACAGACCTGCATGGAAACATAGCTTTGCACATCCTGCCTTGGTGCAGCAAGCAGAGTAAAATGGATTTTTAAAGGCCTCTGAATTCAAATTTACTGCTGTCAAGTTTCGAATGGATCAGGCCCACACTAGAAAAAAAACAAAATGCAGGTTCCTACATTGCCTATTGGTAAATTTACTAAAGTCATTATATCATTCTTGAGTGCCAAAATTGAAGCAATTTGCCAATTTCCAAGACTGTACAGCTGAAGTATAACTTTCATGCCTGTGTGTTCCACCCTCATTGAGATTAATGGTTTCATTCCGTTTACTTTTTGTTTTTCATATCTATGTAGCAGTCTTTAATGATTTATACAAATGAACAAAAAAATCCATTTATTCCTGAGTTAGTTTTAATTTATTCCAAGTTACTAAGTCTTTTTCTTCAATCCAAAGTGAATCATATAATACTTCCTTACATCAGTGTCATCTTCCACAGTTATACATTACCTACTTACTGGAAGTAAGTTTGACACTGTGCGATGTTGTGTTCTTATATATTTATACGTACCGTGGTTTAACAGTAAAGAATCATGTTCTGGAAGAATTAGAACTTTTATTTACAGCAACAAAACCAAACCACCTTTTTACCAAGCCATGTTCCAGATCATGCTATCATTTCTGCACATGCTCAGAACTCTCTCCAATCACTTTCTTACACGTGACATCACCACATGCGATATAACAGGGATAGTAAAGACTCAGCAATTTTGAGTGTCTCCTGATACTTGTTTCAATTGACATCAATGTCTATTGACTATGTGATTTTTTTTTTAACTTCTAACTTCCATCTACATAACTATTAGTCCTAACTTAATGTCACCTGTAAATATGGATATAGTACTCCACTCTTTCATCCAAGTTGTTGCTTTTTATCGTGGGTCCTCATGGTGGCTTAGCAGTTAGCATGGCACAATTACAGCTCAAGGCATCAAAGTCAGAAGTTCAATTCCGCCACCACCCTTATGGTGTTTGTATGTCCTCCCCGTGTACGCATGGGTTTCCAGGTGCTCCGGTTTCTATCCACGTTCCAAAGATGCACCGGTTAGAAGGTTAATTGGTCATTGGAAAATGTCCTGTGATTAAGTTAGAGTTAAATATGTGGTGCCTGAGTACCTCAGCTTGCTAGGCCAGAAAAGCCTGTTCCATGCTGTGTCACTAAATAAATAAATAAAATAAATTTCCATTTTCCTCCTCTTGACACTTCTGCAGCTTTCAAATGCTGTTGGTAGTTTGTCTCATTTCTTTGTTGTGAAAAAATATACTGAGGGTTTATTTAGTGAGCTTGATATTTGCATATCATCCATTATCTTCTCATCATTACCAAACCAGCTTTTCATAAATGCCAATTCCCATTTTGGCATCTCCCCTACAGCTCCTAAGGCCATGCCTTCAGGTACCTTATTTGTGTAATATTTTACAGCAATTATTCTAATTCATTATTTGTTTTCCATGATTAGTGTCAGGTTTCTCCTCAAGATGTCTTTTTTGGTCTTACCCTACTGTTGTGTAACTTGCACTTATCAATTTCATCCATCTTTATACTCTGCTGATTTTATCACTGCAACACCACCCCGCCCCATGCCATACATCATAATAAACTTACAGTTCATGTTGTTTTACAACAATGACTGCTCTTCAAAAATGTGTTTGAAATGTATTGTGTGTGAAATACTTAGTGACATTGTAAGGTAGTGAAAGGTGCTATAAAAGTAGTATGGCATGTACAGTTCTGTTCTCAAGTTTATTTCAGATTTTCTTGATATCTATTTCCATTAACTAATTCTGCCATTGCAAAAGGATTTCTTTCTTTTGTCATTCTTCATCTATGTCTTTCATTAAAATCATGACATTCTATCTTTCTGGATCTAAAACCTCCAGCAATATTTAGGATTTCTGATTTTTTTTGTAATTCTCTCAGCTTTCACAGGACTGCTTTACTCTCATTATTACCAGTTTCTGTAGATATTATAGTCCTTCAGCAATTCACGCTCCAGCTCTCAAGTTACCCACATTTGCCCTGCCTTTGTCTTAAGTTATATGGCTCCCCTCTTCGGCTTTTATGCTCTGTATTTTCAATCAACTGATCACAATTTCTCACACACACAAAATGCTGGAGGAACTCAGTAGGCCAGGCAGCATCAATGGAAAAAATTACACTCGACTTTTCGGGCTGAACCCTTCAGCAGGACTGGAGAAGAAAAGGCGGAGGAGTAGTTTTAACAGGAGGGGGAAGGGAGAGAGAAACACCAGGTGATAGGTGAAACCTGGAGGGGGAGGGATGAAGTAAAGAGCTGGGAAGTTAATTGGTGAAAGAGACAGAAGGCCACGGAAAAAAAAAAGGGGGAGGACAAGGGAATGGGAAATGGTGAAGGCAAGGGTTGGAGGTATTACCGGAAATTTGAGAAATCGATGTTCATGCCATCAGCATGGAGGCTACCCAAATCGAATATAAGGTGTTGTTCCTCCAACCTAAGTGTGGCCTCATCACAACAGTGGAGGAGGCCATGGATGGACATATCGGAATGGGAATGGGAAGTGGAATTAAAATGAGTGGCCACTGGGAGATCCTGCTTTTTCTAGCGGGGGGAGCATATATTCTCAGCGAAGCTGTCTCCCAATCTACGTCAGGTCTCACTGAAACAACAGGAGGCCACAGTGGGAGCATGGAATGCTGTAGATGACCCCCAAAAGACTCACAGAGGAAGTGTCGCCTCATCTGGAAGGACTGTTTAGGGCCCTGAATGGTAGTGAGGGAGGAGGTGTAGGGGCAGGTGTAGCACCTGTTCTGCTTGCAAGGTTAAGTGCCAGGAGGGAGATCAGTGGGGAGGGACGAATGGACAAGAGAGTTGCGTAGGGAGCGATCTCTGCGGAAAGCAAGAAGTTGGGGGGGGGTGGATTGGGGAAGATGTGCTTGGTGGTGCAGTTCCGTAGGAGATGGCAGAAGTTTCGGAGAATTATGTGCTGGAAGTGGAGGCTGGTGGGGTGGTAGGTGAGGACAAGAGGAACCTTATCCCTGGTAGGGTGGTGGGAGGATGGGATAAGAGCAGACATGTGTGAAATGGAAGAGATGCAGTTGAGGGCAGCGTTGATGGTGGAGGAAGGGAGGCCTCTTTCTTTGAAGAAGGAGGACATCTCCTTCGTTCTGTAATGAAAAGCATCCTGTGAACAGATGAGGTGGACATGGAGGAATTGAGGGAAGGGGATGGCATTTTTACAAGTAACAGGGTGGGAAGAGGTATAGTCCAGGTAGCTGTGAGAGTCCATGGGTTTATAATAGACATCAGTGGATAAGAGACAGAGACAGTGAGATCAAGAAAGAGGAGGGAGGTGTTGGAAGTGGACCAGGTAAACTTGAGGGCAGGGTAGAAGTTGGATGAGGTCGATGAGCTCAGCGTGGGTGCAGGAAGCCCCACCAATGCAGACATTGATGTAATGTAGGAAAAGTGTAGGACGGTCACCAGTGTAGGCTTGGAACATAGACTGTTCCACATAGTCGACAAACAGCCAAGCATAGCTGGACTCATGCCCATGGCTACCCTTTTGTTTGAAGGAGTGGGAGGAGCCAATGGAGAATTTATTTTGAGTGAGAACAAGTTCCGCAAGGTGGAGAACAGTGGTGGTGGAGGGAAATTGGTCAGGTCTGGTGTTCAGAAAAAATGGAGGACTTTGAGGCCTTCCTGGTGGGGGCTGGAGGTTGATACTGAAAATGGATTTTAATTACTATGAGGGTGATGATCTTCATTATTAGCAGGTAGTCTAGCAGTTGTTTGTACTATTTTCCAATTACTTCCCCCTCTTTTTTCATGCTTCCAATGCCAGTGAATGAAAAGCAGTGATCCCACAGTCATTTTTAATTTCTTGTTCGATGTAGATATCCAAAAATCTATGCTTGGTCATCTTCTTTCTGCAGTTTCGGAGACATCAATAGATATTTTTATTATTTTAAGACATCAATCAGATGGCAAATATCTTGCTTCACCCCTCGACTTAAGTCTTTCCTTTGTTAAACTGGAGAGAGTGGATTCTTGAACACAATTTAACTTTGTTCTTCTTGTTTGGCACCAAGTGCTAGATACATCCAACTATCTCCAGGTAACCAATGGAAAAATGCACGTTGGTTTCATTTACAGCCTCTGTTCCTTTCATAAAATTTATTTATTTAGATACAGCATGGAATTGGAATTGGATCTTCTGGCCCTTCAAACTGCGCAGCCCATCAATCCCCCAATTTATCCCCAGCCTAACCATGGAACAATTTACGATGACCAGTTAACATACTAACCAGTACATCTTTGGATGGTGGGAGGAAACCCACACTGTCATGGGAAGAACGTACAAGCTCCTTATAGCCTATGGCGGTAACCTTCACTAAGATGTTGTAAAAGATTTGTAGCTCGGGTTGAGGATGATGTTGTTGAGTGGCTCGCCAAGCTGGCTTGTAAGCTTGAAGATGTTTCATTAGCCGGCTAGGCAACATCAGCAGTGCAACTGTGAATGAAATGTTGGTGATCTACATTGTTCACCTTTTATGTGTCCTGTGATTTTTATGCAATCAATGATGATGATGTTAATCCTACATACTGATCAACTAACACAGCCCAGACAACAATTATCACCTAATCGGACTTTAACAGACCAATCGCTGATTACTTAATGGGTAACCAATAGAAATGACACATATACTCACACACACACACACAAACGGACTAATCACAGGACACATAAAAGACAAACAATGTAGGTCACCAACATTTCATTCGAAGTTGCACTGATGATGTTGCCTAGCTGAGTAACGAAACATCTGCAAGCTAACAAGTCAGCTCAGCGAGCTACTCAACAACAATGTACTACCGTAATTTCCAGGCTATTGCTATAGAAAAAATCTGCTATTGACCGTTTTAAACATTTATGGTTTGTCAACATAGTTGGTAGAGCCGGTATTTATTGGTCTTTCATAATCATTGAGCTGCCAGCTTGGAGCATCACTGTCTTTGTGGTGAAGATATCCACAAGGCACTGACATGTACCAATTTAGGTGATTGTCTTGTCTAGATCAGTGCTGAGCACTATGAGTACTTGCACTCACCCAGACAAATAAAAATTATCCCATCACAGTCTACCTCAAGCATGGAAAAAGGCTGAACCATTAGGATCTGAGTCACTTTCTGCAGAATGCTGAGGCTCCAACTTGCCCTTGAAGCTGGAGCATTTGCAGTACGTGAACGGTCCAGTTAAGTTTCTGATCACTGGAGATCTTTAGATGTTGATGTTGAGAAAAACGGTGAAGTGGTTGATGTTTAGAGAAGGTTGTAATGGAGATGGTCGTCAGTTGTTAGTTGCCATTTATCAGCCCATCCTTAAATGTTGTTTAGGCCATAATGCAATCAGATATAAGTTGTTCAATTTCTCACAACTTTGTGTAATCTTCTCCAAGCTTTCTCTTCCTCCCTGAGCATATGCCAAAAGTGTGGTCTCAGCTAATGCCGTTTAACGTGTTGAGGACTGGGATGCTATACCGAGGAAATCACAGGGCTAAGAGCACTACTCTTCAAGTAATAATCCTTTTCCTTTGTGTGAGTTTTGACTCTAATCTGTGAAGAGTTTTCTTCTTCTTTCCCAGAGACTTTCAATTAACCAGGGTCATTCAGGAAAGTGGCACCAGGATGTTAAGGACAGACAATCTTTTACCACATCCTGAGTTCAGCTCTTCCGTCGACTTTTGATAAAAGGCTGGAATGGGCCTGGATTCATGTGGGCCTGGTACAGAGCTAATTAACCATTATTGGTAATTGAGGAGACATACACAAGAGACTGCAGATGCTGGAATCTGGATCGACAAACCACAGGACCACAAAACATAGGAGCAGAATTAGGCCATTCAGCCCATCGAGTCTGCTGCACAAGCCTATCATGGCTGATCCCAGATCCCACAATCCCATACACCAGCCTTCTTGCCATATCCTTTGATGTCCTGACCGATCAGGAAACAATCAACCTCCGCCTTAAATATACACATGGACTTGGCCTCCACTGCAGTCTGTGGCAGAGCATCCCACAGATTTAGTACTCGCTGGCTAAAAAAAATTCCTCTTTACCTCTGTTCTAAAGGGTCGCCCCTCAATTTTGAGGCTCTGCCTTCTAGTTCTGGATACCCCACCATAGGAAACAGCCTCCCCATATCCACTCTATCTAGTCCTTTCAACACTTGGTAGGTTTTAATGAGATCCCCCCACATTCTTCTAAATTCCAGCAAGTACAGGCCCAAAGCTGCCAAATGCTCATGCGTTAACCACTTAATTCCCAGAATCATCCAAGTGAACCTTCTCTGGGCTCTCTCCAATGTCATCACATCCTCCCTGAGCTATGGGGCCCAGAACTGTTGACAGTACTCTAAGTGCAGCCTGACTAGTGTCTTATAAAGGCTCAGGATTATCTCCTTACTTTTATATTCTATTTCCTCATGAACTAAATGCCAACATTGCATTTGCCTTCTTTACCACAGTCTCAACCTGTAAATTAACCTTCTGGGAGTCTTGCACGATGACTCCTAAGTGCCTCTGCACTTTTGATGTTTGTACCTTCTCCCCATTCAGATAATAGCCCACACAGTACACTGGAACAAAAGTTCCAAACCTTTTTTATGCCATGGACCCCAACTATAAAGTGGTCTGTGGACTCCAGCTTGGGAACCCCTGTACTAGAAGAACTCTATGGGTTGAGCAGCATCCAAGTAGAGGCAGAGGAGGAATTATTGATATTTTGAGTCAAAATCCTGCATTAGGTTTGGGGGTTGGTAGGGAGATAGTCTGTAGAAAGAGGAGAGGAGAGGTACCATTAGGTGATTGGTGGGCCAGGGTAGGTTGAAAGATGAAGGGCAGCTGGAGCTCAATAGGGAGGGCAAAGAGGTTTACTGGTCATCACCTCTATCCACCCTCAGTTCTGATGTAAGTTTTTGACACAAAACATTAGCAATTTCCCCCTCCCATTTCTGCTTGACTGCAAACTTCCTCCAACATTTAGTGTGTTGCTCAAGATCACCAGCATCTGCAGAATCCCTTATATCCTCCAGTAAATGATTTGTAAGTGCCATTTGATGGTAATTTGAATAAATCCTTCCTTAGTTAATTAGTTAGTTATTTATTCAGCTGGTAATTAACTATACACAGCTGTGGCTTGTTCTGATTTTTCCTCTCAACAAACTCCAACTTGTGCAAAGTCCGCTCATTGAATATTATTAACACATAATAGCATTTAACAAAATTGAAGGATGGCAAAAAAAAATTGGTTTAAGGGATAGAAGCAATTTTTTTTTGCCTGAGAGAGTAAATGCTGCTGCTCCTAGTACTGAACAAGAAGGCTCCAGTTATTGCTGATGTAAACAATGTGTGCCTAGGCCATAATTTCAGTCTACAAATGACCTAACGCTCTGAAATGTGACAAAAGGTGATAAGGAAAGTAACCAATTTTCAGAGAACTTGGAAATGGAATTGGTTTATTGTTGTCACATTTTCAGTGGCCACTTTATTAGGTACACCTGTATACTTGCTCTTTAATGCAAATATCTAATTGGCCAATCATATGGCTGCAACTCAATGCATAAAAAATATGCAGATATAGTCAAGCAGTTCAATTATCACTCAAACCAAGTACTAGAATGGGTGAAGAAATGTGATCTAAGTGACTTTGACTGTGGAATAACTTTTGGTGTCAGAAAGGTTAGTTTGAGTATCTCAGAAACTGCTTATCTCCAGTGATTTTCATGCACAGCAGTCTCTAGTGTTTGTAGAGAATGATACCAAAAACAAAATAAGTCTAGTGAGTGGTAGTTCTGAGAGAGAAAGTGCCTTGTAATGAGAGAAGTTGGGGCAAATGACTAGATTAGTTCAAAATAAGTCCGTAAGATTTAGGAGCAGAATAAGCCATTTAGCCCATTGAGTCTGCTCTGTCATTTCATAGTGGATTCATTTTTGATCTCAGTTCCAATCTCCTGCCTTCTTCCCCTATCCCTTCTTGCCCTGACCAATCAATAATCTATCAACCTTTGCCTTAAATATATGTATAGGCTTGGCCTCCAAAGCAACCTGTAGCAACAAATTCCACAGATTCACCACTCTCTGTCTAAAGAAATTCTTCCTCATCTCTGTTCTAAAAGGATACTCCTCTGTGCTGTGCCCTCTGGTACTAGACACTCCCACCATGGGAAATATCCATTCTATCAACATTTGATATATTTCAATTAGGTCACCCCTCATTCTTCTGAATTCCAGTCAATATAGTCCCCGAGCTATCAAATGCTCTTCGTGTGTCAAGCCATTCAATCCTGAAATCTTTTGTGAACCTCCTTTAAACTCTCTCCAGTGTCAGCAGATCCTCTCTAAGATAAGAGGCCCAAAGCTGCTGACAATACTCTGTGAGACATCACCAGTGTTTTATAGAGTCTCAACATTAGCTCCTTGCTTTTATATTCTAGTCCTCTTGAAATGAATGCTAACATTGCCTTTGCCCTCTTTACCACTGACCCAACCTGCCCATTCTTCCAATCTGCCCAGGTCTTTCTGTAACCTCTCTACTTCCCCAAAACTACCTGCTCCTCCACCTATCTTCATATTATCCGCAAACTTTGCAACCAAGCCATCAATTCTGTCATCCAAGTCATTGACATATAATGTAAAGAGAATCTGTTCTAACACAGATCCCTGTGGAGCACTATTAGTTCAAACTGACAGGAAGGTGACAGTATCTCAGATAAACATGTGTTACAATGTTGGTGCACAGAAGAGTACCTCTGAATGCGGTACACCTCAATCCTTGCAATGGATGGGCTACAGCAGCAGAAGACCATGAACCACGTGAAGTGGCCATTTTATTAGCTTCAAGAGGTACCTAATACTGAGTGTATTTTGATACAGTGAAAAGCTCAGTTTTGCAGACTGTCCATGTAGATTATTTCAATACATTAGTATACATGAGGTATTACAAAGGAAAATCAACAACAGCATACAGAATATAGTGTTACAGTGAAACAGAAAGTGCAGTGTAGATGTAGAATTCAAGGTTCAAGAGCCTTGATGGGTGTTTTGGGTTCCTTTTGCCCAATTTTGTTGATCATTGGTACTTGACCTCACAGAATATCTTTGGATACTCATTGCCTCTTGAAAATCTTCACAGATTCCATTCCTCTGTTTCAGTTTATAATCTCTCTGGAGAATGACCAATGAACCAGTAATGCATACATTCTAGTTTTTATTATATAGTTCAATTTTCAAAAAAAAAATGATGTTGACAGTCATTGTTCCAATTAGCAGCAAGTGGGAGGACAGCAGGAAGCATTATATTACACTCAGTGCTGTTGACTCAAGCAGTTGTCTTTGTTGTCTTTTGAGCAAGGTTGCTGTACTCTATAAAATGGTCATAATTTATTTTAAAGAAAAGGATGGAAGGTCAGTCTGAGAACCACTAACATTACTCTTTTAATTGGTCAATAATTATCTTGAAGAAGGATATGGTTGCAGCTTATAGAAGTTAATGTTGTGTAATCAGCAGTATTTATCATGCTGTATTTCTTAATGGGATTAAGTAATCCATTTTAAAACTAAACTCCATAAATATTTAAAATTGTTAGGTAACCGGGAATCTAGAGTTGAAAATAATGCACTTTATATCTGTATTTAACCCCCAAAGCACTCATCACACTTTTGGCAGCTGCAGTCATTTCCTGTTTACTTTGCAGAGAAATAGTTTATCTTGCTGTTTTCTTTTCTAACTCTGTAATCTTCAAAACAACTGATTTGTTTCTTGGAACATCTATAAAGAGTGTAATTATGTGAGAAATAGGAGCTAGCAAACCTAAATTGCATTGGCAGTTGAGTCACTGTTTAGCTAAGGATAGAGAAGCTGCACTCAGGAGTGTCTGAAGACTAAATTAAACATGTGAGGAGAAAGCAGTGGAAATTGAGGAGACTGACCATTAAGTTGAAAAATATCCTGCAACGTCCTCAGAGGGGAGCACTATTTTAAAACTCAAAATCATAGCTGCTGGAAATCTTAAATAAAAAGTGAAATAGTAGAAATGCTCAGTGGGTCAGGAAGCATCTGTTGAAAGAGAGATGGTGTTATGTTTTAGGCTGAAGACCATTCATCAGAACAGGAAAGTGAGAAACCCTCTTGGCTTTAAAACAAGGCAGAATATTTCTTGGAGGTATCTGCAGACCTGAGCTTTAGATAACTTTACACCAAATTAGGCTGCACTGTTCACAGTAAGACAAACAAAATTCAAGATGCAAACTGTTAATGGTCATTATTCAGTGTATGTGTTTAAGTGAATAGTTTCAAGCAGCTGAGTGTCAACACCTCTGAAGATCTATCCTGGGCCCAACATATTGATGCAATTACAAAGAAGGCATGACAGTGGCTATATTTCATTCGGAGCTTGAGGAGACTTGGTATGTCATCAAAGACTCTCAAATTTCTATAGATATACCATGTAGAGTATTCTAACATTAGCATCTGGCATGGAGGGACTACTGCACAGGATCGGAAAAAAGTTGCAGAAGTTTGCCATCTCGGCCAACTCCATCATAGGCACTAGCCACCCAGCATGGAGGACACCTTCATAAAGCAATGGCTCAAAAATATGGCATCCATCGTTAAGGACCCCCATCACCCAGGCCATTCCCTCTTTTCATTGCTGACATCAAGGAAGAGGTACAGGAGCCTGAAGACACACCATCAACTTTTCAAGAACAGCCTCTTTCCCTCCACAATCAGGTATCTGAATGGACAATGAACCCATGAACATGACCTCTCTTTTTGTTCTACTTATTTATTTATTTTGTATATTCTTATTGTAGTTAATAGTTTTCTTCATTATTGCCAGTGTTTTCTCTATTGTTATTTAAAATTCTTCGGCTGGAATGTTACAAATTGGAAAAAAAAGTACACTAGAACTTGCCAACATCGCAGCATCTTGATTTTGTATGAAGCCTATGGTTAAAGTCCTGTTTGGTGGACTTGGCTATCACTGCCACAAAGAGGGTTTTGGCCAAATTTAATGGTGACGCATTTTATATCCAGCCATTTATCTTCTTGATTTGCTATGCAAGCTGAGCTTCTTACTAGGTCTCCTTCGCACTTTGCCAGAACGTTGCCATTCAGGATTCCATCAAGTCAATCGAAATGCACACTCAGTGGACACTTTAAAGAGGCCACTGAGCGTATGTTTATGGCCTTCTGCTGCTGTAGTCTATCCATTTCAAGGTTCGATATATTGTGCTTTCAGATATGCTCTTCTGCCCACCGCTGTTGTAACGCATGGTTATTTGAATTACTATCATCCACCTGTTAGCTTGAACCATTCTGGCTATCCTTCTCTGACCTATCTCAGTAACAAGGCATTTTTGCCCACAGAACTACTGCTCACTGGAATTTTTTTTCTTGTTTTTCACACTATTCTCTATAAACTCTAGAGAATGTTGTGCTTGAATATCTTAAGACATCGGCAAGTTCCGAGATACTCAAACCACCATGGTCAAAGTCACTTAGTTCACATTTCTTTCCCATTCTTATGTTTGCCCTGAACCACAACTGAATCTCTTGACCATGGCTGCATGTTTTTATGCATTGAGTTGCTGCCACATGATTGGCTGATTAGATAATGAGCAGGTATACCTGATAAAATAGTCACTGAGTGTATTTTACAGGGTTTCAGCACAGTATCCAGGAGAACGATGACTAGTATGCCATGCATTGAAGTACTTCAGGCATTGGCTATATTTCCACCCAAAGTATCTGGTAATAAAGGTTGTGATAATGTAGATGTGTAGGAACCTGCTATCAACACAGAAACAATTTTCAATAAATTGATTGGCTCATGAGCTGAAGACTTTGCCATAATCAGAAATGATTATTTCCTTAATTGCAAACGATTATGGATTATTAACATTGTACATCTCAGACTTTACCAATAATTTAATATTTTAACCTGAAAATTGTGAGCAATTATAAAACTGTCAATAATCACTAATACTTTTAACCCACAATTTTAAGGACTTTGATCAGAATCTAAAAAGATATAGGAGGAGTTGATTGTTTTTTCTAGCCTTTTTGGTACATGGAGCTTCGAAAGCTAGAAGGCTATGTGCTAGGAAAATTCTAGACAGTTTCTAGAGTAGGTTACTTGGTCAGCATGACATTGTGGGCTGAAGGGCCTGTAATGTTCTATGTTCTATTATATATTGCAATGTACTACTGCCATTTAACATAGATCACAATATATACCAGTGATATTAAACCTGATTCTGATAAAGGAGAATGAAATAATTATTACTCCAGATCTGATGCAGCGTAAAAAGAACACAATAAATATAAATATTAGATTACATACGTCAATGATAAAAAAAATCAAGCAACAGTTGAGGCAGCATTTGAGGAAATGGGTAATATTTTTATTGGGATCAGGCAATAGTTAGAAATCAAACTTGTTTTAAGTTTGCCGGGGTTGGAGATGTGGTGGAACTAACAAAGGGAATGTTTGTGATCTTGTGATGATCAGGAGAGATTGAATAATTCATGTAGTGGCAGTGCCAGGTGAGAGAGAATGATGAAAGCTTGTTAATCACAGCTGATATGTATAAAAGAGAACTCGATGGAGGATCTGAGAATAGAGGAGAGAGAATGTTGAATATGGTTACTAAATTCTGCCGATGTCACAAAATAAAATAAAGAGAGTTTGATGGAACCACTCAGCAGGTTGAGTAGCATGTGGCATGAGAGGAAAAATGGAGTTAACATTTTTGGTTGATGACCTTCTGGTAAAAACTGGAATGCCTGGTTATCTGAAATTGTTGAATCCATTATTCACTCCCAAGAGCCGTCTTGTGCCTTGGTGAAAGATGTAATGCTATTCATTGAGCACATGAACAATGTTAGATGTAGTATTATGAAGGAGAATTAAATTGAAAAGCATCTAGAAAGTTAAGGTCACACATACAGAGAGCTGCTCTGGAATGTGGTCAACCAAGCTGCCTTTGGTTTCTCTGATGCAAAAGAGGCAACGTTGTGAGCATTAACTGCAATACATTAGATTCAAAATAGTGCAACAAAATTACTCCTGCACCTGGAAGGAATGCTTGGCTGGCTGGATGTTAGAGCAGGAACAAACAAAAGGGTGAGTATTGCATATGAAAGTGCCATGAGAGAGGGAATAGTGTTGATGGAGGTAGAAACATGACTCATTGAACTGGAGAGCGGCTACTAGTCCTTTCCAAAACCTAGTAGGGATGATTTGTACAGAGGCTTTCTTTTTTAAATAGGAAGAGTTATTTAGTGGAACCTAGCCATATGTAAGAACATTGATGTAAGATGTTGTATATTTATAGAAGTGGAAGAGTTAAATAAGTTGTCAGTTGAAAGCATTAGTTAATCTAAACTTCTTTCAAGGCTTGTCTGCATTTATGACATCTAATATGCTGAGTTTTTCAAAATTATTACGCAGGACAGGTGCAGTTTAATTATTCGTGAATGTTTTATTGCTGATTATGGCAAAGGCATTTCAAAAGTTCAAAGTACATATGTGTTACCAGGTACAACCTTGAGATTTCCTATGGCCATACTCAGTAAGTGCAAGAAACATAATCGAATCAATGAAAGGCCACACTCAGCAGGACTGACAAACAACCAATGTGCAAAAAACAATGTGGAAATACAAAAGTGGGAAAAAAGAAAGAATCATAATAAATAAGGATTACATTTTGAGAAAATGGGATGATGATCCTTGAAAGTGAGTCCATAAGTTGTGGGAACAGTTCAGTGATGGGCCTAGTTAAATTATCCCCAATGGTTCAAGAGCCTGATGGTTAAGGGGTAATAACTGTTCCTGAACCTGCTGGTGTGGGTCCTGAGGCCTATGTGATGGGAATCCTTGATGATGGATGCTGCTTTCCTGCAAGAGGTGGGGATGGTGGGAGGGGCTTTTCCATGATGGACTGGCCACATCCATTAATTTTTGTAGGATGTTCCATTCAAGGGCGTTGGTATTTCCACACCAGGCTGTGATGCAGCCAGAAAATATACTCTCCACTACACATCTATAGAAGTTTCTCAAAGTTCTAGATGTCATACTGAATCTTTGCAAACTCTTAAGGAAGTCGAGGCACTGCCGTGCTTTCTTTGTAATAGCCTAGAGCAGATCCTCCAAAATGATAATACTAAGTCATTTAAAATTGCTGGCCCTCTCCACCTCTGATCCCCTGATGAGGTATGGGTCATGAATCTCTGGTTTCCTCCTCCTGAAATCAATAATCAGCTCCTTTGTCTTACTAGCATTGAGTGAGAGGATGCTGTTGTGACACCACTTAGCCAGATTTTGAATCTCTCTCCTGTATGCTGATTCATCACCACCTTTCATTTTCCCAATGACAGTGGTGTTGTCAGCAGGTTTAAATATGGCATTGGAGTTGTGCTTAGCCACACAGTCATAAGTATACAGCTACTAGAGCAGGGTGCGAAGCTCACAGCCTTGTGCACATGTGCTGATAGAGCTGTTGCTGCCAATCCAAAATGACTGGGGTCTGCAAGTGAGGTATTGAGGCCAAGGTCTTGAAGCTTATTGATGAGTTTTGAGGGGGATGATAGTATTGAATGTTGAGTTGTAGTTGATAAAGAGGATCCTGATGTATGCATCATTGTTGTCCAGAAGTTCCAGGGTTAAGTGAAGAGCCAATGAAATGACATCTACTATGGATCTATTATGCAGGTGGGCAAATAGATGTGCCAAGTTGCCTCTCAGATAGGAATTGGTATGTTTCATCCCCAACCACTCAAAGCACTTGAGTGAGTGTAAGTGCTACTAGATGATAGCCATTAAGACAGAATATCACATTCATCTTGGGCATCAGTATAGTTGAAGCCTGCTTGAAACAGGTGAATACCTCCGACTGATGAAGTGAGAGGTTAAAGATATTGGTGGAAACTCCAGTCAGTTGATCAGCACAGGTCTTTAGTACTCGGCCAGGTACCTCATCTAGGCCAGAAGCTTTCTGTGGGTTCACACTCCTGAAGGATGCTCTCATGTTGGCCCTCAGAGACTGAAAGCACAGGGTGATTGGGAGCTGTGGGAGTTGGTGAAGGTTCTTCCATGTTTTGATGGTCAAAGTAAACACAAGGCATTGAGCTTATCTGGGAGCGAAGCCTTTTTGTCATCTACATAGCTTGGTTTCACATTGTAAGAGGTGACAGCATTCAAGCCCTGCTACAGCTATTGAGCATGCTTCAGTGATTAAAGTTTGGTCCAGAGTTGCCACTTCACATGTTGCCAGACCTGGTGCCACCGATCTGATGCCACCCTTAGAAGGTTGAGGATCTCATGGTTCATCCAGGACTTCTGGTTGGGGAAGACGCTGACTGATTTTGTGGAGACACACCCATCTACAACTGCTTTTTATAAAATCCGTGACAACCATGGTTTTTTTTTTCCATTCAGATTCTTTGAGTCCTTGAACGTATTGCAGTTCACCAACTTGAAGCAATCCCTTAGCCTCTCCTCTTCTGCCGCCGGAGACCACATCTTTGTTGTCCTTATCTCTGGAGCCTTTCTCTTTAGCCTGTGCCTGTATGCAGGTAGGAGGAGGACAACCAAGTGATCAGATTTCCCACAAAGCGGTTTAGGCATGGAACTGTGGGTATTCCTTATCCTAGTATAGCAGTAGCCGAGTCTGTTGGGACTCACAGTGCTGCAGATTTGGTGATGACCACATTCAATATCTTGAGTGCCTGATTAATGTTCGCTTTTGGTGGTATGGAAACCGTGTTAAGGATCAAGGAGGAGAACTCTCTTAGTAAATAGAATGGTTAGCACTTAATTGTTTGATGTTCTGCATTGGGTAAACAAGAGTATGACAGAACTGCCTGTCCAAGTACCACAAAGAGTTTATCATGAAACATGGGCCTCCAATTTTTGCCTTCTCTGAATCAGCAGTTCAGTCCATCCTGTGTATTGGGAAGCCCTTGGGTCTTGCCGACAAATCTGGCATGTCCGGAGTGAGCCATGTCTCTATGAAACACAGAACACAGCAGCTCCTTATTTCACTAAGGTGCAGCGATATTGCCCTTAAGCATTCAATTTTCTTCTCCAGCAACTGTGCATTTGTTAACAAGCTGCTGGATAGAGAGAGTTTCATTACTCTGCATCTCAGCCTAGCCTGGAGTCCTCTCCTCCTTCCTCTTTTTGTCTGCTTAAAAGTGCCGTACCTGTACGATGGACAGTTAAGTCTGCTGAGTCTTTCAGAGGATCATGAAACCACCACGTCTTTCAGAAGATCACATTTCTGCAGGGAATTGAATAATAGAAACAGTTATGAGAAAATGATGAATACAGAAAAGGTGAAATGGTGTTTAATGCAAAAAAATGTAAATGTGCCAAAATTTGTGAAGATGTTGTATTTTATGTACTGTTTCTCTATTAGTAGCTGTCTAAGATTTAATACCAAAGAAAACCTATTGCTCTCACAATAGCTCCTAGGAATACACCATAGTGACAGAAGGCTCCAATGAAAACAAAATCAGAATCAAGTTTAATATTACCGGCATATATCATGACGTTTGTTAACTTTATGGCAAGGCAGTACAATGCAATACATGATAAATAAATATAGAGATAAAAACTGCATTCCATTAAGTATATATGTGTCTATTAAAATATTTCAGTTAAAATAAGTAGTGCAAGATAACAGAAATAAAGAAGAGAAGTAGTGAGGTAGTGTTCATGAGTTCAATGTCTGTTTAGAAATCAGATGGCAGAGGGAAAGAAGCTGTTATTAAATTACTGAGTGTGTGCTTTGAGGCTTCTGTACCTCCTGATAACAACAGTGTGAAGAGGGCATGACGTGGGTGGTGGCGATCCTTAATGATGGACGCTGCCTTACTAAGGCATCCTAACACAAAATGATTAAGGCAGGAGTTTTCTTGAATAATGTAATTTTGGGAGACGTGTATGTGAACAAGTTTTCTGCCTCAATAGTGCTATGGTCACATACGAGCAGGGAGATAACCTCTCCACCTCAAAGCTTCAGCCTATAACAATTGGTCAGCAATTTTTCTGGACTCATCCAGATTAAGGGGTATATCATTTTCAATACAAAAGAAAATTAATAATCACAAATTAATAAATTTGTAAATAAACACTGAAAAAGCTCTCAATTGTTCTCTGTCTACAAAAGAACCAAGTAAGCTTTTTATGTCAGTGATATCAAGTTATAGATTGCTATCAGCACTATTTGAGCACCAATAATCTGTGATAATATCTAAATTTATATAACTGTTACTTCCAGCAGTACCTTTTATTTTCCATTCCCTGAACTAATATCCATGGTGCTTCACAATGTGACTCTCTTTGATATTTCATGAACCACATATTTTATGTTGAACATGATCAGTGAGGAACTAGAGATCTGCAGACTTCTTAAAATAATTTTATTTTAGAATTTCAACAATCATCTGAGAAAGCAGAATTCCTTCAATCAATTTGAACTGAATTTGACCTTGCTTATAAACATGGAAATATAATTTTTCTATTCATGGTACCACCCATTTCTTAATCTTGTTAGATTTGATTTGGTTGCACCTTTGTGATCTTCATATGAAGAATGGCACTTTGGCATAAATTAATTATATTAGTGGACTAGCAACAAAGTCACTACTGTGCAACTATAAGCATAACCCTTCCTTTGTCAGATGCATTTCCTTACCAAATTGTGATTAAATATACTCCATTAGGGTAAATGCATCACACAATCATTAGTGTCTCAAAACTAGATGCCAGACATCTCGCGATTAAAGATGCTACCTTCAATACTGTATCAATAAGAAATACATTAAAATAATTATTTTGAAATTATTTTAAGTGCTAGTTCATGAGGTGTTTGCTTTTTGTTCTGTGTCTATTAACCCCTGTGGAACAAAATTCACAATGAACTGATGAATGGATTTTAGTCAGGCTGTGGAATATAATCAGATTTATTTTTAAGTGCCTCTCAAAAAAATTCAGAGGCATGATGCTCTTTTTTAAAAAAAGCATGAACAAAAACAACTTGTTTCTTCAGAATAAAGCTTTTGTGACTATTTCCAGGTCAAATTGCAACATTTTCCAAAATTTGAATGGGCATGCTTAATTGCCCTTCACCACTTCAAGTCAGCTGTAATATACACGTGAAACTTGCTTTCCGATGATGATATTTTCTATGCAAAGGTGGAAGGCATTTCGATGTACCTTCCCCAAATATGGATTATGGTCTACTTCTTCTGTCATTGCTATTGAATTCCCACCATGCCACTAAGCCTTGGACACCTGAACGGTACAGGTTCCTTCCTCTTTCACCCCAGACTTGTGTTTGTAGCACAGACGTTATGTCTGTAGAAGCAGATACAGGTCACTACACCTGCTTTATTGCTACTCAAGTTGTAGTATAAAGTTGTTTAATTTGGGTTGTTTCAAACGGTCAAGCTGACTCTAAGTTGCTTAGTTCAAGGAAGCTTGCAGGCTAGATAGATACCAACATATCAAATAACTGATGTGTTTATAAGATGGAAGGTTTGTGTACTCAAGGAGGTTAGTTTTACAGCATTAATTGTGAACTGTGATTGCTAAGCTGAGGACTATGCCTCCAAGATGCTTTTAGACCATTTGTGTTAAAAAGGTATTTGAGGAAATATTTTATGCATGTGAAGACATCCAAGTGAGAGAGAGAGTATAAATGTAGAGAACAGTTCACACTTATTAGGAATGGGATATGGAACATCAAAAAGAAACGTGGAAGAAAGACAGGGTGAACTGGCTTCAGTTTCTGCGACAGACAACTTGTTTGTCTGCATCATGGTATGTCGTTTTAGTTTATAGGGTTGTACCTGTGTTCTGAAATCCATTATCCTTTGTCCTTTGTGTTTTGGAATCCTTTGTGCTTTGTATTTTATAAATAGTTTGTGTTTTAGAAATAGTTAGTAATTTGGAAATGTTTAATATAGAAATCCTCCGTGAAGTTTAAATGTGTTGTTTGGAGTTAAATATGTATCACTGAAAATAAATGATCTGGGTTTTATACTACTTTCTTCTCCTTGGTAGAATAGTGGGTTTTGGCAGCTAAACTCACCATGGAGAATAAACAGGAAAGTAAGCCAGTCTTTGAACGATTGGGCAGCTGCTGTATAATATCACTTTAGAGAGAGTACTTGTGGCTATTTATGTCCGATGGGGCTTAAGATCTTTGAGTTTAGAACTTTGAAGTCAGCAAATCTAATACTATCACAGCAGCATCCCGGTAAATCTCCTCAAAAGATTCCACATCCTTCCAATAATGAGGTGATCAGAACTGAACAAAATATTCCAGGTTAGGTCTAACCAGGGTTTTATAAAGCTGCAAAATTACCTTGCAGCTCTTGATTTCAATCTCCTGATTAATGAAAGCCAACATACCATACACCTTGGTAATGAAGTTTTTCGGAGTTTGTAGGACTTCTTTTTAATGGGATCCCGGATGGAAATGCTTTTATTGTCATATTGCCAGAATGCTGTCTTCAACTGACAGTTCTATAAAATTTGCAAAACATGCCATGTCTGCAGCTAACACAGAGAAGGCTCACTGTTGTAAGTTGATTGACTGATCATGGCAGTACCTATAGTGATGACGAAAAAGGTGTACACCTAGTGTGATCCTAATGTAACTGGCAACCTTGTAATTCTGCAGATTTTCTAGACCACTTTGTTTTAATTCTCTGTGAAAAATCGTAACTGTCTTGAGATTTCTAGATGCTTCCATTCTCCTTTGTTATAAATTGACTTTGAAGCATGCAGGCAATAATTTTTGCAGATGTTCTTTGACAGTATGGTTTATAACTTAAATATTGCAAAGGACTTTGAGTGTTTAAAGATTAAGGATTTGTTTTTAAAGATGCTAGAACACTAAATGAATTTAAGAATATGAATAAAATTCTAATAAAAGCCTCAAATATTGCAATGATTTTGGGAGGGTAACTCCATTATACTTGATAAAACTTGTTTGATTACTTTGTTGTTGACTCTTTATGGATGTTGAAATAGTTCCAATGAGTCCATACAGTGGTCAAATGGATTAAGCAAAAGTCAGAACATAGTTTCACATAAATTATGGTTTTGAAATTGTTGGATCTGGCCTGATTAAAAGATGTTGTAATTATTGCAACATTTTAGTCTGTGGGGATTTAGAAATAATGATGTTTTCTATGACCGTCTATACTAGCAAACCTTCCCTGGCATTGTTCACAGAACGTCTGTGGATACAGAGACATTTATGTTTTTTTAGCCAACAAGATGATTTGTTCTTTTGTGATCAGTTTCTGAGGAAAATGGTCCAATTAAGCAAACTTTAGTTATATGTAAGCTCTTGAGGTCAATCAGAGACCAATTCTAACTACCTGTAAATTTATGAGTTTGGAAGTAAAATAAAAGTTGAGAATGTCTGTTTTTTTTACTTTGCCTTACTCTTATATTATGTAGAACTTAAAGTTTGAAATTTGGTGTTCACTGGCACAGATGGAGAGCATTTATAGATGTGTAAAACAAGAATTATCTATGGAATGTTAAAAATTTGCATATGATATCTGCTTCCTGTCTACAAATATTATTTCTACTTGTCACAGTTTAGTTATGTTTTTATGTCAACATTTATAATTTAGTTTGCATTGAGTAGTTATTTTCTTTTTCTAAACATTACTCTTAGAATGTTCTGTTAACCATTGCCCAGTAGTACCATTTTGGTGCCAATTGCTACCACCTTGTTTTTTCCCAATCTGTTTAGCAAGAGAGTTTAATTCAATAAACTGAACCAACAGGATATGATTCTTTAGTCTTCTTCCGTATTAAAGCTGCCAGAACTACCAAATTTTGCTGGACACCATTTTCGTAATTTATCCAGTTTATTTATGTAGTCCATCCCAAGTCAGGAAACTCCGAGCAATCTTGTCTTTCTTTCCTCATAGTCCCTTTAAGGCCTGTTCCTGTTTCAACCCATCGAGTCTAAGCTGTCTGTCAGTGCAATTCCATCAGTCCTTTACTTGTTTGTCTATAAACATTTCTCTGTCATGTCTCCATGACTTTTCACTTATTCTTCAGCCACCCAGCTGTACTGGAGATAATTTTCAGCTAATTAATCTATCAGCATGCCTTTGAAATGTAGGAGGAAACCAAAGTTCCTTACAAAAAACCATCTGGTCTCTTGGAGAATGTGCAAACACCATACACAAATCCTTGTAAATCAGAACTGAACCCAAGTCTTTGGAGCTGTGTAGTTAGTATAGTAGTAGTTTTACTATTGTGCCAGGTGTTAAATTGGCTATCTACAGTTTACAACCTCTGCCTTTATGATCTTCCTTTGTCCCAGTGTCCCACTGTGATCTTTTGTATCGGTATCCCACGGTGATTTCACACCTCAAATTCATGAGCTCCAACCCTACTGTTGCTCCTTATTTTGTTAATTTATGAATTTGTTGTTCAATCATTTCATTTCTCAACATTTAATTTCCAATTGCCCACTGCAGTTTTATTTTCAAAATCTTTCTGGTTTCCATTGTCCCATGACAATGCAACGGTGGATATGCAATGGCAAGCATTTAAAGATCGCATGGATGAACTACAAAAATTGTTCATCCCAGTTTGGCAAAAGAATAAACCAGGGAAGGTAGTGCACCCGTGGCTGACAAAGGAAACTCGGGATAGTATCAATTCCAAAGAAGAAACGTACAAATTAGCCAGAAAAAGCAGCACACCTGAGGACTGGGAGAAATTCAGAGTCCAGAAGAGGGGGACATAGGGCTTAATTATGAAAGGGAAAAAAGCTTATGAGAGAAAGCTGGCAGGGAACATAAAAACTGACTGTAAAAGCTTTTATAGAGATGTGAAAAAAAAGATTGGTTAAGATAAATGTAGGTCCCTTACAGTCAGAAACAGGTGAATTGATCATGGGGAGCAAGGACATGGCAGACCAATTGAATAACTACTTTGGTTCTGTCTTCACTAAGGAGGACATAAATAATCTTCCGGAAATAGTGGGGACCGAGGGTCCAGTGAGATGGAGGAACTGAGGAAAATACATGTTAGTAGGGAAGTGGTGTTAGGTAAATTGAAGGGATTGAAGGCAGATAAATCCCTAGGGACAGATGGTCTGCATCCCAGAGTGCTTAAATAAGTAGCTCAAGAAATAGTGGATGCATTAGTGATAATTTCTCAAAACTCTTTAGATTCTGGATTAGTTCCTGAAGATTAGAGAGTGGCTAATGTAACCCCGCATTTTGAAAAAGGAGGGAGAGAGAAACCAGGGAATTATACACTGGTAAGCCTGACATCGGTGGTGGGGAAAATGTTAGAGTCAGTTACCAAAGATGTGATAACAGCAAATTTGGAAAGCGGTGAAATCATTGGACAAAGTCAGCATGGATTTGTGAAAGGAAAATCATGTCTGACGAATCTCATAGAATTTTTTGAGGATGTAACTAGTAGAGTGGATAGGGGAGAACCAGTGGATGTGGTATATTTGGATTTTCAGAAGGCTTTTGGCAAGGTCCCACACAGGAGATTAGTGTGCAAACTTAAAGCACACGGTATTAGGGGTATGGTATTGATGTGGATAGAGAATTGGTTGGCAGACAGGAAGCAAAGAGTGGGAATAAGCGGGACCTTTTCAGAATGGCAGGCAGTGACCAGTGGGGTACCGCAAGGCTCAGTGCTGGGACCCCAGTTGTTTACATTATATATTAATGACTTGGATGAGGGAATTAAATGCAGCATCTCCAAGTTTGCGGATGATATGAAGCTGGGTGGCAGTGTTAGCTGTGAGGAGGATGCTAAGAGGATGCAGGGTGACTTGGATAGGTTAGGTGGGTGGGCAAATTCATGGCAGATGCAATTTATTGTGGATAAATGTGAGGTTATCCACTTTGGTGGCAAGAACAGGAAAACAGATTATTATCTGAATGGTGGCCAATTAGGAAAAGGGGAGGTGCAACGAGACCTGGGTGTCATTGTACACCAGTAATTGAAAGCAGGCATGCAGGTACAGCAGGCGGTGAAAAAGGCGAATGGTATACTGGCATTCATAGCAAGAGGATTGGAGTACAGGAGCAGGGAGGTACTACTGCAGTTGTACAAGGCCTTGGTGAGACCACACCTGGAGTATTGTGTGCAGTTTTGGTCCCCTAATCTGAGGAAAGACATTCTTGCCATAAAGGGAGTACAAAGAAGGTTCACCAGATTGATTCCTGGGATGGCAGGACTTTCATATGATGAAAGACTGGATTGACTAGGCTTATACTCTCTGCAATTTAGAAGATTGAGGGGGGATCTGATTGAAACGTATAAAATTCTAAAGGGATTGGACAGGCTAGATGCAGGAAGATTGTTTCCAATGTTGGGGAAGTCCAGAACGAGGGGTCACAGTTTGAGGATAAAGGGGAAGCCTTTTAGCACCGAGATGAGGAAAGACTTCTTCACACAGAGAGTGGTCAATCTGTTGAATTCTCTGCCACAAGAAACAGTTGAGGCCAGTTCATTGGCTATATTTAAGAGGGAGTTAGATGTGGCCCTTGTGGCTAAAGGGATCAGGGGCTATGGAGAGAAGGCAGGTACAGGGTTCTGAGATGGATGATTAGCCATGATCATACTGAACGGTGGTGCAGGCTCAAAGGGCCAAATGTCCTTCCTGCATCTATTTTCTATGTTTCTATGACCTCTGGGGACCCAATATTTCATGAAATAGTTAACACACTGATTGCTGCTGATTAGAGGGGCATCCTTTTAGAATGGAGATGAGGAGGAATGTGTTTATCCAGAGAGTAATGAATCTGTGTAATTCTTTGCCAAGTCCTTATGCATATTTAGGGCAGAGGTTGATAGATTCTTGATCGGTCAGGACATGAAGGGATACAAGGAGAAGGCAGGAGATTGGGGATGAGAGGAAAATTGGATCTGTCATGATGAAACTTGGAGCAGACTCGATGGGCCAAATGACCTAATTTTGCTCCTGCATCTTATGGTCTTATTTCTGATATAGTATTCTTTTGTTGTTGGTGATTCATAAGATACTATTATTTGGTTACCAGAGTCCCAGAACTCTTTTGGTGCAGCATCATAGAAAATTTGAGGGGAGGAGAGAGAGCTATTTATTGAGCTTATGTCCGCTTTCTTTAGAGCAATGTATTCAGTTCTATTGTCTATTCTTGCATCACCTAAGGCTCTGCTCACTGAGATGATTTTGGATTCTGTACAGATCTGTTTTTTAGTAATTGTGCTTTGTTCCAGTTAAGTCTGCTATCACAAGTGGAGCTAATGAGATGTGAAGTGGAGTTGGCTGCCCTTCCCAGATCCAAAATTAAAGTTGGTGGGACCCTTTGCAACTGATTGAATATACACCCACATTAGAATGCTCTTGTTCAATATAGAGTTTGATTTTTAGAGTTTAGGAGGTATTAGGAGGTTTAGGAGGTGGTATTGTGCATATCTAATAGCCCTCTTAGGTAGATACTTTTTTCTAAATCTGATTTTTTAATATTTATCTTGAATTAGGATTAGCAGGATTAGGGATCAATGGCAAGATAATTTTAAGGTTTTTTTGTGTGGAATGAGGTGAAAGCATGAATATTGATCCAGTGACAACAAGGGAAAATATATATTTCCAAATAAAGAGATCTATGACTTAAGATATGTAATTTATACTCGTGGATGAATTAGAATACAGGTTTGGGAGTTGTGGTTGAAGAAGCTTTGGCAAATTGGTCCAATACATCTGCCAAACCAGGAGGGTTGGAAATAGAAGGCTTAAAATTCCCTATGCCATTCCTGACCCTGCATCATAAAGTTTAATAAGTTTATTAATTTATTGCTTTAGGGTTTTAACTCCTTGCATCCAATATTGAGTTTGAAATGTTCTGACTGCTCCTGCCTGCAAGTAGATGTCTAAAGTTACAATGCAAGTCTGATGAAAATAAAATAAAATTCCAGAATATTTGAAACACTGATAGAAAATGCTGAACAAACTCATCAGGTCTGGAAGAAGCTGTAAAAAGAGAAACAGGGTTAATATTTCAGACATTTTTAGAACTGATAGAGAAAGCAGATTAATTTTGATCTGCAAAGAGGATATAGGAGAATTGGATGGGACCTAAGGAAGTGTTGAAAGACTGAGACCAGGGTTGCCCAGTGGAGAATTGATAGGTGTCCAATGATTTGTGCACTTAATGGAAGAATACTGCCAGTTATTGAGGTACAAACTTTTGAGAAAAGTGAAAGATGTTGGCAAGTAAGTTCCATGAGCAATTTTACCTAGTTGATTTCTAGTGAGTAGCCAGAGTTAAAATATCCTCCGGCTTGTGAGAATACATATCACAATATAGGAATTGTATACATACTAGCTATCAAATCAAAGCTCAATACTCGCAAGAAAACTCTGGTAATCATTGCCAATCCACTAAAATTAAAATTTAAATGAATATCATTGAATCAAAAATGCATTAAATGGCACTCTCAACATTAAGTTATTTCAGGCTCTTTTGAAGTTATAATTTATTTGCGATGTTTTGCTTATTTTTTAATTCTAGGTGCTACTGGACTGGTGACCATTGACAAATATGGTGATAGACTCATCGACTTCAGTCTCTGGAATATGGTCAACACTAAAACTGGGGAATATAAAGTTAGTCCTTCTTTCATATTTTTTGTATTTTGCATATTTTGTTATATTTGTATTGGTGATAGATTGGTGCAAGTATACAATCTTCCAAATGATGAGCAAAATAGTAAATTAGAACTTCATTGAGAGGGAATCCAATGATTATCTTGTTCAGTGAGAGCTCAGGTTGGAAACACTGAAGTGTCACTTCTGTAGCGCAACAGTGATGCTGGACTTTCACAGTAGCACTGGAAGAACTCAGCAAGGCAGTCATCATCTATGGAGAGAAATAAATAGTCGATGTTTTGGTTTGAGACGCAAATCTTTGACTCTTTAGATAAGATTAGATTCAACTTTATTGTCATTGTGCTGAGTACAGATACAAAGCCAATGAAATGCATTTAGCATCTGACCAGAAATGCAAAGAATAGTGTTATTTACAAAATAACTGTGAATAAAAAAAGTGCTACAGCACACAAATATAGAAGTACTGAGACAGTACAATACGGATGCAATACTGCTTAGCGCTGTGTTGAGAGGTTCAGCAGTGTCACAGCCTCAGGTAAGAAGCTCTTCCTGTGCCTACTGGTGTGGGAGCGGAGGCTCCTGCAATGCCTACTGGATGGGAGAAGAGTAAAACATCCATGGTTAGGGTTAGATGTGTCCTTGATAATGCTTTTCGCCCTGCCCAGGCAGCGTTTATGGTAAATGTTCTCAATGGTGGGCAATTGGGTGCGGATAATCCGCTGGGCAGTTTTCACCACACGCTGGAGTGCTTTGCGGTCCAATACAGGACAATTGCCATACCACACTGAGATGCAGTTGGTGAGTATGCTCTCAATGGTACAGCGTTTATTCCACTCCATTGACGCTGCCTGACCTACTAAGTTCCCCCAACATTTTGTGAGTGTCACTTCTTTTTCTGGGCCTTCCTCCCAATGGAAAAAAGTAGATTAGAAAATCAATTTTATATGTATTTAAAATATGGTGGCAAAACTTATTAATGTGGACCATTTGTAGAGTGTTCATATTTGAAGCATTTGGACTAATCAGAATTTATATAGATTTATACTGCACAGGAATAGGCTCTTCAGCCAAACTCATCCTGTTGACCAAGTGGTCTTCCTGAGCTAGTCTCATTTACCTGCATTTAGCTCATATCTCACTAAATCCCCCCTATCTATGAACCTGCCCAAATATCTTTCAGTCTGGGTGTTTTCAAACCAGACACAAAGGATGAACCAAGAGATCCACTACCTACTGAAGGTCCAAGACTGGGGCATTCAGATCAGGTGACCCTGATCTATACAGGGTAGCAATCGTATATTCCAATCAAAGTAATCATTCCCTTCCTATTTGTTAGTGTTACTCTGCAACCTTACTGGACATTTTCTCAGGAATGTCATCTCTCAGTCCATAATATTCAATCAAATCAAAATTGAACACACACACACACACACACACACACACACACACCCCCCTTTACTTCTACCTCTAGCAGACTTGACATGTATAACCTGGAACCACAAGTCCTGCCTGTCTCTTCACTAGCTTTCCATAATAGCTGTGATATCATAATCACACGTTGTCAACTATGTTCTGTGCTTGTCTGTTAGCCTTGCATCAAAGTAAATGCAGTTTAGCTCATCAGACCTGCTTTATACTCTGTTGTATTCCTGCCTGTACTGCCCAATGGACTTGCTTTAAATTGAATATTTCCCTCAACTTTCTCATCTGACACACTATGACTTTAGCTACCAACCCCCTACTAGACTAGTTTAAACCCTCAGTACATAATCCATATAGGTCTTTATCTTCCAAATACTAATTTTGTGGTAATTATTGGGATCACTTCAATTTAAATTATGAGCATGAGTAATTGTTATTATTCACAGGTAGAATGTCAGTATCGCTGGCGTGACTCAAATTTATTGCTCATATCTTATTCCTGCAGGGAAGGCTGAGAGCTGCTGCTGACTTGACCCACTGCAGTCCTTGTAGTCACTGGCAGGGGGAAACATTTCAAACTGGCAACTGCCTATTCAATGCAAAGCAAAGAACTATAGTGATATTACTGGGCCACAAGCGGCCAACTTATTTTTGTCAATGTGCTATCAGAATCTGCTTGAAAACAGATTTGTATTTTGAGGGCTATCAAAGGAATCTGGGTAGGGAGGGAGACTTGATTTGAAGTAATGTATTGGACCCCAAAGAAATCTGCTGAGAATTGTGGAACAAATTAACTGGTAGACTGAGTGCCAATGCACAGAGTATATAGAAGAGCCCTTAGTACTGGAATAAGACATCTCAGTAATATCAGTCTCCACCTTGTGTGATAAACCCAGGGAAATATATTGATTTGCAAAGGTAAGCATCATTTGCTTACATAAGTTTGGCGTAAATATCAACAAGGCCTTTAATGGTTTAAAAGTTTCTAGTTAAAAGTTTCGGCAACTACCAATCTCCTCATTTGGACAATATGCACTTCCATTAGGCTGAGTTCTACACTGAAAGTAATCATTTATAACGTTGAGTACTCTTTTTTTAATCTTGGGATCACCAGTACATTTTCAATCATTTCTGGAGCAGTTGGAGAGGGTATGTGTATGCAAGTTCACATTCACTTTTATTGTGATTTCAGAATATGCACGACTATGATTGTTAAATATTTGATTATACAGAATAGTGAAGGCCAAACGGTGCGAATTTAACAGAATTTCATTGCTTTGTACAGATTGTTGCTCACTATCTCGGAACAAAAAAACAGATTTACTGGATTCCCAATGTAAAGATTCACTGGCCATTGGGCTACATTCCAGAAGACAACCCAACATGTGTGTTTGAAGCTGATGAAACAATCTGTGAACAAGGTATTGTTTCTTGCTGTGTGAAGTTTTGAGGCCCTTCAGTCTCTTTAGAATCACCACTTATGATTCTATGGTACAAAACTGTAGAGTAATATATGATAAAAAAGCAGTCTGGTACCCAGTGCTGGAGAATAATAATTGAAGTATTTCTTATCTAATTGATTTGAACAACTGTTTTCTTCCGAGAACAATTTTTGCAATGGATTATTCCCCAGAGCCCTGTACTTAAGAAACAGAAAATGGTGTTGAATCTAGTCCCTCAAGCCTGATCCACCATTCAAAGCAGTGAAATTTATGATCTAATATCCCATCTCTGCTCTTTTTCTGTCCCTTTTCAAAGTTCCAAGTAAATTTTATTCTCAGAGTACACATATGTCACCACATACGCCCCTGAGATTCTTTTTTCTGCCGGCATACTCAACAAATTTATAGAAGAGTAACTTTAACAGGATCAATGAAAGTTAAAGTAGAGCATAGAAGTCAACAAACTGTGCAAATGCAAATATAAATAAATAGAAACAAATAACGAGAACATGAAATAACAAAATAAAATATCCTTAAGTGAGATCACTGGTTGTGGAAACATCTCAATAGTGGAGAGTAGTTATCCCCTTTTGTTCAAGAACTTGGTGGTTGAGGGGTAGTAACTGTTCTTGAACCTGGTGGTGCAAGTCCTGAGATAAAGTAGTGACTGTAAATAGTGGCCTAATCATCAATCAGACAGAATAATATAGAATCATAGAATTGATGCAGTATAGGAGAAGCACACCTAACCTATGGAGTCTATGACAATTCCTGGTAGAAACATCTCTACCATCCAATCTCTCTGCTCTTTCTCAGTCTCCCAACCTTATTCTCTGATAAATGTCTGTCTAAATCCTTGATTTATCCTGTTTCTGCCACCATTTCAGTCAATGAATTCCAGTTTCTCATCACACTAAATAGTTTTGCCATGTATCCCCATTGTAACATTTTATGAGACCCCCCCCCGCCAATCATTGAAGCATCAACCACTGCCCCAGCTTTTCTCTATTAACCCCATTTACAATCTTGTACTCCACTATCAAATCTCCTCTCTACCTTCTTTGTTCTAAGGTGAACAGCTCCAGCTTCTCCTATAACTGAAATCTCTCATCCCTGGAACACTCTCATAGATCTTATCTGAGCACTCTTGGGGATCTTCACATCATTGCTAAAGCATGGTGAGTGGAAGTGGATGGAATACTCCAGTTATAACCTAGCCAATATATCATGCAGTTCAACGTAACCTTGCATGTCTTTCAAATGCTAGGATATGTGCACATGACCACCCTTCAGTACTGCATCATTCAGTCAAAAATGGCTCTCCTTACTCTTCCACCAAAGTGTATGGCTTTTCATTACTTTGTATTAAATTTAAGCTGCATCTTGTCTGTCCATTCAATCAGACTGCTACTTACTGACTTGCAATCTATGGCTATTTTCCTCACTGCTTACAACACTTTCTCTGCATATACTGTATGGAAATATTACCTTGCATGCCCGTGTTTAATGCATAATTGTGTATATAAGACCCAGCACTGACCTAGGAATGATCATTTTCCACTATCTTTAAACCTGGAAAATCTACTTTATCTACACTCAGGCCTTGAATCCAGTTTCCATGCTGTTTCTGATCATTAAGCACAGTGCATCTCAGCTTCATTAACTGGCCATCTGTTTAGGACTTTATCAAAGGCTTGAAGTTTAAAAAAAAAACAAACTGCAGGTGTTGGAGACCTAACATAAAATAAAGTGCTAAAATATTCAGCACATCAGGTCACATATGTGGGAAAAGAAGCAGAATTAATGTTTCAGGTTATAGAATTGTAAAGGGAAGGAAAGAAAAGAAATTTTGATGAGAGGGTGGGGAGGGGATGATTGTTACCATGGTAATCAGTGTTATCTGGTCAATGGGTGATTGTGAACAGTTAAAGGGCGAGGAAAGAACATAGGTGATAGATTGCAGTAGTTGCAAAATTCAGAGCAGAAAGGCATGCATGGCAGGTCAGGTTGGGAAGTTTTCCACTCCCAGAGGAGGGAGAACAAAAACAAATGAACTAAGTTAATATCGCAGATGAATGATTGATGCAGCGAAATCAAGTTACCCAAAGTTGTAAAATTTAATATTGAATCTAAGATGCTACAGAATGTCCAAATGAAAGATGAGTTGCTGTTCCTCAACTTGCTTTGGGTCTCATTGTAGCCGTGCCATACTATGGGGGCCTCTTACATTGTGACCACGAAGATGAACAGGATGTTTTGACACACGTGCCAACTTCGTGATGTATTTTTTTCATCATGCCAAAGTCTTGTATCGTTGTGATGATGGAGAGAATCTGTAATTGGCCGAATCAAGACTGGACATTAGTAATTACCTCTGTACTCAATATTTTTGACCAAAGTACTCACTGCAAAATACCTTCATCCCAGTAAAAACTGGACAAACTCTTTACAATTTACAGCAAAAATATAGGTACCAAGCGAAATTTTAAAGCCTGCACTGGATTTATATGTGGTAAATGTTTCATTATCTATGTATCTTCGGTATATCATTATAACTGAAGCAAAGCTATTCCCATAAATGTTATGTTGCTTTATCTTTTTAAATAGGAATGAGAAGCTTTTTGTTTTTCAAGGTGTCTTTAGGCAAAATATGAGTTTCATATTGAGTTGAGAAACCAGGCACTGCTTTAAAATGCTTTACTGTTGTTGCTTCCTTTAGCTGGTTTATCAATGTTCGGAATTGTCACACTGGGAACTGGTTTCATTCTGGCAATTTTTGTGATCTCCAGTTTCCTTGCTTACCGGTAGGTAAAGTGTCGGGGTTCTGTACTTTTATAAAAAGAAATTTGACAACTTCTGATTTTGTTTTTTTTTAAATAATAATGCTTTCTATTCTTTATTTAAAGTCATTGAGATTAAGAACTAAAATCACATTAAACAAAAGTATGTTTAACATGCTGTTAGAATCTGAAACAAGAAACACATTGCCTGAGGAATTCAATGGGTCATGCAGCAGCTGTCGAAACAGGAGCAAAATGAGCTTCATGTTGAGGCATGTTCAGGACTGAGAGTGTGGAGGAGAGTTAGTCAGTATAAAGAGGTGAGAGGGCAAAGGAGGCAGAGGCTGCTAGGTGGAACCAGTGATGGGTAGATAGAGTCAGGTGGGGGGTAGAGAAGGAGAGAACAAGAACCAACTGGTGATGTAGTGATGTCTGAGGCTGCTGGAATCTGTTAAGGTAGGTAATACATGGAAGCATATAAGAGAGGGATGATGGGCAGATGGAATCACTGGAGGAGAGGATGGGAGACCCAGTAGGTAAAGTGTGTGGGTATTAATCAGATGGAACCAGTTGGGGTGAAAAGTGAAACCGGGTAACATGGTGCTCGGGTTTGTAATATATTTAATATTTCAGTAATATTTGAGTAAGCATTCTTTGCTTGTTTACATGATTCAATGTGGGTTATAAGTAAGAATAACATGAATGGCATACGTCATTATGCGACCTCGTCATATGTAAGCGATACACTGGAGAAAAGGAAAGTAAAGCTAAGTAGACATGTGATCCCGATTAGTTTCTGGAGTTACAAAACTTAATAGGGTTTGGTAAAAGGTGGGTGAGAAAATCTGTGGATCAGAAGGAGAGAGAAAGAAACACAAGGGTGGGGGCTGTGGGTTACCTGAAATAGGAAAAATCACATTCATGCCTTTGGGTTGTAGACTACCCAGACAGAACACTAGGTACTGTTCTTCTAAAGAGGATGTACCTGTGTTGCTAATTTATTACTTTAGAGAATTAATTGTAGATTTGATGTTGCATAGCTACTGTAGGAGTAATTCATTACTCAGCTTAATGATACTTTAACAGGAAACTAAAGCTGGAGAAAGAATTGGCCAGTATGCTGTGGCGGATCCGTTGGGAAGAATTGCAAATGGGGAACACCGATAAGTACCGGAAAAGGGCCGGCAGCAGGCTTACATTATCTCTGGTAAGTGTTTACAAGACTATTACAGTGCAAATTCCCAGGCCCGATGAAGCGTACCCTAAAATATTGTGGGAAGCCAGGGAAGAAGTTACTGGGGCATTTGGAAAGGTTAATGGATAATTTTAAAAAATGCTCTCAAGGGATGTGGGCCAAATGCAGGCGAATGGGAATGGTAGCTCATCTCAAGTAAATAACTTGGCATGGTTCAGTTGGGCAAAAGGACTGTTTCTATTCTATGACTCTGTATCCATGAAAACAGTAACAAATCATGAAGGCATCATAATGCTGCATCCTGGACTTGCAGTGCTGCCGTACATTGACTACTCTAGAAGAGGCAGGCAGTTTAATCCCACGCGAGAGACTGTACCAGAAAAATCTAGCTGTAGTTTTGAAGGTGTGCTGGACAGTTGAGTGTTCTGTGTTTTTTTCTGGGTAAGATGATAAAGGACCATCAATTTGGCCTCTTTAATTTAAGCTAAAGATCTTGTTGTATTATTGTGAAGTAGTGGAGTTAATACTGGTGCCCCAGAAAATATTTTGTAGCCTGGGAAAAATACACACTCAGGACAACAAATACTTTTTCGGATCTTCAATTCCTTTCTCTGCTTTAAATGTTTTAATGCAGAAAGAAGTGTCAAAATAAAAAGAACAAAATGACTTTGAGAAAAAACAGTTCCTGCTGTTACAATCTCAGTTTAACTGCACTGCACAGACTTGTGTATCAACTAGTTACATATGCAGTATGAAAATAAATAAAACAAAATATACAAAACCACTACGGTAGTGGCAATTCTAAATAGAAATACAAACATTAGAATCCCCCGAATCCTGTACCTTATACACAACATCAAAGATATGAATAAATACTCCTCATCTTAACTAAGAGGTATACTCACTTTGGCACACATGTGCTTAATTTCCAAACACATATAGGTTAGACCCTGAAACAAATTCTCATCGTTCACACTGCATGAATAGAGATTAACACATTCACATTACTCCATGACCAAATGTGAATGTAACAAAGCAATAAAGTAAGACAAAAATAAACCTTTACAATATATTGCCTTGGAGTTAAATTACTTGAAAACCTACTAGGCCAATAAACAACTTCGCACCACCATGCCATCCAGCGTCAATACTTGCGAAAATCTAAAGCATCCACATGTAAAGCATGTCAAATTACTAATATTCTCAGTTTACAAAAAAGTATAAATGAATTTGTATGGAAATTTCAAATATCGTTCACATTTCCTCACCCTACGACCAGAACTTATAGGGGAAAAAAACAGCTCCCAGTACTTAATGTTTGTTTTTCTAGAACATTGTAATCCTTCTTACTACTCCACATGTGCATAATGACTTCACCATTTTCTCTTATAGGCACAGGCAGCTATTTTAGCGATACCAATGTGAATGCATAAGTGCACTTTAACAATAAAAAATACTATTAAAACTAAGAACGCAAACGTGAGGAAATCTGCAGATGCTGGAATTTCAAGGAACACACACAAAAAATGCTGATGAACGCAGCAGGCCTGGCAGCATCTATAGGAAGAGGTACAGTCGACATTTTGGGCCTAGACATCGACTGTACCTCTTCCTATAGATGCTGCCCGGCCTGCTGCGTTCACCAGCATTTTTTGTGTGTGTTGCTTCAAACTAAGAAGCAATTATTGTTCTTTTTTGGAATTTACTGTGCATAGATTGGCTGCTGTATTTTCCATATTGTTACATTGGTTAGACTTCAAATATATTCCATTCGTTACGAATCTCACAGCTGTGAGGCTATTATTAATGGAAGTCTACATTCTTTCTGTTTGGCAAATGTTCATCCAATGAGCCGTTCTTTGTGTAAACTGAAGAGGCTGTAAGTCAAAGAAGAGAGGGAACATGGCGGTTGAGACTGAGCTGGATCTTTTATGGGTCAGGATTGCAAATTCTGGCTCCTTTGACCCTTTGAGATACAGAGGCCATGTTTTTGTTACTGCTTTCTTGCTTGCAAAATTCAGTTGCACCCAAAGCCCAAATAAACGTTGTGCAGGTTGATGGCTGGTGCTTTGTTCAGAAGTTGGGTTTCAGAGAACCAGGGTGACTGGTGGCCACGGGTCTGATTGGATCTAACATATCGGCTGAGCAAAGAAACTTTAGGATCAAGTGGTGATGATTGCATAGTTCTGGCATGAACGGTTGAGGACAAGTCATAGAGTGAAAGGCTTTGTGTGCCTTGTTATCTCCCTCTTTGACTCTCTATGATACTGAACACTAGCAACAATTTGAACTATTGGGAAAGGGCCTTAATGCACACAATGTAGAGTACAGGGTCTACAGTTACAAGTATCATTACTTTTCATCCACATTCAGTAATTTTCTTTTTTAGAACTTCACATTGCAGCAACAATGGAAACAATTAGCTACAATTCTTAAAGGTCTAATGGAAATTTGTCTGATATATTATATACATTTATAATAATGAATGACAAAATGGGGGAAAAGGCCAGCAAGCTAACCCATCTCCAAATCTTTACATTGGCACAAAGCCTTTGATGCATGTTGACAATTTCAAATTCCTGGGTATCAACATCTCTGAGGATCAAACCTGGTTCCAACGTATTGACACAGCTATAAAGAAGGCAAGACAGCAGCTATATTTCATTAACAGTTTAAGGAGATTTGGTTAGTTACCCAAGACACTGAAAAACTTCTACAGATGTATCATGGAGAGCATTCAGACAGGCTCCATCACTGTCTGCTAGGGGAAGGGGGGTCCGGGTGGGTGGAGGCAGCTACTGCACAGGATCGAAAGAAGCTACAGAAAGCTGTAAAATTAATCAGCTCCATCTTGGGTTCTAGCCTCCATAGTATCCAAGACACCTTCAAGGAGCGATGCCTCAAAAAGGCAGCATCCATTATTGAGGACTCCTATCACCCAGGACACATCCTCTTCTCATTGTTACCATCAGGAAGGAGGTTACAGAAGCCTGAAGGCATTCAGCGACTCAAGAACAGCCATCTGATTTCTAAATGGACATTGAACTCATGAACACTACCTTTTTATTATTTCTGTTTTTGCACTATTTTTGATTTATACATATACTTACTGTAATTTTAAAAATTATTTTTCTATATTTATCATGTATTGCATTGTACTGCTGCCTCAAAGTTAACAAATTTCTCGACATATTCCAGTGATATTAAACCTGATTCTGATTCTGCTTCTGCTTGGCAGATTGTTCTTTATTTGATTCTATTTATGTGCAGTTGTCCAGGGACTGTGATCGAACTATGCCGTAAAGGCAAGTTAGCAGTGTGTGTTATTCTTTCTGAGGTATCCCTTATTCTCTGAGAGACACCCTCCTGGCTCAAGGCAGTTTGGAATCTGGGCTGTGATGTGTCTTAAGCTTTCTGTTATATCAGCTGTAGGGCTGCCCTGGACTTTATCTTTGCTGTTGGTGGTGATAGGTCGCTAGCATTTCTGTTTTGGATGCCATTTTTTTCACAATACATCACAGGCACTTCCTTGCCTACCATCAACAGTATATACATGAGATGCAGCCTTAAGAAGAGAACATCCATCATCTAACATCCCTACCACTTGGGTCATGCGTTTTCACACTGCTACCATAAGGCAAGGAGGTACAGAAGCCTTAACTCCCATACCACCAGGTTCAAGAATAACTACTTCTCTTCAACCATTCTTGAACCAACCAACATAACCTTGATCGCTACAACTTAGCAACAGTATGAACCACAACACTAGAACTGACTTATTTTTATTCTATTTGTGTTCTTTCTTGTAAAATTTGCACAAAATTTATATTTAATTTGTGTTTTCCTGGTGAGCACTGTTTAGATGATGCTATGTGCCTGTGATGCTGTTGCAAGTAAGCATCATTGCACTTGTGCACCTGACAAAAACTCGACTCTGACTTTCTGCTGTTATACTTTTGTTGATGGAAGAAGAGTTTTATCTTGTCTACATAGAATTGCTCAAGGTCCATTGGCTGGGATATTGAGAGAAATGAAGATGCTCCAGTAGGGGTCTGATCATCATAATCTGGCCATCTTGGAAGACTGTGGCTCATTCTCAATGATCAGCACTTTGACGATGTCAATAGACAATAGATAATAGGTGCAGGAGTAGGCCATTCAGCCCTTCGAGCCAGCAGCACCATTCACTGTGATCACAGCTGCTCATCCACAATCAGTACCCTTTTCCTGCCTTCTCCCCATATCCCTTCACCTGATATGTCCCATATCAGGCAATGATTCCTTTGAGCTTGGCAGTGGCTGTTTTCTAAGTCTCCTAAGAATTTGAAAAATGATCATCTGTAAACGAAAGAATGTTTCCATCGGACTGAAACAGGTCAGATATAACTATTGGTCGAGATCAGTCAGGGATTGATTGAGGGCAAAGGGCTTCCTTTATCTATTCCATTGTAGAGATCTACACTTTGTGGCATAGTTCCCGTCCATTTCGGGCCAATTGCATAGCAATCAACAATCAAAGTTCAGTTCCTGCCGCTGGTCATAAGGATTTTTTATACGTTCTTCCATGACCACATGGATTATTCTCCAGGATTTCCAGTTTCCTCCCGCATTCCAGAGACACACGAGTTAGGGTCAGTAAGTATAGGCATGCTATTTTGGCGTCAAAATCACGGTGACACTTGTGGACTTCCCCCAGCACAATCCTCACTGATCTCATTTGACACAAGTGATGTACTTCACTGTATGTTTTGATGTATTCATGACAAATAAAGCTTATCTTTCTTTATCTTTTTCTCACATTCCGGGGTGGCAGCTGTTCACTCCCAGATGTGAGCTACCAAGTTGCTCCTACATAGCTCGAGAGCGATGCCCTTTAACTTCTGATCACATTCTCTTAGGTGCCCAGTTCATCCAGCTTAGGAGTTGGGTTCATCTTGCACTCTGACTCTTCCCCTCCCATCCCAGCCATTGACTTCAGACGCTGCATTGCTTCATTCTGTTTGGTAGTTGCTTCAGTCTTCTGCATTGGTAATTGAAAGATTGGACTGTTTCTGGCATTTTGAATACCTTCAGCTCATTTTCCTTGGCATTGCTTGTGTCCTTGGCTAACCTCTGCTGCCTGTCAGTTACTGACACACTTTCAGGCAAGTAATCACAACAGAGCTCTATTTCCAAACTAAAGCAACACACATACAAAATGCTAGAGCAACTCGGCAGGTCAGGCAGAATCTATGGAAATTAATAAACAGTTGATGTTTCAGTTTGAGACCCTTCTTCGGCACTGGAAAGGAAGGGGGAAGATGCCAGGATAAAAACATGGGGGGAAGGGAAGGAGACGAGCTGAAGTTGATAGGTGAAGCTAGGTGAAAGGTAAAGGGCAGTGAAATCCTTTCTCACTGCTTCCCTCTGTGATCTCTGCTGCCTCTGACTCTACAACCAAGTACTCAACCAGACCTGCTACCACAGCCACATACCCTTCCTGAGGGCTTGTCTTTGCAGCCATCTTGTTCCACGTGGCTTATCAGATTCCTCCTTCTTCAACCTTTCCCACCCCCCTGGCTTCACCTATCACTTCCTAGCTAACCTTCTTCTCCCCCCTCCACCTTTTTACTCTGGAATCTTTCCTCTTCCTTTCCAGTCCTGAAGAAAGATCTCAGCCTGAAACATGAACAGTTTATTCATTTCCATAGATGCTGCCTGACCAGCATTTTGTGTGTGTTGCTTTGGATTTCCAGCATCTGCAGACTTGTTCATATTTATGTTCTACTTTATTAAATTCATGCACAAACTGATGATTTAGCATTCACCATTACACTTGATGTTCTATTACCAAATTGACCCTCACTTGCAAACTGGCCAGGTTCATGATGAGGGGTTTTCATGACTCCATCTCAGATATGGATGATTACTTTGTCTTTGCTACTGCTTTGTAAAGTCTCTCACATACTGTCTTTAGATCACTCCTGTTTCCTTTGCAACCAATTGTAAGGCGATAAAATTATTTTTTCTCCAGATGCAGACTTGTGTTTTCAACTTCTTCACTTGTGATCTTCACTCCTTACCTTGAGGTTATCTCTTGGCTTTACAATACAACACTGACCCTCACATTCTGTGCTACATTCTCTCATGCGTTCTCTGCCGGCTCATTGATCTCCATTGGCTTGTGATCACTGTGTGCGTATAGTGTTCTCCTGAGTATGCCTCTCATTCATAGGTCACATAAAGATGGTTTCTTCACTGTGTAATGAGCATCCCAACATCCAACAGTGTCCTGCTCCTGTGTGCTATCAGCTGATCTCCTACAAGACTGTTGGTCACATTTGTGACCTGGTCTTGTTTTAATCTCTCCACATATGTCCGATCTCCACAGTATTTCCTGAGTTCTCTGTTTTATCTCTTTGAAGTGTGTTTTCTTTCAGTACACTAATTTTAATAGCAGGTGAGAAAGCTTCTGGTTCTGACAAAATCTTCATCTGGTTCATTTAATGGCTATAATATACCATTTCTTACGTGGCTTTGATGATACTTCGCCATGCAGCTATCGCTCACAAAAACCACAAATGAAACCAGTCTGCTGCACAAGGTCTCTGG
This sequence comes from Mobula birostris, assembly GCF_030028105.1. Lineage (NCBI taxonomy): Eukaryota > Metazoa > Chordata > Chondrichthyes > Myliobatiformes > Myliobatidae > Mobula > Mobula birostris. The sequence goes on along the minus strand of NC_092372.1, from coordinate 31,213,716 downwards.
TCTTGTACAAATACCAGATCACTGACTTTAAAATGAGTGCTAGCTCCAGTGCCAGCAGTGGTTCACCAAATCCAAATACATTCAGCCTACTTTTGTTTTGATTTCTCCTCTTGCATCTTTTTATTCTGTCATAGACTGAGCTGCCCTTTCTGTCAACTTGTTTGAAGCTGGGTGGCATGGAATTGTACGCATGTGCTTGAATCATTTCCACCTTGGGGATTAAGCAAGTTAGATCCTGGTAAAAGTCTGTCATAAATAGCAAGAAAGACCACAAGAAACTATTCTCAATTTTGAAGTTGCCATTTGATACAGAAATATAGATAGGAACTGTATTATTCATTTTGCTTATGATCACTTTTCCTATCAATGGACCTGCAAAATATGTACTCTGTTCATCCAGAGTTTGTTCACCCACTGTCAGAGAGGATTTACTGGTGGGCTGTTGAGAGGGCATACGTTTCATCCAAGTATCTTCCCTATTGCTTGTCTATTCCTGACTCAAATAGAACATCTAGAAACTAGATATTTCTTGGTGTCCTTCATGCAAATGTATCTCCTGTGGTGGAATAACTCCAAGTCATCAAAGAAACACAAGAAACTAGCTTTCTAACTTATTTTTCCATATAATTATAGTACCAATGTGTCATTTTCCCATTCTCCATCCTATTGGCTATGAATTAGTGCAAAGTTTAAAGTAAATTTATTTAGAAGTATAGTCACATTTTATCAGGTCACTTTTTAGTCAAGGACTTGTGTGTGTCCAGGACAAAGATGTGGGCAGATAAAAATCATTGTGGACACTACCAACTCTACAAACTGCCTGCATAAAGTTGACCCCTAATCTTGCTAGCAAGTTGTTGGGTTGCATTGGGTGTGCTGTCCATCAAAGGCATACTTGCCCACTAATTGCCAATAGAGTCGGTGCATCCACATTCTGATATTACTCCTGTATATCATATAGTGATCATATGCTGGCAATGTTTATGCCTATCTCTCCTGTCTAGCTGCGGCCATCAGGGTACATGATTATGATTTTCATATTGCAAGCTACTTATGATGAATCCAAAGTTTCAACTATAAAATATTTGTGGAATTTTGTCACTCTCTAGACAAAATCCAAACTACCTCTAAATAGCTGAGTATTAGCAGTCCCCCTTTGGAATGAGACCTTGATGATAAAACCAATTGGTACCATATCTCCAGTCTCAGTAGGTGTGACAAAATTATTCCAGCCATTTTAAGGCTTTACACTAGCAGTAACGTGGCTGGATCATAACAAACAAAAACATATGCACGTGGCAGCAACTTCAGTCCCAGAGCACAGTTTGATGTTTCGTGATGCAATAATACATACAGGCATCTGGGCACTTTGTTTACAAATACATGTAGCGGGAACATATGACAGAAAATCCTTGTGTGCTTTCTGCATGAGTCAGTAAGGTTATGGCTGATCTTTTACTTAGCCTCACTTTCCTACACTAATCTTGCATCCCTTGATTCTCTTACTATTGGAAAACCTGTCAATTTGTATTGAATATATTCAGGGGCTATGCCTGAACAGCCTCTCAATTAGGGAATCCCAACAGTTCATCATCTGGATGAAGATATTTCTTCAAATCTTAAACCTGAGTGGCAGTCCCATATTTTGTGATAGTAACCCATGGTTGTAGCCATGCCCATTCAGGAGAAACATTGTATCTAACAGCTACCCAATCAAGACTTACAGGAAATGTTCTCAGAACCTGAAGCCTTAGGCAGATATTTGATTCAGCAAAATGGCCTGAGTTCTTCCAGCACTCAACTCACACAAAATGCCGGAGGAACTCAGCAGATAAGAGCCATACAGCATTACAGCACAGAAGTAAGCCCTTTGGCCCATCTAGTTTGTGCCAACCTATTATTCTGTTTAGTCCCACCTAGCTGCATCAGAACCATAGCCTTCCATATCCCTCTCATCAATGTACCTATCCAAGCTTCTCTTAAATGTTGTAACTGAACTTGCATTCCTGACTTCCGCTAGCAGCGTGTTCTATACTTGCACTTCCCTGTGAGTGAAGAAGTTCCCCTCAGTTTCCCCTTGAAATATTTCACCTTTCAGCCTATACCTATGAGCACTGGTTCTAGTCTCAGCCAACCTGAGGGGAAAAGTCTGCTTCTGCTTTTCGTGTCTTTACCCATCAGGTAGCAGCTGTGGAGGGAAATGAACAGCAGCAGTCTCTTCATTGATACAACTTGTCTTTTTGCCTCTTCTTCCCAGTCTTTTCCTGCAGGCTGTAAGGCACATTCTGCACTTAAAAATCTAGCATTCATCTTTTGGCTATTACATATCGAATGCTTCCAAGGTCATTAATGTGCTTAATGAGCACAGATCTTCATTCTTCTGATCTTTCTCTGATCTTCTTTTGCCTACATGTTCACTAATTATTAGTCAACGAAAAATCGTAGAGGTACGTGGGTATTCTCCCAGATTCTTCATATAATTTATGGGTGGAAAAAAAGGTAAGTAGGTTTGGAGAGACATTGACCAGATGATATCCTGCCTCTAAGCTGCTACTGAAGCTAGAATATTTTCGCAATTCTTCTGAGTTTCTATTCAATCATAAACCTGTGTATATTGGCAATGATGATACGGTGTCAATAACCCATTTGAACATCTTTCATTCGTTATGTGCCGTGTCGTATAGCCATGATTGCTGTTGGCAAATGTTTCTACAGAACTGGTTTGCCATTGCCGCCTTCTGGGCAGTGTCACTAGAAGGCGGGTGACCCCAGCCATTACCAATACTCTTCAGAGATTATCCGCCTGGCGTCACAACCAGGACTTGTGGTATGCACCAACTGCTCATACAAACATTCACCACCTGCTCCCCTGGCTTCATGAGACCTTGATCCAGGGGGACAAAGCAGGTGCTACACTTTTTCCAAGGGTGAGCAGCAGGCTAGTTGAGGGAACGAGTGCCTTACTCCTCCTTTGGTGGAGATGTATCTCCACCCCGCCATCCACTGTTGAACATAAACGCAGGATAAACTCAGCTCTCTTGATGGAGGGGGTTCTGCCTGACACTTGGTGGAGTGAATGTAACCACTGGCATGTGCCCTAACCAGAATGTTGTTTGGAACTTACATGTGAATATAGACTGCTTTGTTAAGATTGCATTGATCCATTGCGTTTTTATTATTTATTATTTTACAGAACGTGGATTTTGCTGGAAAGGCTGACATTTAGCTGCTCATTCCCAACTGCCTTTCAGATGGTGGCAGTGAGCCACCTTGAACAGCTGTGGTCTATGTGTTGAATGCATTCCCACAGTGAAGCTAGGGATTGAGTTCCAGGACTTGGTGTCACTGCCTGGAATATAGGCAGCATGGAAGTTTTGCAATTCACCGGAGTAAGCCTGAATGTCATCTCAGTTGTGTACTCTAGGACCGCTTCATTATTTCTGGAGTAGAGAGCAGAATTGAAGATTATGCAAATATTCCCACTTTGGTATGACGGAAGGTTGATAATGAAGTAATTAAAAAGGTCGGCCCTGGAACATTACCTAGCCAAACTTCTGCAGTAAAATTCAGGGGTTGAAATACTTGACCTCCAGTAAACACCGTCCTCTTTCTCCGTGTGAGATAAGGTTTTAAACAGTGAGGGTTCCTCTACCCCCCTCCCCACTCACTCCGATTCTCCTTGACTTCAATTTTACAGTTCTCTTTGCTGCTTTCATTTAAGTGTTGCTGTGATATTAAGCACAGATACTCTCACCACACCCCAGAATCCAGCTCCTTTGTCTATATTTGGACCAGGGCTCCAAAGACATCTGCAAGTGTATGGTCCTGCCAAAAATGAACATCAGTGAGCGAGCTTTTGTTGGAGAAAGGACCACTTTATATCATCCTTGCCTATGCTTTCCATACCCTCATTGGTGACTGAGAGTGGCAGAAGTGATCTTTTTGGTGACAGAAGATGCTGGTTGATTTAATGCATTGTTTGGGTGGTTGCTGTTGTTGTAGCTGAGTAAGAGATGCAGCTATTGTCCCTGTTTCCTAAGGTGGGGGACTCTAAGACCAGAAGACAGTGTCTCAGAATAGAGGGGCGTCCTTTTAGAACAGAGATGAGGGGGGACTTCTTTGGCCAAAGAATGGTGAATCTGCAGGATTCATTGCCACTGGCGGCTATGGAGGCTAAGTCATTGGGTATGTTTAAGGCAGGGGTTATTAGATTCTTGTTTAATCAGGGCATGAAGGGATAAGGGGAGAAGGCAGGAGATTGGGGCTGAGAGAGAAAATGGATCGGCCATGACGAAATGGCAGAGCAGACCTGATGGGCCAAATGGCCTAATTCTGCTCCTATGTCTTGTGATCTTATGTTCAGTGCACACAACTGTTTGTTGATATTGAGAAGTTATGCCTGGTCTATCCAAGACAAGATTACTAATGTGTATCAAAAAGAAACAACGATTATGACACTGTCTCCTGAGGAACTTCCCACCAGCATGAGAAGCAGTCGTTCACTTTGACTGCCTGCTTTCTACCCTCAGCCAGTTTTGTTTCCAAACAGTCACTGCTCATGGACTGTAAGTTGGATATGGTGCTTCATAAATGTGTACTGTTAAAAATATAATACATATTATATTATTATCCTATTAAAAATATAATACATAACACATTTTCTCTGTTAATTCTCAGCTAGAGTGTTTTTTAGTCAAATACAATTTGCCCTTTGGGAAGGTCAAGTTGGGTTTCACCTATCAACTCATATTTAATTAGTTTTGGATTTTTTTTTCCAGATGACTGCTTCTTAAAGTCTTCTCACACTTTTGGAGATATGGGCCTAATGCAGGTAGATCAGAATCAGAATCAGGTTTATTATCACCGGCACGCGACGTGAAATTTGTTAACTTAGCAGCAGCAATACATGATCTAGCAGAAAAAAATAATAATAATAAATAAAATAAAACATAATAACAAATAAACAAGTAAATCAATTATGTATATTGAATAGATTTTAAAAAACATGCAAAATAAAGTATATTAAAAAAAAGTGTGGTAGTGTCCAAAGCTTCAATGTCCATTTAGAAATCTGATGGCAGAAGGGAAGAAGCTGTTCCTGAATCGCTGAGTGTGTGTCTTCAGGCTTCTGTACCTCCTACCTGATGGTAACAGTGAGAAAAGGGCATGCCCTGGGTGCTGGAGGCCCTTAATAATGGACACTGCCTTTCTGAGGCAACGCTCCATAAAAATGTCCTGGGTACTTTGTAGGCTAGTGCCCAAGATGGAGCTGACTAGATTTCTTCTGCAGCTTCTTTCGATCCTGTGCAGTAGCCCCCCCAGACAGTGATGCAGCCTGTCAGAATGCTCTCCACAGTACAACTATAGAAGTTTTTGAGTGTATTTGTTGACATGACATGGGATAAATGTAGGTAGACATCTTAGGCAGCATGAACAAATTGGGCCAAAGTGTCTGTTTCCATACTGAGTAACATTACAAATCTCTTTTAGTTTGAATGACCTGAACATAGAATATTTTTTAAAAGCCCTTCCTCCCTATTGAAAAGGATGCAAGATTTGCAATGTCCATTTCTTTGCCGTAGTTTTCCTATTGAGATAAGTGAAGTTGTGATATTTGCCACTTCTACATTTCCTTCCCTTGATAACCTGGACTGCAGTCAAACTGGATAAGGTGGTAGTTCTCTGTTGAACCCTACCAATCTTCGCATAAATTTCTCCAGTTCAGTTTCTCTGTTGCTGTTACATTGATTTTGGCATCAGCCACTTCGTTGGTGGAGACACTGTGGATCTGTGACTAATAGAGTTCAGTTTTAGGACACAGTTTTATTGCCTTTATGCTAAAAATCATAGGCTTGACACACTGGAAACAAAGCTGTTCTTACCATAATATTATAACAAAATATAATTATATATAATCTACTCCCCTCAGCTGGTGAATACTACATAATTAGACATTAAGCTGACAACTTTTGAAGAATGACCTAACTAGCATGTAACTCATCATCTAAAAGTATATTAAAACAAAACACAAGAATGTTGCTGTTCTGTACAGTTAATTTAATGGTGCTAGTTGACTGACTACATAAACAATTTTAACATGCTTTCTCAACGTTCTTGTAGTTTCATAGTAAAGAGGCTTTTATTCCCTTTCAACAGAGTCAGAGGTTCATAGCGGTCCATCACAGAAAAAGGCCCTTCTATAAGCCCAACTTGTGTGTGTTGATCGAGATACCTATCTACACTTAGATTTTTGACTACTTATGCACCTCATAATTCTATAAACTTCCATAAGGTCACACCTCATCCTCCTTCACTCCATGGAAAATAGTCCCACATATGCAATCTCTCCTTATTACTCAAGCCTTACATTCCAGCCAACATTCATGCGAATCGCCCATGCACACTCTCTAGTTAAATCACATCCTTCTTACAGTACAGTGACCAGAACTACACATAATATTCAAAGTGTAGCCCAACAAATTATTTATACAACTATAGCGTAACATTCCCAAATCCTATATGCAATGTCACAGCATGAAGACCAACATATTTCACATCTTCATCTCTTTCGTCTACCTGGTGCTATCACTTTCTGGAAGTGTTTTTATATTTATCCCCCAAGGTCTTGCCTTTGCAAAATACACCTCAGGGTGAATTTTGTTACTTGGGCTCCAGGATTGTATTTTTGAATGGTTATAGCCTTGGCCAGGAAGGGGTTCCAGAATGCACGGTGTCCAGTCGTGTGAGCGGAGTACTGGGCAGGTAGCTAGTGTGGAGTGTGTGCAAACATCTTGCTGCCTAAATGAGCCTAGTGTAGGAAACAGCTGTCAACTGTAATAAAAATGACACTTAATAATTCTCAGTGAGTGGAAGTCCATGAAAAAAAGCAACAAATGAAATTAAAAGTCTATGGCAACCAAAGCAGACATCCCACCCTGCAAAAACTCATTTCAGGGAGGTAGCACCATCAATTTGCGGGAGACTTCCGGGAGAGGTGGGATGTCTGCAATAGAGTAGCTCCTGAGCAGCCAGCCAGCTAGTTTAAATAACGTTAGCTATGCTAATGAACGAATGACACCTGTTAAGCTCACCTCAACATGTCTTTTACATTTTAACCCACCATGGGCAATAGAAAAGTCACTGTTGCAAACAGTGCAGCGAGCAACACTGTCATTATTTTGACCCCTATTAGGCAGGGGTACACTTTAGTGTAGTCTGGGGTGACGTACGTTTTATATTTTCTTTTTGTGGAACATTCTGCCACTCTGACTTTTTTTGGAACTCTCTCGCGCGCATTCTCTTGCTCGTGGTTGCTCTCTCTCGCGCTTGCTTTCTCGCTCTCACTCTCGCGCGCGCTTGCTTTCTCGCTCTTGCATTCTCTCGCTCGAGGTTGCTGTCACTCAGGCTCGCTTTCTCGCTCTTGCTCTCGCTCTCACTCTCTCTCTCGCGCTTTCTTTCTCGCTCTCACTCTCTCTCCCGCTCTCTCTCTCGTGGTCTCTCTCACTCGCACTCGCTCTCTCGCTCTCTCTCTCTCTCTCTCTCTCTCTTGCTCTCACTCTTTCGCGCTTGTTTTCTCACTCTCACTCTCTCTCTCGTCGCTCTCACACGCTCTCTCATGCTCGCTCTCAAAAAAAATCAATTTCTGGGACATTGTATGTAATTTGCGGGCATCAGGGAGCCACTATTAATTTGCGGGAGACTCCTGGATCTTCCGGGAGAGGTGGGATGTCTATAAGGAATCATAGGTACTTGAAGAAAAGCAGCAGGTGCATCCACAGTAAAGGTCAGAAAGGGAATGAAGTAAAGGGAGAGACAGGTGAAAAGGGAAGTCAGCGTGCAAGAGTGGTGGGAGAACGGAGCAGGAGACAGCAGGCAAAATAGTCATTCTTAACACTGAGGTCATATGTAGTAGTTTAATAAGTACTTTATATTTTTGTACCATTATAATTAGTACAGTTATTAGGCACTTGTGTTACAGCTTATGGGAACTGTTTCTGAATTGAAGGTGTAATTAAGAAGGTAGTGGACCAGAACAAATAATACAATATGTGTGAAAATAAGGTAGCTGATAAAGCACCAATTATGAAACAAGACCCCAGGCTGACATTGTATGAATGAGACTTGAATGCAGAACTGATTAAGTCTGAAGTGAACACTTCAGAGAAGCACTGTTTGCAGTGAAGAGTTTTGAGGCAGAAAGCATTAACAGACTGAGTAACACACATCAAATTTGATGGTCTTGGCCCGAAACGTCGACTGTACCTCTTCCACCAGCAAATTTGATGTGTGTTGCTTGAATTTCCAGCATCTGCAGAATTCCTCGTGTTAGCAGACTGAGTAAGCTTACATTTGGTTAAATTTACAATTATATATTTATAGCTTTGTGAATAATTAATTGCACAGTTTCATATGCAAACAGTGGGAACAGTGTAGTATATAAGAGTAAGCACATCTTTGAAGAATTGAAAATATTACATAACCTTGATGTATCATTGTTCCTGATATTCAGTTTGAAATGCTTGCCTTCACTTAAAGGATGTTCTGTTACTGGTTCTACATTGTTTTGGTGATAATACTGGCAACAACACCAAAGAAACTCACAGATTCCATGACCTGGTTATGCCTTCACAGGAAATGTGAGAAAATGGGAAAATAGTTTAATGTAACAGAAAATTCAAAATATGGACACACAGTTTCAAAGTTCAAAGTAAATTTATTATTGAAGTGCATAAATATGTCACCATATAGAAGAAACACAATCGAATCAATGAAAGACCATACCCAACAAGGTGGACAACAACCAATGTGAAAAAAAAACAAACTGTAAAAATACAAAAAGAAAGTGAAAAAAGAATAATAATAATAATATGTAATAAATATCTTGAACATAAGATGAAGAGTCCGTGAAAATAAGTCCAGTTTAGTGATGGGGGCGAGTGAAGTTGAGTGAAGTTTTCTTCATCGGTTCAGGAGCTTGATGTTTGACGGGTAATACCTGTTCCTGAATCTGGTGGTGCAGGTCCTGAGGCTCCTATATCTTCCTCCTGATGGTAGCAGTAAAAAGAGAGTATGGCCGGGGTGGTGGGGTCCTTGCTGCAACAGTGCTCTGTATAGATGCACTCAATGGTGGGGAGCTTTTTACCCATGATAGACTGTGCCATATCTATTGCTTTTTGTAATATAAGGGCATTGGTGTTTCCATACCAGACTGTGATGCAACCTGACACTGTACTTTCTACCACACATCTCTGGAAGTTTGTCAAGTTTTAGCTGACATGCCGAGTCTTCACAAACATCTAGGAAGGCAGAAGCTCCACCATGCTTTCTTTGTAATGGCACTTGTGTGCTGGGCCCAGAACAGAGCCTCTGAAATGGTAATACTGAGGAATTTAAAGTTGCTGACCCTAGCCACCTCTGATCCCCCTTGTTTAGGGATCAAACAAACCCAACTTCTAAAATATGCTTTTTGAAATGGTATTTACTACATCAAGGAATTAAATTTTTAATTATGTGAAGGATCTGAAAATCTAGGATTGTCCTTAAACAGAAAAGATTAAGGGAGGATTTAACAGAAGTATTCAAAACCATAAAGTGCTTTGATGTAGTAAACTGCTTCTGGTGTCCAAAGGTTTGTTAACCAGGAGAGATGATGGTGAGTTGACAAGGGCAAGGAGATGTAGAAAAATAACTTAAAAATCAGTTGAATAATACACTATCTTTTTAAAAAGCATGATAATAAAAGTGATTAGAGTCATAGAAAATAGTCATGGAGTCATAGAGCACAGAAACAGGTTCTCCAGCACAACTCATCCCGGCTGTTCAATTTACCTGTCTGAGCTAGTCCCGCTTGACTGCATTTTTCTGATATTCTTCTATCCATGTACATTTGCAACCATCTTCTAAATGTCATAATTGTACTTGTCTCTATCACTTCCTGGGAATAATTTGTTTCTGAGTACCTCCAACTGATAGACTCTGCTGGGTGGCAAATTCTGTGTGGGGAGTTGGGTGCTAATGCTTGGACAAATATCTAATAAATCAGGGTAATTTGATTTTGCAATGCAAGTGTAGAACACTTGCTCCTGAAGCTTCAAGCTTTGCTGTGCCTGATGTCCTCTGTCAATTCAGTTAAAAGGTTCTCATATTTAGAATAGATGGAAAGATTTCACTTTGGTATAAACACTAAAGTTTCCGCAGATGCTGGAAATCCAAAGTAAACACAGCTTCTCTTTATGTGATTTTTAAGGTTTTTATTGCACAAATCAAGGTGCTCTGCAAGTTAAGTCTAAAATGGCAAGTGTATCCTTAATATTTGAACTTCAAGCTTCATCAAAGGGAAAGATTGGTTTGATTTTTTTTTGGAAGCTATTTAATATACTACTAGGCTGTAATCCTTCAAGGTTAAAATGGACGATGTATTCTTCAATAACACTTTTTTGCTTCCGTTGTTTCTTTTACAGAGAGGCTCCAGTTACTGCTCGTTAGTGACAAATCAAGGGAAATACCAGCTTTTTGCACGGACTTGCTACTTTAAGGTATTCATCTCATTTCCTTCTTCAGTGCATCCATTTGCTTTGTGCCAGTGATGTCAGACTTTCATATGAGAAAGGGTGTAAGGAGATACAGAATATGCAATGTGCACACCAGTCTGCTGCTAGACATCCACAGCCGGCGGGGTGAAATCTGTTTGTCAGGTTGATGTAATGCTTTAAATTCCCTCGGGTATCCGTGGTCAGGACCTGTATCTACAAAGTATGTCACTGCTGAGAGCGGAACAAGGATGGAAGAGCGATCAGCTTTCACTCTACCCATGTAAATAAGGCACAGACAGGAAAGAGCTTCACTGCATAATTAATGTAATTGCAATAAACCAGATTCAAAATAGGGTGTTTCTGTTTCTCAGCAACAATCTGACTCTCTTCCCTTGCCCACTACCAATCTATATTATATCGACTAATCATCTCTTGCTTTCAGCATAACTGCACTAGATGTTACATAAATAGGTTTAATCTGTTGCTAGCAGAAGGATAAGAAAGTGCTGTCTCCTAGTTCTGTTTCTGCTTTCAAAAACAAGAGACAAGTTAATCTTCACATAAAGCCAAAGAGTATCAAGTAATAATACACCTATCATTCAGTACAATCTCTATTTCTACCTCTTCTGCGCTGAAGGTACAGCTTAATGATAAAGCAGTGAAATTATTACAGTGTATTTAGAAATAAAACAGTAACTGCACTGCCATCTTGTGCGTCATTGCACTTTCTACACGTGACAAAATGAGTAGACTGCATCTTTCAAGTGATTGGTAAACAGTTAAAGACTCGTCAGTGACCAGGCTTTCCATATAACCATATAACAATTACAGCAAGGAAACTGGCCATCTCGGCCCTTCTAGTCCATACTGAACTCTTACTCTCACCTAGTCCCACCGACCTGCACTCAGCCCATAACCCTCCATTCCTTTCCTGTCCATATATCTATCCAATTTAACTTTAAACGACAACATCAAACCTGCCTCAACCATTTCTGCTGGAAGCTCGTTCCACACAGCTACCACTCTGTGAGTAAAGAAGTTCCCCCTCATGTTATTCAATCAGTGAAAATTCTTGATCATAGAGCATTACAGCACAGAAACAGGCCCTTTGGCCCATCTAGTCCATGCTGAAACATTAATCTGCTTAGTTCCATCAACCTGCACCTGGACCAGAGTCCTCCACACCCTTCCCATCCATGTACCTATCCAATTTTTTTCTTAAAAGTTGAAATCATCATTGCAAAGTGCTTTGAGAGACTGGTTCTATCACATCTGAAATCCTGTCTGCCCTCTACCCTGGACCCCGATCAATTTACCTACTGCACCATCAGGTCAACAGAGGACACCATCTCCACAGCACTTCACTCTGCCCTGACCCACCTGGACAGCCCCAACTGTTACGTCAGAATGCTGTTCATTGAATTTAGTTCAGCATTCAATACTGTGATCCCCTCCAAGCTGATCGCCAAACTTCGCCAGCTTGGTATCAGCTCATCCCTCTGCAATTGGACCTTGGACTTGCTGACCCCAATCAGTTAAATTAAACAACCTCTCCTCCTCCACTCTCATCCTGAACACCGGCGTGCCTCATGGCTGTGTGCTGAGCCCTCTTCTGTACTCCCTTTTCACCTATGACTGCGTTCCTGTACATGGTTCTAACTCCATAATCAAGTTCGCAGACAACACCACGGTGGTTGGCCGGATCAGAGGGGATGACGAGACGGCCTACAGGGGCAAGGTCCAGCACCTGGCTGCGTGGTGTGCTGACAGCAACCTGGCCCTTAACACTCAGAAGACCAAGGAGATCACTGTGGACTTCAGGGATGCTAGGAGCCACACTCACATCCCCATCTACATCAATGGAGCTGTAGTGGAGTGTGTATCTAGCATCAAATTCCTTGGTGTCCACATTGCCGAGGATCTCACCTGGTCCCTGAACTCCTTCATCTTGATCAAAAAGGCGCAATAGCGCCTTTATTTCCTGTGGAGCATCAAGAAATCTCACCTCTGTCCCAGAATACTGACGGACTTTTACCACTGTACCATTGAGAGCAAACTCACCAACTGCATCTTGGTGTGGTATGGTAATTGTATCGGACCGCAAAGCACTCCAGCGGGTGGTGAAAACTGCCCAGCGGATTATCGGCACCCAATTGCCCACCATTGAGAACATCTACCATAAATGCTGCCTGGGCACGGCGAAAAGCATTATCAAGGATGCATCTCACCCTAACCATGGACTTTTTACTCTCCTCCCATCTGGTAGGCGCTACAGGAGCCTCTGCTCCCACACCGGCAGGCACAGGAAGAGCTTCTTCCCTGAGGTTGTGACCCTACTGAACCTCACATCACAGCGCTAAACAATATGGCACCCATATTGTACTGTCTCAGTACCTTTATATTTGTGTGCTGTAGCACTTACTTTTTATTCGCAGTTATTTTGTAAATAACACTATTCTTTGCATTTGTGGTCAGATGCTAATTACATTTCATTGGCTTTGTAGCTGTACTCAGCACAATGACGATGAAGTTGAATCTAATCTAAATCTAATCCAATCCAAATTGAACCAGCATCCATCACTTGTCCTGGCAGCTGCTTCTACACTCTCACCACCCTCTGAGTGGGGGAAAAAAGTTCCCCCTCATGTTCCCCTTAAACATAGGGACATAGAAAACCTACAGCACAATACAGGCCCTTCGGCCCAGAAAGCTGTGCCGAACATGTCCTTACCTGAGAAATTACTAAGGGTTACCCATAGCTGTCTATTTTTCTGAGCTCCATATACCTGTCCAGGAGTCTCTTAAAAGACCCTATCGTATCTGCCTCCACCACCATTCCGGCAACCCATTCCACACTCGCACCACTCCCTGCATTAAAAAAAACTGTACCCTGATATCTCCTCTGTACCTACTTCCAAGCACTTTAAAACTGTGCCCTCTTGTGCTGAACATTTCACCTTTCACCCTTAACCCATGACCTCTAGTTGTAGTTTCACCCACCTCAGTGAAAAAAGGCCTTATCTACACCCTTCATAATTTTATATACCTTTATCAAATCTCCCCTTAAACTTCTATGTTCTTGAGCAAAGGTTTTTGCGTTACTTAACATCCCCATAACAGCATGACTGAAATGAGGAAAATCGGGGAGGATCTGAATGGGGCTGCAAATTGGATTGTCACACATTTGTATTTTTAGCAAAATTCAACTCCACAGAAGTCAAAGGCAAAATGTTAGAAGTTTGAAATAAAATTTAAAAAGTAGTGGTAATACTCAATGCCAGCTCCTGTGCAGAGAGAAGTAGAGTTAATGTGTCAGATCTACAGCATTTCATTGGAATTGAAAAGAGTTATAACTAGGGTGCAGGGAGTAAAGTTGTGTTTTGAGGACAATGGGCAGGAGCATGAATGCATACAGAGGCTTTTTCCCAGGGCTGAAATGGTTTCCACAAGAGGACACAGGTTTAAGGTGCTGGGGAGTAGGTACAGAGGAGATGTCAGGAGTAAATTTTTTATGCAGAGAGTGGTGAGTGCGTGGAATGGGCTGCTGGCAACGGTGGTGGAGGCGGATACGATAGGGTCTTTTAAGTGACTTTTGGATAGGTACATGGAGCTTAGAAAAATAGAGGGCTATGGGTATGCCTAGTAATTTCTAAGGGACATGTTCGGCACAACTTTGTTGGCCAAAGGGCCTGTATTGTGCTGTAGGTTTTCTATGTTTCTGTAGCAATAAGGAAGTGCATAATAGAAGAGAAGACAGGAGAGATGAAATGGAAAGAGAATTAATGATGCAAGGCAAAAAGGTCAAGTTGTCAAGAAATGGTGGGTATAAATAGAAATAGAATCACTATCAGAATCAATGTTTAGAATGTGAACGAGATAGAGAATTAAAGTAACAGGTGACCAGATGCTCAGAGTCACACTTTAAGACTGAATGGTAATGTTCTGCAGAATGGTCACCCGCTCTGTGTTTATGCATGCTTCTTCTTGTGCAGTATATTGAGTTCAGTGGACTGAATGAGTCTCTGGTAAATCACTGTTTCATTCAGAGCCTTGGATAATGAGAAGAAAAGAGATATAATCAGTGTAACTGAGGGAGCCAGTAACCTACGACTTGATAGGAGCTTATCCACCAAAATGGAGAATGAACACAGCACAATAAGATAGAATTCAAATAAATGCAGTAAATATGAGCTTCATACAAGGTGTGGAAAAGCTATAATGAATTTCACATCACCTTTTGCACAAAAATTGCATGTGTCTAAAAAAAAGTTTGCATCTAGTCCCTTTGTCCTGTCAATATTACTTTCATTGTGGTTTTAATAGTATAGTGGAAGCTGTATTATCTGTCAAAATATTTTAAGCTGATGAATAACTTAAAGCCTCAAATTCTGGTCTCATGCTTATGATGTAACATCACTGTAATTCAGATAATGAAGATAGATAGGTATATTATGAAAGGAATATTGCAACATGATATTTTCAAAAGAAGTAAGATAAAATCTAGAAGATAAAAAGAACTATAGTTTTATAGAACTTTTTATTGTCTTCCTTTTATAGAAGACAAAAAGTTACCAATACCTTATGCATGGCTTTGCCGGCCTAAGTTCAGATGGATAATTTCCATGTCAAGCAGTAGGAATGGAGATAAATGAAGTGCTAAGAAATCATAATTTCAAAGTCTACTTTCTGAAACATAGGAATAGATTTAGACCAGAAGACCATAAGATATATGAGCAGAAGTAGGTCATTTGGCCCATTGAGTCTGCTCGGCCATTCAATCATGGGCTGATCCAATTCTTCCAGTCATCCCCACTCCCCTACCTTCACCCCATACACTTTGATGCCCTGGCTAATCAAGAACCTCTCTCTCTCTGCCTTAAATACACCCAATGACTTGGCCTCCACAGCTGCTCGTGGCAACAAATTCCACAGATTTAACACCCTCTGTCAAAAGTAATTTCTCCACATCTCAGTTCTAAAAGAATGTCCTTCAATCCTGAAGTTGTGCCCTGTTGTCCTAGACTCCCCTACCATGGGAAATAACTTTGCCATATCTTATCTGTTCAGGCCTATTAAAATTCTGAATGCTTCAATGGGATCCCCTGCCTCATTCTCCTGAACTCCAGGGAATACAGCCCAAGAGCTGCCAGACATTCCTCATACGGTAACCCTTTCATTCCTGGAATCATTCTTGTGAATCTTCTCTGAACCCTCTCGAGTATATCCTTTCTAAAATAAGGCACCCAAAACTGCACACAATAACCCAAGTGTGGTCTCACAAGTGCCTTATAGAGCCTCAAAGTCACATCCCTGCTCTTATATTCTATACCTCTAGAAACGAATGCCAATATTGCATTCGCCTTCTTCACAACCTTCAGCAACTGTGGGATCGAGTTTAAGAGCCGAGAGGTAATGCTGCAATTATATAGGACCCTGGTCAGACCCCACTTAGAGTACTATGTTCAGTTCTGGTTGCCTTACTATAGGAAGGATGTGGAAACCATAAAAAGGCTGCAGAGGAGATTTACGAGGATGTTGCCTGGATTGGGGAGCATGCCTTATGAGAACAGGTTGAATGAACTTAGCCTTTTTTCCTTGGAACGACGGAGAATGAGAGGTGACCTGATAGAGGTGTATAAGATGATGAGAGAGATTGATCGTGTGGATAGTCAGAGGCTTTTTCCCAGGGCATGGTTTTAAGGTGCTTGGAAGGAGGTACAGAGGAGATACCAGGGGTGAGTTTTTTAAGCAGAGAGTGGTGAGTGCATGGAATGGGCCGCCGGTGATGGTGGTGGAGGCAGATACGATAGGTCTTTTAAGAGACTCCTGGACAGGTATAGGAGCTCAGAAAAATAGAGGGCTATGGGTACCCTAGGTAATTGCTCAGGTAAGGCCATGTTCGGCACAGCTTTGTGGGCCGAAAGGCCTGTATTGTGCTGTAGGTTTTCTATGTTTCTATAACCAACTCAGCCTGGAGGTTAACCATTAGGGTATCTTGCACAAGGACCCTTTGCATCTCTGCATTTTGAATTCTCTCCCCAACTAAATAGTAGTCTGCCCATTTACTTCTTCCACCGAAGTGCATGACCATACATTTTCCAACAGTGTATTACATTTTCCAACATTGTATTTCATTTGCCACTTTTTTGCCCATTCCCCTAAACTACCTAAGTCTCTCTGCAGGCTCTCGTTTCCTCAACACTACCCACTCCTCCACCTATCTTTGTATCATCGCAAATTTAGCCAGAAATCTATTAATACCGTAGTCCAAATCACTGACATCATCATCATCATCATCATCATCAGGTGCCGTGCCCAGTCTGAGCTTTGACCACCATGGCCCACACACTCCTGTTTCGGGTCAAGTGGATCAATTCATTGGTATTCATTTCCAGTTCTCTGTCTGCTATCTCCATCATCATTTGTCTCTGTCTTCCTCTTGCTTTCTTCCCTTTAGTCTTTCCCATAATTATCCATGCATTCTAACTCCTGTTTCCTAATCACATGTCCAATGAAGTTACGTTGCCTTTTCATGATCTCATACATTATTTCTTTTTGTGTTTGCTCTGTTCATGACATCCTCGTTAGATATTCGTTTCGTCCATGATATTCTTTGCATCCTCCTCAAAAACGACATCTCTGTTGTTACAATTCATTTCCTCATGTTACTAGATATTGTCCAACATTCTGAGCCATATAACATAACTGGATAAACGTAACATTTCAGTACTCTGAGGTGGGTTGTCATGCCTAGTTTAGTATTGGTCAGCATACTCTTCATTCTCGTAAAGATGTCTTTTGCCATCAATATTCTTCTTTTGATGTCCATGTTGCACCTGCCACCTGATGTCACCCAGCTTCCTAAGTAGCAAAAGTTCTGTACTTGTTTTATGTCTTCCCTGTTTATTCTCAGCCTGCAGATAGGATTCTCCTTCTTCTTGGATATCACTGTACATTCTGTCTTTTTGCAATTGATAGATAGACCCATTTTTGCACTTTCTTCAACAATTATATCAATTAAGTTTTGTAGTTCTTCCTCCGTACTTGCAATTAACACAGTGTCATCTGCATATCTGAAATCATTGATGTTTTCACCGCCAACTTTGATTCCTAACATGTCTCTTATTTTTTGTAATATTGTTTCACTGTACACATTAAATAAATCAGGGGAGAAAACACACCCTTGTCTAATGCCTCTCTTGATTTTCGTAAACTGACTCTCTTCTCCATCTATTCTTACAGCGGCAGTTTGCTCCCAGTACAGATTTCTGATTAGACGTAGGTCTTTCGAATCTAGATCTAAAGTTTTCTGTAATATTTCAAATAACTTATTGTGCTTCACTTTATGAAATGCTTTTGTGTAGTCGATAAAACAAACAAATCTTTTTGCACTTGAATAGCTCGTTCTGATAGTATCCTTAACATCAATATTGTGTTTCTTGTTCCTTTGTCTTTCACAAAACCACATTGTTCTTTACCAATTTCAGCTTGTATCTTACTTTTAGCTCTTGTCATCAAAATTCTTAGAAATATCTTGGTGATATGACTCATTAAACTTATGGTCCTATGTAATTCACATTCTATTGCTCCAGCTTTCTTAGGAAGAGTGATAAATACTGATTTTTTCATCTCTTCTGGTGTTATTCCAGTCTCATAAATGTCATTGATTAAATCAGTAAGTTTTTCAATTCCATAATCTTCAAGGGCGATAATTTGTTCTATTACTAAGTCATCAGGACCTGCTTCCTTTCCTTTCTTCATCTTATTTATTGCATTATGAACTTCAGATTTTGAAATACTTGGGCCTTCAATATTTTTCTTAATTTCTGTTTTTTCGCCTCGATTGTCTTCGAACAATTCCTGAATATACTCAGTCCATCTGTTCATAATCTCATCTTTTTCCATGATAATGGTACTGTTCTTTGCTCGCAAACATCCACCTGAAGAACAGAGGAGCTTTTTACCAGTGATATTCTTGATTTGTTGATGTAACCTTTTGGATCAGTAATAGGGATTCTTTCTATTTGCTCACATTCCTGGTTTAACCATTCTTCTTTGGCTTTTTGACATAGCTATTAACTTTTTTATCTAAGGACATATTTTATAGGATTTGCTTTCTTCCATCTCCTTTCTTCCATTAGATTTTTGATTTCATCTGTCATCTATTTATTCTTTGTGCTTTTTACTTTTTTAGGAATCACTGACTTTGCTGATTCTACCAAGGCATCCTTTAGACAGCTAAGTTTCATTTCTACATCATTGCTATCATCTTCAACATATTCTGTTTCTAGACTTTGAAATCTATTCCTTACTTCAGTTGTAAACATTTGTCTTAAGTTTTCTTCTTAAATTAATTGCAAGTAGTCAAGGGATTGTTCAGGTTTTTGCTTCTTTAGTTTTTTAAGTTTTACTTTTACATGACATACTATTGGGTTATGGTCACTATTACAGTCTGCACCTGGATATGTTTTGCATTGAGTCACTGAGTTTCTAAATCTTTGGTTTATAGTAATAAAGTCAATTTGATTTCTAGTGTTACCACCTGGACTTTTCCAGGTCCACAAGCGTCTTGGATGGTTTTTAAAGTAGGTATTCATAATAACCCGATTATTCATCTTGCACCATTCTACCCATTTCTCACCTCATTCATTTCTTTCCCCTAGTCCAAATTTTCCTATGGTATTTCCATCAGCACCTTGTCCTACTTTAGTATTTAGATCTTCCATGACAATAACAATATTTTGAGATTTGCATCCATTCTTTGCTTGTTCAAGCTCTTCATAGAATTTATCTATATCTTCATTTGTTCCATCTGTTGTTGGTGCATATACTGTATAATTGCTAAATCAAATGGTTGTCCTCTGAATCTAACAAGGAGCACTCTTTCTGATATTGCCCAATGTCCTAAAACACTTTTTGCATGCTTTCATCCATAAGAATTCCTACTCCATTAGTATGGGATGTTCCACAAGAATAAATTAGTGTTTTATTTCTACTCTGACATGTTCCAGCACCTATCCAACGAACTTCACTAATTCCCATGATGTTAATCTTTAGTCTTTCCATTTCATTTATCACATTGTCCAATCTTCCAGCTTGATATAGGGTTCTTAAATTCCAAATGGCAATAATTTTCTTTTGTGTTACTTGAATTTTATGAACAGTAGCTTGATTACAGTTGGGGATCCCCTGCTGACCAGAATCAACCCGACCAAGCGAAGCATCTTCAGAATGTTCTTGAAGATCCTCTTGATGCTGTTGTTGTGTAATACATTTTGTGAATTTGACCATGGTTTTTTTAGCAAATAGATTCTAGGAAACCTAGTATCTAGCAACAGTGGTTTGATATTGCCTACAGTTGGGTGAACTAAGAAATTGCCATTTCTCTTCCCAAATATTCATCCACCTGTACTATAGCCGTTGACATTTGAGGTCCTAGCACATCCGCCTTCTCTGTCATAAGTTCAGTTACTGAACCTGTCAGATCTGCTGTTGGCCTTCGCTCGTATCCCGAGCAGGAACCCTTGCAAGTGCTACTGTTCCGGGTCAGAGCGGCCCTGGGAGCAATGATTGACTAAGGGGTAACTCCACTTTCCCCAAAGCTCTGTAAGTTCCCAATCGGAGCCTCGTCACTGGTTGCAATTTGAAGTCAAACCCAGGACAAATCACTGACATACATTATAAAAAGCTACAGTCCCAACACCAATCCCTGTGGAACTCCACTGGTAACCGGCATCTGACCAGAATAGGATCCCTTTATTCCCTCTCTGTTTTCTGTCGACCAGCCAATGCTCCACCCATGCTAATAACTTATTTGGCTAAGCAGCCTCATGTGCGGCACCTTGTTGAAGGCCTTCTGAAAATCCAAGTACACCACATCTACTACATCATCTTTGTCTGTCCTGCTTGTAATTTCCTCAAAGAATTGCAGTAGGTTTGTCAGACAGGATTTTCCTTTCAGGAAACCATGCTGGCTTTGGTCTATCTTGTCATATGCCTCCAGGCACTCCATAATCTCATCCCTAACAATTGATTCCAACAACTTCCCAACCACTGATGTCAGGCTAACAGGTCTATAGTTTCCCTTCTGCTGCCTCCCACCCTTCTTAAGTAGCGGAATAACATTTGGAATTTTCCAGTCATCTGATACAATGCCAGAATCTATCAATTCTTGAATGACTCCTCAATCTCTCCAGCTACTTCCTTCAGAATCCAAGGGTGCATGAAGAGATTTATCCACCCTCAGACCATTAAGCTTCCTGGGCACCGTCTCAGTCATAATTTTCACTGCATAAACTTCACTTCCCTGACACTCTTGAATGTCCGGTACACTGCAGATGTCTTCTACTGTGAAGACTGATGCAAAATACGCATTCAGTTCCTCTGCTATCTCTGCAATTCTTATTACAATATCTCCAGCATCATTTTGTATTGGTCCTGTATCTACCCTCAATTATCTTTTACCCTTTATATACCTAAAAAAGCTTTTAGAATCTTCTTGATATTAGTTGCCAGCTTCCTCTCATAATTCATCTTTTCCTTCCAAATGACCTCCTTTGCTTTCTTCTTCAAGAATTTTATAGTTATAATTGACAATCCCTTTTATATAATTTTAAGCTATTATATGATATTTAACATTTGTAATTAATTTTCACATTATCCTTGCTTAATTTGAGCCCTCAAATTACTTGTAATTTTTTTTCCAGTTCATTACAGAAATAAGCAGTTGGAGAAGTATTGTGAAATGTTGCCCCTTGGTGTTATTGAGGGACTAATACTATAATCCCATCAGTGTTTTGGGCCTGTCCTATTTCAGTCTTCACCCGAATTGTCTCTGCGGATGAGCCCTGCAGTGTGTCCTCTCTGAATATTGCTATGGTATTCTCCTTTATGGTATTCTTCCCACCCCGCCACATGCAAAAATGCCATTCCCTATTCCCAGTTCCTCCGTCTCCGCCGCATCTGCTCTGAGAATGAGGTTTACTGTTCCAGGACATCTCAAATGTCCTCTTTCTTTAAGGATCGTGGTTTCCCTTCTGCCGTCATCAATGATGCCCTCACCCACATCTCCTCCATTTCCCGCACCGGTTCTCACCCCATCCTCCCGTCACCACAACAGGGACAGAGATCCCCTTGTCCTCACCTACCACCCCACCAGCCTCCGGATCCAGCACATTATCCTCCGCAACTTCCGCCACCTTCAACAGGACCCCACCACTAAGCACATCTTTCCCTCTCCACTCCTCTCCGCTTTCCGCAGGGATCAGTCCCTCCGTGACTCTCTGGTCCACACATCCCTCCCCATGGATCTCCCACCTGGCACTTATCCCTGTAAGCGCAGTGCTACACCTGTCCCTACACCTCCTCTCTTGCCACCATTCAGGGCCCCAACCAGTCCTTCCAAGTGAGGCAACACTTCACTTGTGAGTCTGTCGGGGTCATCTATTGCATCCGGTGCTCCTGGTGCGGCCTCCTCTACATCGATGAAACCCGACGCAGATTGGGAGACCGCTTCGTCAAGCACCTCCACTCCGTCCACCAAAACAGACAGGATCTCCCAGTAGCCACCCACTTCAACTCTGCTTCCCACTCCCATTCAGATATGTCCATACATGGCCTCCTCTACTGCCATGATGAGGCTAAACTCAGGTTGGAGGAGCAATACCTCATATACCGTCTAGGTAGTCTCCAGCCCCTTGGTATGAACATAGAATTCTCCAACTTCTGGTAATTCCCTCCCCCTCCCTTCCTCTATCCTATGTCACTCTGCCCCCTCCCCCAGCTGCCTATCACCTCCCTCATGGTTCCACCCCCTTCTACTACCCATTGTGTTTTCCCCTATTCTTTCTTCACCTTTCCTGCCTATCACCTCCCTGTTTCCCTTCCCCCACCCCTTTATCTTTCCCCTTACTGGTTTTTCACCTGGAACCTACCAGCCTTCTCCTTCCCACTCTCCCCCCATCTTCTTTAAAGGGCCTCTGCTCCTTCCCTCTTCAGTCCTGACGAAGGGTTCCAGCCCGAAACGTCAAACAATCTTTTCCACTGATGCTGCCCGATGTGCTGAGTTCCTCCTGCGTGCTGTGAGTTTTCCTTTATCAGTAGTACAACCCTTACACCTCTCTTTTACACTCTGCTCTGTCACATCTAAAACAACAAAACCCAGGGACATGTAGTAAACCTTTCCCTCATGTAGTAAAATCTCTGTAACAGCAGCAACATTGTAATTCCATGTACTGATACAGATTCTAACTTCATTGTCCTCACTTATAATACTCTGAGCATTCAAGTATAACCTATGCCTTGCTGTCCCTCCTTTCAGTGTGACTTGTCATACTATGCAACCCCACCGCCTGGTGCTCTGCTGTCATATTCCCCATCCCCCTACCACTCTGGTTTAGACCCTCCTGAGTAACGCCAGCAAAACCTTGGTGAGGATATTTGTTCCCCTCCCATTCAGATGCAAAACAATCTTGTTTGTACAGGTTCTACCTGCCCTGGAAGAGCGCCCAATGATCCAGAAATATGAAGCCCTCTTTCTTGCACCATCTATTTAGCCACATATTGAACTGCACTATGTATCCCTTTCTCATCTCACTACTACGTAGTGTGGGTACTAATCCTGGTTGCAACCCTAGAAGTCTTGCTAACTCCCTAAAATCCCTTGCAGGACCTCATCTCTGATCCTGCCATTGCCATTGGTACAACAGGGACCATGACTTTGGCTGCCGTTCTCCCCCTCAGACAGCGAGACATCCTTGATCCTGGCAGCAAAGAAGCAGCACATCCTTGAGTCTCAACTGCAGCCATTTATCTTTTGGCATTGTGCACAATGAGCAGCAGAGTGTCGCTAGTGTATAGGTAAATGGTCGAATCAGGAGATTAGAGGTGAATGTGGTGAAAAAAAATAGGATTGTTGAAGGATTAATATAAACGTATCGGTGGTGATAGATGTGAACTCAGTGGCAAAAGGGCCTATTTCCATGCTAAGTCATTCAAGGATCTCTGAAAACCATTTTCCTTGCGTACTTACCATGAGCAGATTCTGAGCTAATGAAAACTGTTTATGAAT
Source organism: Mobula birostris (assembly GCF_030028105.1). Taxonomy (NCBI): domain Eukaryota; kingdom Metazoa; phylum Chordata; class Chondrichthyes; order Myliobatiformes; family Myliobatidae; genus Mobula; species Mobula birostris. The sequence goes on along the minus strand of NC_092372.1, from coordinate 31,190,115 downwards.
TAATCCGTTGCACGCTATTGGACAATTCAACTGTTGTTAAATTGATTTAATTTTGCAATATTGATAATGAATAAAATGTTTGTAAAAATATATGTAGTACAACATGTGGCCAAGTGGTTAAGGCATTAAACTAGTGACCTGAAGGTCGTGAGTTCGAGCCCCATCAAGGGAACGTGTTGTGTCCTTGAGCAAGGCACTTAATCACACATTGCTCTGCGATGACACTGGCGCCAAGCTGTGTGGGTCCTAATGCCCTTCCCTTGGACAACATTGGTGTCGTGGAGAGGGGAAACTTGCAGCATGGGCAACTGCTTGTCTTCCATACAACCTTGTCCTGGCCTGCGCCCTGGAGAGCGAAGACTTTCCAGGCACAGATCCATGGTCTCACAAGACAAATGGATGCCTTTACAACATGGAAGTAAATTAGTGTCTGGTTATTATTTGCAACATTAATTCAAAACTATAGAATATTTAAAAAATATTTCCTGCCATTTCTTTAAATTGAAGAAACGCAAACAACAGGAATTCTGCAGATGCTGGAAATTCAAGCAACACACATGAAGGTTGCTGGTGAACGCAGCAGGCCAGGCAGCATCTCTAGGAAGAGGTACAGTCGACGTTTCAGGCTGAGACCCTTCGTCAGGACTAACTGAAGGAAGAGCTAGTAAGAGATTTGAAAGTGGGAGGGGGAGGGGAGATCCAAAACGATAGGAGAAGAATGTGTGTATAAAAATAAATAATGGATGGGGTACGAGGAGGAGGTGTGGCATGAACATCGACTTCTCTGACTTCCGCTAATGCCCCACCTCCCCCTCGTACCCCATCCATTATTTATTTTTATACACACATTCTTTCTCTCACTCTCCTTTTTCTCCCTCTGTCCCTCTGACTATACCCCTTGCCCATCCTCTGGGTTCCCCCCTCCCTTTGTCTTTCTCTCTGGGCCTCCTGTCCCATGATCCTCTCGTATCCCCTTTTGCCTATCACCTGTCCAGCTCTTGGCTCCATCCTTCCCACTCCTGTCTTCTCCTATCATTTTGGATCTCCCCCTCCCCCTCCCACTTTTAAATCTCTTACTAGCTCTTCCTTCAGTTAGTCCTGACGAAGGGTCTCAGCCTGAAACGTCGACTGCACCTCTTCCTAGAGATGCTGCCTGGCCTGCTGCGTTCACCAGCAACTTTGATGTGTGTTTCTTTAAATTAAATAAAGTTTTGACACTGGAAATAGATTTAATTATTGTATCTCAGCCACTACAACTTAAATACTAAAATATCCATCTTTATTTTCAGGGTAATTTAGTTGCAATAAAACACGTGAATAAGAAAAGGATTGACCTCACCAGACAAGTGCTATTTGAATTAAAACATGTAAGTATACAAATTTCTGAGCTTCTTCAGAAACGATCTTATCAACTCTGTGCATGAACTCAAGTACTTCTAATGATTTGTCTGTTACAGATGCGGGATGTGCAGTTTAATCACTTGACAAGATTCATTGGAGCCTGCATTGATAGTCCAAATATCTGCATTGTAACAGAATACTGTCCTCGAGGAAGCCTTCAGGTAAGATGGTGACACAATTTTGTGAGATGAAGATGGAAACTATAGCAATTTTGCTTGAAGCATAGTTACTTGGTCACTGATGTCGCTCACCACAAGAAATCACATTACTAGTTTCAGTTCTTATTTGATGAGGAATCACTTATAGCTAATGAGTTATTAAGATAAGAACTGGTCTGTTATTCAATGGAAAATGATACACAAGTGAAACTTATTTTGAAGGGACTGTAACTGAAACCATTCACATTGTCAAAAATAGTATGCTGTTATATTTAATGCTTTTGTGAAACAGGGATGGAATGAACTGGACTTCAGCTGGCAGTTTCTGAGAAACTGCTGGGTCGCAGCAATGTACGGACAAGCTCATCTCTGACATCCATGTCTGTACATTGGAACACAGAATTCAGAGGTGAGCTGGAGGTTAGAGGCCAGCTTATCTGACCTCACTCTGGCCTAGCCACTGAGTCCAGGAGCTAAAGAGTTGCAGTCTTGAATTGTGGGGTTGGATTTGTTTTTGGATCTAGGTCTTTCTATTTGATACATTTTGGCCACGATCCCTTGAATGAGGTCACTCATATTGCTTAAAGGGTAAATGCAAGTAAAACTTCTACATTTTGTAATCTTTATAGAGCTCTTCAGCCCACCTAGTCCATGGCAGCGTGATCTTCTGCCTAGTTGCATCCACCTGAACTAGACCAAAGTTGTCCATATCACTCATCCAAATTTCTCATAAGTATTACAATTTTACTTGCATCTGCCACTTCTGATGACACTTGCACCATTGTCTAATTGAAGAAGATCCCCACAAAATCCAGCATTTGACCTTTCATACCAACTGTATGACTTCTCACTCCAGTCTCATTCAACCTGAGGGGAAAAAACCTGCAAGCATTCACCCTGTCTATAACCCTCATAATTTTGGAGACTTCTATGAGATCTCTCCTCATTCTCCTGCATGCCAGAGAATAAAGTCCGAATTTATTTGATCTTCCCTTATTATACAGGTCCTCAAGTCCTGACAACATTCTTCCAATTATTTTCTACATATCAGATATAATTAGCAATCGTTTAAAGAGTCTTTGCTAGTGGGGAACTGTTAAAAGACCATGCTAGGAGAGGGGCCTGGAAAGGAGTGGTGAGGGGGGGGATATAGACACAGAAACTAGCCCCCATCAATTGATTTCATGGAACTGCAAACATGAGTGTATCTGTGAAAGATGCAAGTGTGGAATTTACAGTTTTAATGATGCTCCTGGTAGATTTTGACTTCAAGTGCAGCACCTGCCTTATTATTATTCCCCTAAAGACTGGAGTAGTGACAAGTCTAACTGCTGCTGATTCACACTGAGCTCCGACTGTGGAGTTCAGAATTGAATGAAACCTGGACTTTCCAATCCCATTGCAAACATGGTGCATTGCATTTACTAAAACTGTCAAGCCACATAGCCACTGTAAACCATGTTAAATTATGGGTTGTGCTATTTGTAATTATGGAATGGTTGTAATATAGTTTGTTGGATTCTGACTCTAAAACTGGATCAGGCTTGGATTTATAGCAAGATATGGTTTCTTTTATGATTTTGTATTTTAAAGCAAGATTTGGGTGAATGATGTTTGCCACTTGATCTTGCCTGTGTAAGTAATCAGATTGTGTTAAATTGCTGCAGGATCCTTTAATGTGCTGGATTGTTTCTGGTTTCTTGTGATATTTTCTGCATTTATTGTCTTGAATTTGTTGGCCTTCTATCATGTATTTTGATAATTTTTCTGTTAACCACCTGGTCCTGTTTTGCCACAAGGAACCCTTCTGTCTCTTGAAAAAGGTCTCCAACTCTTTTTTTTTCTCACTTTCTTTTTGTATTTGCACAGATTATTGTCTTTTGCACACTGGTTGTCGCCCTGTTGGTGCGGTCTTTCACTGATTCTATTATGGTTATTGGATTTATTGAGTATGCTCACAAGAGAATGAATCTCAGGATTATATATGGTGGCATATTTTGTGTGTACTTCAATAATTAGTTTAATTTGAACTTTGATAGAACTTTAAAAAAAGTATATTGTACAACTGAAAATAGAGGTCAGGTGAGGAATAACTAAATGGAAATTAGCTTAATTGTCTAAGCTGAATTTCTTTATTGATTGAGATTTCTCCCTGTAATGTATTGAAGATGGCACTGCCTATGCTTATCTTTGGTGACACTGTGCAGAAAACATTCTTTTTCATTTTATATATCCTAGCACCAGTTGAAATTAGTTTCAGGGTTAAAGAATTCAAAACAACATTATATTGTTTCTCTATTTCCACAGATTCTCCACTGCTTATTGAGAGTAAGATTTGAAACTTGGAATTTCTCCTTGGCTAAATATATCCGTATTGATCTGGCTTAAAAAATGTATTTTGATTGCAACTCTGCCCAGTGGTAATGAATACAGAAAGTGAGGCTTGTTGGAACAGCTAATAGGAATTCTGCAGCAGTACACAGTAAAGCAGAGAGTCTAAATCCTTATCGGTAGAAAGAATGAAACTTAAAGGTGAAATATAAAGGTTCTTTTCACCTTTAATTTTCTGTGAAGAAAATTAAAATATATTGAAGTGATTGAGCTGATTTTTGATTTACTGAAAGATTATTTAGTAGAGAGACTTATGGAGAGAATTACATAGCCAAAAGCCCAGAGAAGCGAAGACACACTGTAGCTGTCCATGATTGTACATATCTGGGATGAATAAGAGACCAGCACAAATGTTAACTGTAAAAGGCATCCGTTAACCTTGCGAGAACATGGATCTGCACCTGGAAAGTCTTCACTCTCCAGGGCGCAGGCCTGGGCAAGGTTGTATGGAAGACCAGCAGTTGCCCATGCTGCAAGTCTCCCCTCTCCATGATACCAATGTTGTCCCAGGGAAGGGGATTAGGACCCATACAGCTTGGCACCGGCGTCGTCGCAGAGCACTGTGTGATTAAGTGCCTTGCTCAACGACACAACACGTTGCCTCGGCTGGGGCTCGAACTCACGAACTTCAGATCGCTAGTCGAATGCCTTAACCACTTGGCCACATGCCCACGTGTTAACTGTAGGGCTGGTGATTAGACATAGGGAAGGGAAGAACTACGAAGATATTTGAAAATAAATGAGAATTTTTTATTTTTCTCATCGCCACAAAGGAAGCCCGTGTCTGTTAGCTAGAACAGGAGTCAGCCGTGAATGGGGCTTAGTGTGTGATAGTCAGAGTTAAAGGCCCCTTGAGGTTTATGGAGGGTAAAAGTTGGCTGACTTTCCAGGAGAACTTCTGAATAACAGAACCTGGAAGTGATGAAAGGGTTGTTTTAATGTATTAGCGCAAATGAGCGGTCTGGGATGTTATGGGAGATAGAAATAGATGGAAACAAAAAAGAGGGGTGAACTTTTATTTTATCTATGTTTTAAGGTGAACTTCTAAAAATCAGTCATGTAGGAATATTTTATTCAAAGAAAATAAAGGCATTTATGTAATTTTATTTATCAGCCATCAAGTGGCAAGCCCACAGCTGGAAGTAATCTAAACAGCCAATAATCAAATTTTTTTCAGACATGGTGCTTCCTTGTGAATGTTTTGTGGTTATGATAGACCACTGGAAGCTGAACATAAATGCAAATTCCAACTACTTGTATCACATGGAATTTGGAGAAACAAGAAATTAACTTCTATTGAATATAACACATTTAATTGCATAATGGTGCTGATCCTTTGCAATAGTTCAACTAAGCTAAAACTGTTCTGTTGATATTTTTCACTTGTACTCAGTGTTTGAGGCTTCTAGCTTAAGTGTTCAACAATAATCATCCAGCACTGATGGATTCCAGTTGCTCTGATAGCTTTTCTCCATGAACGCAATGACCAGGAGAAATATTTCACCATGCTCGTCACTGACAGCGCCAAGATTTGCAAGGAAAAATCTAAATGGGAATGCAGAAAATGAATCTTTACTGACACGTTACATTCATGGGTTTGTATGTTTGAAGCACGTTGTCAACCAGCTGCAAGTAGTTTGGTGCTCTGTAGTTGCCAAGAAAATTTTCAACAACAGCCTTGAATGCCTTCCATGCGATTTCCTCTGGTCCCACTAGAAGTACTATGAATTGCCTGTCCTCGATGACCTGTTCGATTTGTGGACCAACAAAAATGCCTTACTTAATCTTGGCTTCAGTTATTCTGGGAAACATCTTTCTCAAATATCGAAATCCTTCACCATCCTTGTTCATTGCTTTCACAAAATTTTTCACAAGCCCCAGTTTTATGTGAAGAGTAGGCGAAAATATCTTTATGCACCACACTTTTATGCCCTGGAATCAACTGCTTAAAAAGTGGCTGATCCTCGTTGACCTAATGAGATTCTTTAGCACGGCTGTCCCATTCACAAATGAAACGACAGTACTTGGTGTATCTGAGCTGCATTCCTAGTAGCAGTGCTGCTATTTTCAGATCACCGCAGATGCTCTAGTTGTAGTTGCTGTACTGTATGCGTTTCAATGACTTCCAAATTTCCGCAGTTTCCTTTGATGCGTACTGCATAGCCAATTGGTATTGAAGGGTGGACATAGCGTCACATAACAGCACAGCTTTCAGGCTTAACACTGAAGAATCAATAAAAAGATGCCATTGTGGGACATGCTGGCAACCCAAAATATGCCTGGACAAGGCTGAAAACTTTTCGAGTTACAATGAGGGCAACACTTTAATTGATTTCATTGATTTATGAATTGAAATAAAAAAATAGATGATTCCAAAATGATGGTGCAAGCTAACACCCCATAAGCATTCTTAACTACCCTATCTACCTGTGAGGCAGCTTTCAGGGATCTGTGGACATGTACCCCCAGATCCCTCGGCTCCTCCACACTACCAAGTATCCTGCCATTTACCTTGTACTCTGCCTTGAAGTTTGTCCTTCCAAAGTGTACCACCTCATACTTCTCCGGGTTGAACTCCATCTGCCACTTCTCAGCCCACTTCTGCATCCTATCGCTGTCTCTCTGCAATCTTTGACAATCCTGTACACTATCTACAACACCACCAACCTTCGTAACATCTGCAATCTTGCCAACCCACTCTTCTACCCCCACATCCAGGTTGTTAATAAAAATCACGAAAAGAAAAGGTCCCAGAACAGATCCTTGTGGGACACCACTAGTCACAATCCTCCAGTCTGAATGTACTCCCTCCACCACGACCCTCTGCCTTCTGCAGGCAAGCCAATTCTGAATCCACCTGGCCAAACTTCCCTGGATCCCATGCCTTCTGACTTTCTGAATAAGCCTACCATGTGGAACCTTGTCAAATGCCTTACCAAAATCCATATAGATCACATCCACTGCACTACCCTCATCTATATGCCTGGTCACCTCCTCAAAGAACTCTATCAATCTTGTTAGACATGATCTGCCCTTCACAAAGCCATGCTGACTGTCCCTGATCAGACCATGATTCTCTAAATGCCCAGAGATCCTATCTCTAAGAATCTTTTCCAACAGCTTTCCCACCACAGACGTAAGGCTCACTGGTCTATAGTTACCCAGACTATCCCTACTACCTTTTTTGAACAAGGGGACAACATTCGCCTCCCTCCAATCCTCCGGTACCATTCCCATGGACAACGAGGACATAAAGATCCTAGCCAGAGGCTCAGCAATCTCTTCCCTTGCCTCGTGGAGCTGCCTGGGGGATATTCCGTCAGGCCCCGGGGACTTATCTGTCCTAATGTATTTTAACAACTCCAACACCTCCTCTCCCTTAATATCAACATGCTCCAGAACATCAACCTCACTCATATTGTCCTCACCATCATCAAGTTCCCTCTCATTGGTGAATACCGAAGAGAAGTATTCATTGAAGACCTCGCTCACTCCCACAGCCTCCAGGCACATCTTCCCACCTTTATCTCTAATCGGTCCTACCTTCACTCCTGTCATCCTTTTTTTCTTCACATAATTGAAGAATGCCTTGGGGTTTTCCTTTACCCTACTCACCAAGGCCTTCTCATGCCCCCTTCTTGCTCTTCTCAGCCCCTTCTTAAGCTCCTTTCTTGCTTCCCTATATTCCTCAATAGACCCATCTGATCCTTGCTTCCTAAACCTCATGTATGCTGCCTTCTTTCACCTGACTAGATTTTCCACCTCACTTGTCACCCATGGTTCCTTCACCCTACCATTCTTTATCTTCCTCACCGGGGCAAATTTATCCCTAACATCCTGCAAGAGATCTCTAAACATCAACCACATGTCCATAGTACATTTCCCTGCAAAAACATCATCCCAATTCACTCCCGCAAGTTCTAGCCTTTTAACCTCATAATTTGTCTTTCCCCAATTAAATATTTTCCTGTCCTCTCTGATTCTATCCTTTTCCATGATAATGCTAAAGGCCAGGGAACGGTGGTCACTGTCCCCCAGATGCTCACCCACTGAGAGATCTGTGACCTGACCCGGTTCATTACCTAGTACTAGATCTAGTATGGTATTCCCCCTGGTCGGCCTGTCCGCATATTGTGACAGGAATCCATCCTGGACACACTTAACAAACTCTGACCCATCTAAGCCCTTGGAGCTAATCAGGTGCCAATCAATATTAGGGAAGTTAAAGTCACCCATGATAACAACGCTGTTATTTTTGCACCTTTCCAAAATCTGCCTCCCAATCTGTTCCTCTGTATCTCTGCTGCTAGCAGGGGGCCTATAGAATACCCCCAATAGAATAATAGAGTAAGAAAGTCATCCTTGACCAGAGGAGACTGTCAAGGTAGGAGGAGGAATTGAGGGTTATAGAAACTGGCACAGGAGTGAAGTTGGGGCCAGAATAAATCATTGGTGACAGGGCAAGTATGATGGGCCTGGTAGCCTGCTTCCCCTATTTTCTTGTGGTCTTGTGTCACTTGGATATATTGCTTCTATATTGTGCCATGGCAGACCAAACTATCTTACTGATAGCAGTAGATGCCTTCTTTAAGAAAGGAAAAGAATAATTATATACTGTACAGGAAGAGAAAAGGAAAAAAAGTTTGACATTCCAAAGTCGTTCCTACCTATTTAATTTGTTCGTCTTTAGGTACCAGGTGGTATGAGAGCCACTGAACTAAATCAAATCTCTAAATGTAAATGAAACCATTATTTGCAATGCATTTTGTAACCTTTATAAATTTAGAGTGGATGCTGTTGGCTTTGCCCAAATTCATTATGTCAGAAAGTTAGGATCACAGCTAACTATTATGTGACCTCAGACTAAAATGTTTTTATATGACTGCCCCATCCAGACTTGAACACAAATATTCTGGTCACTTAGTCTGGGCCTAGCATGCACAGATCTGTTCAGAATATTGTATGGTGCCAGTAAGGGCAGGAAATTAACTAAATTGAGGTTGTTTTAATCCTTTTGCTGATATGTTGTGTATGAAACCAACACTGTCTGTAATCATGCATCCTTGACAAGAGTGCAGCAACTTCTTTCACAGAGGAACCTATTATTTAAGGAAGTGCAGTATTTGTAATGGGAAGTGGGAAAAAAATCCTCCCTAGTTGGGACTTTCAGCTGCTGGAGTGCTCAAATTACCATGATGTTATACCAATGCAATCCTTCGGCTATGAGCATCACCCTTTTACCACCCCCTCACCTTTATTTTACAATCCACATTGTTTGCTACCTGAGTGGGTCAACAAGCGTTTCTCCTTTCTTTCTTCCCTCGACCTCTGAACTTTGAATGAGTTCACATTCTTAGTGATTTCAGGTGCCATCTAGCCTCCTTTGCATCAGCCTTCCCCCTGCATTCCTTAAACTTCTATCTTTACAAATTTATTGTTTTAATTTGTCAGCTATGCCTTCCATAATTTTATATAGAACGTAGAACATTACAGCACATACAGGGCACAGCCCATGATGTTGTGCTGACCTTTTAACCAAATCTAAGATCAATCCAATCCTTCGCTCCCACATCGCCCTCCATTTTTTTTTATCATCCAAGTGCCTATCTAAGAGCCTCTTAAATATCCCTAATATATCTGCCTCTACCACACCCCTGGAAGCACATTCCACACATCCACCACTCTCTGTGTAAAACAAAAAAGTTACCCCTGACACTCCCCCCCCCCCCCCACCGAATACTTTCTTCTAATCACATTAAAATAATGCTCCCTTGTATTAATCATTTCCACCTTGGTTGGGAACAAGTCTCTGGCTTTCCATTTGATCTATCCCTGTTAACAACTTGTACACCTCGATCAAGTAAGGTGTCATCCTCCTTCACGCAAGAGATCAGGTTGTCCCTCTACCTCCAACTGTCTCCTGATAGCTAATATTCTCTAATCGCAGCAAATTCCTGGTGAACTTCTTCTACAGCCTCTCCAAGGCCTTCACATTCTTCCTGTAATGCAGTGAACACAACTGCACACAGACTTTCGAATATGGCCTTACCAAAGATTTATACAGCTGCAACATGACCCGCCAACATTTATACTTAACACCCCAAATGATGAAGGCAAATAGACTGTATGCCTTCTTGGCAGTGCTGGCTGTTTGAATTGCCACTTGCAGGAGTTATGGACTTGCTCCCTAGACCTCTCCGTACATCAGTGTTCCTAAGTGTCCTGCTTGTCTGGATTAAACACTAGCCGCCATTTCTCTGCCCACATTTCCAACTGGTCTGTATGCTGTTGAACCCTTTGACAACCTTCCTTGCTATCCACAGTTCAGCTAGTTTTTGTCATTTTTGATAGTTGCTACTCAGTCCAAGCATTTTCATCCAGTTCATTTAGAGGTCCTTGTGGAACAGAACTCTTTTCTTCAATGACTGAGCCAATTTTACATGAAACCTACCACGTCACTATTGATCCCATGTCCTTTAATCTTCTGGATCAGCCTGCAATGACTGATCTTGTAGCAGGCTTTACTAAAATCCTTGTATACAATTGAGACAAGAAGAACATTCTTTCCCTTCTTGTGGTAAACCATGTATATATGCTGTAACTCGGTTACCTGTCTGGACACACCCCTCTGCTGACTGCCCCTGTGGCTCCTCCCACAGAACCCTGTATAAAGGTGTTCGCCTTGCCCCTCCCCCTCAGTCTGGGGGCAGACACTCACTGTGGAGGTCGTATTGTACAGCGAATAAAAGCCTTTCAGTATTTTACCAAACCTCAGTCTTTTGGAGTAATTGAAGGTGCTTCACTTCTTGGGTTTATTTGATTAGTTGCACTTAAATTTCACCACTGCTGTGTTGAGATTCAAGCTGTGCCTCTGGATCAATAGTATAAAACTTTAAACCATATTCCAGTAATTTAACCTTGCATATATCATTCCCAATAAGTGCATTAACAAGGACGATATTAAGTTGCAGCTTCAGTAGTTTGTTTTCTTTCATCTTCAAGCAGAAATATGGTTCTATTCTGAGCTGAACGGAAATGAATCATTTTCATATGAAGGCATCACCCATCTGAAAAATTGGAGGCACACCACACTGCAATGGCAAGCCCCTTAGTTTAACCCAGGACAGATTCTCTGAAATAATAGCCCTGAGGAATTGCTGACTTTCTCCACCTCTGATCCCTCAATGAGGACAGGCTCATAGACCTCCAGTTTCCTTCTCATGAATCAATAATCAGCTCCTTGATCTTGCTGACATTGAGTGAGAGACATAGAGGTTCAAGAAATTATTGAAATAAATTAAGGCCTGATGAATGTAAATTTGACAAGCTGGGAGAAATATTAATAGGAAAGAATAATTTCTGAAACACAGTCCGGATATCTCCTTTGAAAGTGATTCTGCTTTGACCTGATGAGCTTATGCTTTTTTTCATTTTTGAAGAATAAAAGGTGATCCCAAAGAAATATATAAAATTCCAATGGGCTTAACAGGGTAGATGCAGGAACATGTTGCTTGTTATATACCACTGGGGTTCACTTTTTCTGTGGACTGTCACTTTGAAACACCAAGAGAATGAGACTGACTTTTGGACACAGTTGGATTTCTGCTGACTGCAAAACGGCTTGGTTACTATGGTGAGAGAGGTGGAGTTGTTTGATGGACAATGAATGTTTATGGTTTCTGGTGGCTTGTTTTGAATAAGCAAGATCAGATGATCCTCTTACAGACACACATAGAGAAACACATGCTCAAGGTCGAGATGGTTTCGATCAATGAAAGACACCAATGAGTGGGGTTGCTGATTTAAACTTTCAGTAGCCCAAAAGAGGTGAGTTGAGATCGATCCAGAGTATTGATAAACGACTCTCACAAAGTACTGCCACTGGAAGATGTTTGCAGAGAGGAGGAGAGAGGAAGGTTTGAAACAGAAGAAACCTGGTGATAAAGAGATCACTGTTTGGACTGTCTTCTAAGTAGCCCGTAAGGGTGAGTTTGATTCCATTCAAATACGAAAGTGTGATTGTCACATAGTTAATCCACAGGAGTGGGTTCTCTGGTGAGGAGAAAACCTTTGTGAATACCATGTGTGTGTTTACCCTTGTCTGGGAGTGGTAGTTCACTGAAGAAAGGCACCCCTGTGGCAAATCACTGTTGGAGTTATTTTGTATGTCATGGAACTGGATAAGTGGCTATCACATCGGTGTTTGAGGTAACCGTATGGAATCTACCGGTGTGACTACCCTTGCCTGGGTGGTGGTTCCCTTGAAGATGGTCCCCGTTGTGATAAGCTACTGTTGGTGATACTTCGTGTGTGGGGTGAAGCAACTTCGGAGATAAAACCTACTCCTATTGTTATTTTGTATTGCTGTCGTGGAATCTGTGGAATATTGACGTAATTGCCTTCTTACAACATTCGCCTTTGGATTACAAATATCTCGCATTAATTAACCTGAGGAACTGAACTTTCTTACATACCATCATAAGACTGTAACTCTTGCCACCTGAGCTTGAATAAGTTTGGGAACTTTATCTATACACCTATATATGCATAACACTGCTAACTTTTGATCACCTGGTTAAGTTACTATATTTAGTAGTTACTAATAAAGATAGTGGATTTTAACATCAAAAACAGATTCCAAGTGTGTTCTATTGCTGCTGATACTTTTACAGTGTTGCGTTCACGTAACCGGTACTTTCCCCAGGGTTACGTGTACGTAACATGCTTTAAAATTCTCTACCTGGGATAGTTGTGGAGACTCTATCAGTGAGAATATTTGAAACAAATAATGATAGATGTTTAGATGTTAGATAGATGTTGGAAAGTAGCAAAATGCTGAATAGCCTACTCCTGATCCTTTGCCCCTATATTCTTATAAAGTAGGACTGTTTACAAACAAGGCTATTAAGAAAAGTTAATAACCAGGCCTAGGGTAATTCATAGTCCAGTGTGGTGAGGAACATGGAATGATTTTGAGTTTAGTTACAAACAGTTTAAAAAAAAAACAATCAAAGAAGTGCCAAACATCAGTGCTTAAAGCAAGGGTTCCCAGTCTGGGGATCCCCTTGTTTAATAGTATTGGTCCGTTGCATTAAAAAAAGTCGGCAACCCCTGGCTTAAGGGGGTGGGGGGGAGAGGACGAAGAACATAGCAGAAACCTAGCAGCACCCCAACATTTGAGAAATCATACATACGTTATGACAAAATTTAGCAAAAAGTTATAATTCATAGAACAAGTAAAATCATATTAATGCTAAAAAGAAATGCCATTTCTTGGCTACAATGAAATAGAAGCAATTTAGAAATGAGGAAGGTGGAAAATTGTTACTGGTGATGGTAACAATTTGAGTGAATATGATTAAATTGGAGTGAATATCATGTTCGAGTGATTTTGCTGAATAGGGCTAAGTTGGAAGATACTAAAAGGAGTGATAGTGCGTGTAAATTGAGATGTGCTCTGAGCTTCATGGAAGAGGCACTGAAAGCAAGATTACTTACGGTGATGCCAAGAGATTCTTGCTGCAGTTTAAAAATATATATCTAGCAGACTTCCAGATGAGAAAAAGAATCGAAGCAGTTTAGAAAAAGTGAGCAATACAGAGAAAGTAGTATTTTAGTATAAGAGCAATAAAATGAAACCTAATCAAATGTTAGAAATATAAATTATAAAATCTCAAATGGCATTAGTTAACCAAACCAAAATTTTGAATGGGTTTGATGTGTCTTCAGCAATGAGCCAAATACAGTTTGTAATTATATACAAATTTAACACAAAGAACAACTGCAATTGCAATGAATGGCAACTGTTATCACACATTCGCTTACCACCTCCTAGCCTTTGGCACTCACAAGCCATTATACCTTTCACACCCAGAAAAATGGCATTCATCCCCTTATTGGCCATCTTCTTCTACAAAAAAGTAATGTATTACTTGAAAATTATTTTAATACAGATCATAAATTGACTGTTCAGTGAAAAATTAAAGTTTGTTTTTTTATTCTGTATTTTGTTTTCATCTGTATAAATATACTGTTATAAATTTAGGTTCTATTTGATGGTCTGGAGCTGATGTCATACAAGTTTCAGTGATGAATTTTATTTAAGCAAATGATTTCTAAAGTTTGCAGCATTGAGTAGCACCATATAAATATCAATGAAAATTATATTACTGGCTTAATATATCTATCAAAGAGACGTTCTCTACCAATGTCATTTGCAATATACACCACAATATAAAATAATTGGTAGATATTTCCCATGTAAAGTGCAGCTATATTACTGAAAATATTGCTATTTGTTTAAATTAGCACCTTATCAAATATGACAAAAAATAGCAAGTGAGGGCAGATTATGCTGACGCATACGTAATGTCTTCTTGCTTGCTCGACTCTCTTGTTTATGATGGGTGGCCCTTTTGACCTGCAGAGGGCACTTCTCCATTCGTTGGAGCATCCGTCATAATATACAGAACCTCATCAGTAAATGGGGCCCTCCTACACCTTCCTCCCTTCAATTTGCTTGTTCCGCTGCACCCATTATAGTTATTCTCTATAATAAATTTAGAATCTTAGAGTGTAGTAAGTGACTTTATTGTTGTTTCTTTTTCTGATCAGCTACAGTTCTAAGCCATCCAGTCTCCAGAAGTGCATTTTTGTGGTTCTATGACTAGACTATAAAAAAGATACTGAATATAAAATGCGATCAGTGTTCTCATTGCACTTTGGTCATGATTATTGAAAATTTAATTTATTGCTGTTAAGTATAGTTAATGGTCCTAGTTATATTTTTGCATAGCTCGGTGAAATAGTTTTATCGTCATCATCCACCATACCCCCTCCAACCTCTGAAGCTTTCCCCAAACTGGGGTCAATTTCTTCAGCGTTGCTCCTGAATGCCAACCTAAGCCAAAGACTGCAGATTTAAATTTGTACCTATTACAATATCATTCAGACCATGCTGACAGTGGCTTTGTTTTAAAAACAACATTTGGATGCAGAGAAAACTTTTCAAAAATATTTTAATATATTGATATGAAAATATCTATTTAAGGAATAGATATCATTGCAGATTCATTACAAATGAAAGAAAATCATAAGTTTAATTTAAATCCCTTCTATTTTTGTCTTTGCAGGATATACTTGAAAATGAAAGTATTAACCTTGACTGGGTCTTCCGCTATTCACTAATTAATGACATTGTGAAGGTGAGTTATAAGAGAGCAATATATTATAGAAGGGGCTGACTTGAATTATGAAGTATATAATTAAATTGGTTCAGTAAATCCCACTCCAATCTGTTACAAATGAGCTGAACATAATAAGACAAAAATGAATCAATTGTTAGGAAAATAGATTTATAACATGGGTCCACATGACTCCAGAAATAATAGTTATTTTGGTAATTATAACTGACAAATGAATGTCTTCTGATATGGACAGTTATAAACAGACTTGCTTATGTTTTTTAATCAGAAAGGTACTTATAAAGAGTTCTAAACATTCTGTTCTTTTTAATATTGGAAACCAGCAATTGAGTAGAAAGAGAGGTAGGGTTAACATTTTGTGTCAGTGATCCTTCCTCAGAACTGTTCAGACAAATGGTGTCCCTCCTGCAATGCTAACACTTAATCTTTTTCCGTGTGTTATTCTCCAACTTCATGGCATCAACAACGATTTTTCCTTCCAGTAGTTTGGTTTACCCAACCCCCTTGCCTCTGCTTCTCTCCCCTTCCTTTCCAGTCCTAAAGAAGGTTCCTGAAACATTGACTGTACTCATTTCCATGGGCCCTGCCTGACCTGCTGAGATTCTGCAGCACTTTGAGTGTGTTGCTGTAATGGTGACCATTTACATGAGGAGAGATAAATACAGAGGGATCTCCCTCCTCCAGTGAAAGAATCATTGCGAGAGTCCTCA
Organism: Mobula birostris; assembly: GCF_030028105.1. Lineage (NCBI taxonomy): Eukaryota > Metazoa > Chordata > Chondrichthyes > Myliobatiformes > Myliobatidae > Mobula > Mobula birostris. The sequence goes on along the minus strand of NC_092372.1, from coordinate 31,174,251 downwards.
ATACCTGTGATCAAAGAGCTACTTTCCAAAATGAGGTGTGGAATCCATCCACTTGGGGCACAGTGGACATGATCAACACAGCAATAACTCTACAAGGGAAATGCATGGCGCAGCATCAGCCAGTTAATATGGCCATTTTTATATCACTTTTCTAAGCACTAGATACCCTAATCTCACTGTATTCAATTTATCCTCACATGGCAAGCTGCTAGTTTTAGAACTAATCTGGTAAATCTTTTCTGTACACCCTCTATTAATTCTACTTTTAGGTAAGGCAGCCAGAATTATACATAGTATTCCTGGTGCAGCCTCACCAAGGTCCTGTACAATGGCAGTAAGATTTCCTTTCTCTCTTAATTAATTCTACACCAAAGTCAGAGTGATGTTTATTGTCATATGCACAAGTACATATACGCACTAGTGTAATGAAAATAATTGCAGCAGCTAAACTGCATTGATTAGAGTTGTTCCAGTTGGTTCAAGAAATGAATGGTCAGAGGGATGTAGTTGTTCTTGAACTTGGTGGTGTGGGACTTGAGGCTTCTGTATCTCTTAACTGATGACAGCTGGGAAAAGCCGGTGTGACCTGGATGATGGGGATCTTTGATGATAGATTTTGCCTTCTTGAGGCAGTACCTTCTGCAGATACTACCGATGAACGGGAGAAATAAAAATGTGCCTGTGATGTTTTGAGCTGAATCCATGACTCACTGCAGTTTCTTGCATTCCTGTGCCTTCAGATTGCTATACCAGACCATGATGCAACAAGTCAGGATACTTTCAACAGAACATCTGTTGAAGTTTGTTAGGGTGTTCGGTCATAAGCCAAACTTCCTTAACAAGCACATCAAGGTTCTTTGAAATTTCATCACCCATCCCTCACCATTTAACAAATACTCTATTGTTTTTCAAGTACATTGAAGTGATTAATCTTTCAATTTTTGACAATATGTTCATTATGAAACCACATTACAGCCTCCCCCATACTCACAATCTCCCTTCGTTTGATACTGTTGGCACACTTAGAGATACAGCACTTGATTCACAAATCATTGAAAGGAATAATGAAAAGCTATACCCATGTATTGGCCTGTGCATTACCTGACAAGTCACAGTCTGTCAATCTGAATAGGACTTTTTGTTCTCACACTAAGGTCTCTGTCTGATAATGAATTGTGACACCATGTTGGTACATTTACTTGAATAGGGTTTTTTTTTTTGTTTTCGCACTTAGATCCCAATCCAATAATCCATTCTCACCCTATATTGGTATATTACTCTGATTCTACTTGCTCTAATCTTGTTGGTCAACCTCCTTATGGGAATTATTAGGTGCCTCCTAAAGATTCAACTACCCGAGTTCCACAGGTTCCCCTTATCTTTTCTAGCAGTTGCATTTTTATAGAAATGTAGAAACATAGAAAACTTACAGTACAATACAGGCCCTTCGGCCCACAAAGTTGTGCCAAACATGTCCCTTAGAAATTACTAGGCTTACCTATACCCTCTATTTTGCTAAGCTCCATGTACCTATCCAAAAGTCTCTTAAAAGACCCTATCATATCCGCCTCCACCACCGTTACTGGCAGCCCATTCCACGCACTCACCGCTCTCTGAGTAAAAAAACTTACCCCTGACATCTCCTCTGTACCTACTCCCCAGCACCTTAAACCTGTGTCCTCTTGTGACAACCATTTCAACCCTGGGAAAAAGCCTCTGACTATCCAAACGATCAATGCCTCCCATCATCTTATACACCTCTATCAGGTCACTTCTCATCCTCCATTGCTCCAAGGAGAAAAGGCAGAGTTCACTCAACCTGTTTTCATAAGGCATGCTCCCCAATCCAGGCAACATCCTTGTAAATCTCCTCTGCACCCTTTCTATAGCTTCCACATCCTTCCTGTAGTGAGGCGACCAGAACTGAGCACAGTACTCCAGGTGGGGTCCGACCAAGGTCCTATATAGTTGCAACATTACCTCTTCTCCTAAATTCAATTCCACGATTGATGAAGGCCAATATACCATATTCCTTCTTAATCACAGAGTCAACCTGCGCAGCTGCTTTGAGTGTCCTATGGACTCGGACCCCAAGATCCCTCTGATCCTCCACACTGCCAACAGTCTTACCATTGATACTATATTCTGCCATCATATTTGACCTACCAAAATGAACCAGCTCACATTTATCTGGGTTAAACTCCATCTGCCACTTCTCAGCCCAGTTTTGCATCCTATCAACGTCCAGCTGTAACCTCTGACAGCCCTCCACACTATCCAAAACACCTCCAACATTTGTGTCATCAGAAAACTTACTAACCCATCTCTCCACTTCCTCATCCAGGTCATTTATAAAAATCACAAAGAGAAGGGGTTTCAGAACATATCCCTGAGGCACATCACTAGTCACCGACCTCCATGCAGAATATGACCCGTCTACAACCACTCTTTGCCTTCTGTGGGCAAGCCAGTTCTGGATCCACAAAGCAATGTCCCCTTGGATCCCATGCCTCCTTACTTTCTCAATAAGCCTTGCATGGGGTACCTTATCAAATGCCTTGCTGAAATCCATATACACTACATCTACTGCTCTTCCTTCATCAATGTGTTGAGTCACATCCTCAAAAAATTCAATCAGCCTCATAAGGCACGACTTGCCCTTGACAAAGCCATGCTGACTATTCCTAATCATATTATACCTCTCCAAATATTCATAAATCCTGTCTCTCAGGATCTTCTCCATCAACTTACCAACCACTGAGGTAAGACTCACTGGTCTATAATTGCCTGGGCTATCTCTACTCCCTTTCTTAAATAAAGGAACAACATTCGCAACCCTCCAATCCTCCAGAACCTCTCCCGTCCCCATTGATGATGCAAAGATCATCGGCAGAGGCTTAGAAATCTCCTCCCTTGCCTCCCACAGTAGCTTGGGGTACATCTCATCCAGTCCCAGTGACTTATCCAACTTGATGCTTTCCAAAAGCTCCAGCACATCCTATTTCTTAATATCTACATGCTCAAGCTTTTCAGTCTGCTGCAGGTCAGCACTATAATCACCAAGATCCTTTTCCATAGTGAATACCGAAGTAAAGTATTCATTCAGTACCTCTGCTATTTTCTCCAGTTTCATACATACTTTCCCACTGTCACACTTGGTAGGTCTTATTCTTCCACGACTTATCCTCCTGCTCTTCACATACTTGTAGAATGCCTTGGGGTTTTCCTTAATCCTGCACTCCAAGGCCTTCTCATAGCCCCTCCTGGCTCTCCTAATTTCCTTCTTAAACTCCTTCCTGCTAGCCTTATAATCTTCTAGATCTCTAACATTACCTAGCTCTCTGAACCTTTTGTAAGCTTTTCTCTTCTTCTTGATGAGATTTATTACAGCCTTTGTACACCACAGTTCCTGTACCCTACCATAACTTCCCAGTCTCATTGGACCGTACCTATGCAGAACTCCACACAAATATCCCCTGAACATTTGCCACATTTCTTCTGTACTTTTCCCTGAGAGCATCTGTTTCCAATTTAAGCTTCCTATTTTCTGCCTAATAACCTCATAATTCCCCTTTCTCCAATTAAATGCTTTTCTAATCTGTCTGTTCTTATTTCTCTATGGAGATAGAATTAGGATCACTATCTCCAAAATGCTCTCCCACTGAGAGATCTGACGCCTGACCAGGTTCATCTCCCAATACCAAATCAAGTACAGTCTCTCTTCTTGTAGGCTTATCTACATATTGTGTCAAGAAACCTTCCTGAACACACCTAACAAACTCCACCCCATTTAAATCTCTGGCTCTAGGGAGACAAATCACGACAACTCCATTGTTATTACACCTTTCCAGGATCTGTTTCCCTATCTGCTCCCCGATATCCCTGTTACTCTTGGGCGGCCTATAAAAAACACCCAGTAAAGTTATTGACCCCTTCCTGTTCCTAACCTCCACCCACAGAGACTCCATAGACAATCCCTTCATGGCGTCCACCTTTTCTGCAGCCGTGACACTATCTCTGATCAACAGTGCCACACCCCCACCTCTTTTGCCTCCCTCCCTGTCCTTTCTGAAACACCTAAAACCTGGCAGTTGAGGTAACCGTTCCTGTCCCTGAGCCATCCAAGTCTCTGTAATGGCCACCACATCATAGCTCCAAGTACTGATCCACGCTCTAAGCTCATCCGCTTTATTCACAGCACTCCTTGTGTTAATATAGACCCATCTCAAACCTTCATTCTGAGCGCATCCCTTCACTATCACCTGCCTATCCTCCCTCTCGAACTGTCTACAAGCTTTTCCTTTTTGTGAGCCAACCTCCTCTTCCCCAGTCTCTTCATTTTGGTTCTCACCCCCCAAGAATTCTGGTTTATACTTTTCTCAGTAGCCTTAGCAAACCTCCCCGCCAGGATATTGGTCCCCTTGGGATTCAAGTGCAATTCGTCCTTTTTGTACAGGTCATACCTGCCCCAAAAGAGGTCTCAATGATCCAGAAATCTGAATCCCTGCCTCTGCCCATCCCTCAGCCACGAACCTCAGCAAATTAGCCAAAATATGCTTTACTTTTCATATAAATACATTGGCTGACTTCAATCCTATTATTTTCTTAAAGACATTCTTTTATTACAGTACATCTTGCATTATAGTTACTACTGCTTGCCTTTCTAATACTGTTAGGTTAGCAAGTTGGTTTTCTTCCTCCTTCCCTTTTTAAGTAGGAGGGCCACATTAGCAATTCTTATAATATATTAGAATAATGCCAGAGTCTGTCTAGCTTTGAATAATTATAACTAGAGAAAGTGCATTCGGGATGACACATGGAACTCTTAGTCCATGCGTTGGAAGTACCTAATGTTGACTTTGGAGAGAACACACTGTCATGCACCTTCTGTCACAACCTGAATCAAGGTCCTCAGAGGCCATAGGATTTGAATGGAAGAAGAAGAAGACAGTGATCAAGCTATCACTAAATCTAACACTGAAGACAATTCCTGCATAAATTGGTATTTTATATTTTGATTTTGTAATCTCTGCATCAGCTTATTAAGCAAATATCCCATAGTCCTCTTTAACCACCCTTATCTTCTTTCCTGTTATATTTAAGGATCTGAAGATGTATGTGCCAAGATACCTTTTTCCCTCCACTGTCAAGATCCTCATACCGACTGCATGTACAACATACCTTAATGCACCGACCCAAATGCATAGCCTCAAACTTGATTAGTATCTTTCAGCCATTTTTCTGCCCAAATAGACATGATTTTCCTAACATGATTGTTCGGGGATGGACATCTAAGATAGTAATCATTTTTAATTTTGTAATCCTGAGCTCTTTATATTGGATAAACTGTGTGGAGATTTTTTGTTTGGCATTATGATCTTGTGAAAGAGTCAAATTCAAGATCTGATAACTCCAGCAATATTGTGTTGGTACTTGTTGGGTTTTGACTCAGGATACAAAAGACACTTAACTACTGAACCAATTTCTCTGTGTTAATCAGTTCTATGTACATTATGTGCTGGGTGTAATCTGGTGCGTCACTGTATGTAGCTCCCAGGTAGGGGAGGTGAGGGTGAGTGGGATTAGAAGTCAGGGCAGGTGGATGATAGATGGAAGCAGACAAGGACAGAGAGAAGAAAAAGGGGAAAAAAGAACAGATGGAGCGAAGTGAGGAGAGTGTGAAGATAGGCGGCAATTGCTGGAGGGACATAAGCAGGAACACAAAGTGCTACCAGTCCTGGACACTGCTAAGAAGGTGAGAATGGGAATCATTAGAAGAGAAAGATGAACAACGGTTGGAATCAGATTGCAGTGTTGGGGAAGGGGAGGAAACCTGTGTTTGATGTAACCCTCCCCTTCCTTCACCTGCCATTGTTTTCCAACACCACCACTACTCCCCTACTCTACCTGACATGATCTGCCTGTCATCTTCCTCGGCCCACCAATTCCTCAGAAACCTTTCCCGTCGCCCTCTTTCTCCTCCTTATACTAGCCATCTGTATTGGAGGGCTCGTGACTGTCGCGTGACAGCACTGCCCATTTACCTGGTCGGAAGATACGCCACCTGCCGATCAAGGTTTGACCCCTCCTCGCCCATCAATGCACACCTGACTATTGGCCCCTTTAATTAGCCTTGTACTTGACCTCGGGCAATTGGCCTTTGTAATCAGCTTAACCCTGCTGGCACTGAGCCATTGGCTCAGTGCTTCACCTGGGCTGGGCTCATCAGCCCTGCTGCACTGTAAAGGAAGCCACGTGTGCTTGACTCTCTCTCTTTTTTTGCTACCTCCGAGGGACCACCCTGCCGTTGGTGAGTTGTGCATTGAATAGGGTTGGGAATGTGGATATTGTCCCTAAGCAGAAGAGCCGTGCCGGCACAGAGTCAAGGGTGTCGCGTATCATATTGACTTTTCCCGTGGTTGTATGTGTGTGTGCGTGTGCGCGCGCATGTACTTTGTTCCCACACGATTTTATTAATTGTCCGTGTGTGTTTTATTGCTGATCTGACTACTGTGAATTGTGTGCGTGTTGCTTCTGTTGACTTTTTCCCACGTTTGCCTTCTGTAAATAAAATCCTTTACTACCAAGACTGTGTCCAGAGTCCTCGCTTTTTGAGGCCTATCGAATCTGTTTCCTCACTTACGACACCATCTCACCTCTCTCTGCTCTCAGTCCTGATGCAGGGTATCAACCCAAAATGTTGTTAGTTCCTTCCTCCCGAAGATGCTGCAGGACCCACTGAGTTTCTGCAGCAAAATGGAGTCACAAGACATTCTGCAAATGCTGGGATCTGGAGCAACGCACACTAAAAGGTGGAAGAACTCAGCAGGCGAGCTGGCATCTGTGGAGGGAAATAAACAGTTGATGTCCATTTCCTTCCAGAGATGCTGCCTGAGCTGCTTCATTCCTTCAGCATTTTGTGTGTCTTGCTACATGGTTCCTCCAGCAGATAGTGTATGCCTGAATGTGTAGATACTGAACACTACTGAAGTACTGAAGTTTCTATCCTTTATCGGTTACAGGGATGCTGATAATTGGTCATTTGCTGCCCAATGTTGTACAGCAGGTGTAAAGCAAAGCCATGGCTAAAAGCGAAAAGGCTGGCATTCAGCACAATTAGTAACAGACCTATTGATAGATTTCTATGAAATTCAGCTGCCTCTTACTTTTTTGCAAAGCCACAATCCCAATTTGGTAACTTAGGTAATCGTTCCCTTGATACAAGGGGAAAAGATTATGGTATAAGAGCAATTACTATTCCTATTGAACCATGTCTGTAAGTTACTGACTAGTTCATATACGAGAAGTCTAAATTTAATCATGAGTGAGCTAATCATCAACTGAGAGTGAATCTATACCAAATCAAAATCGGTCCAATTTAAAAGGTGGTACGTATTCATTCGTGAATTTTCTTTGACAGTCATTTAGCTAAAGAAGTTATTCACAGGCATTCAACTTCTTGACTGATTTGATCACTTTTATTCTGCAGGGAATGTCGTTTTTACATAACAGCATAATTGGTTCACATGGAAATCTTAAATCATCCAACTGTGTTGTTGATAGTCGTTTTGTACTAAAAATCACAGATTATGGTTTGGCGAGCTTCCGTTCATCATGCAATAATGAAGATTCATATGCATCCTATGCAAGTAAGTTTAAGATGTGTATAAGTTTTGCAGTGGAGTCACCCTTTAAATTTTATACTTACATCCTTTTGAAGTTCAGCAGACTATCAAATGAAAATGATAACTGGTGAAAATGATCTTTGTGTGAGCTTGGTTGTTGCATTGACATGTGATTCATCTGAGCCATGGACTGTTAAACTTGACAGAGCTGATCAGCTGTGCATGGCATAAACTTTGGAGGGTGCAATTAAAACTTACAACTTAGTGCTCTTTCTTTGCAACAGAGAAACTTTGGACAGCACCAGAATTAATCAGATGGGGCAGAGCACCACCTCAAGGTACCCAGAAAGGAGATGTCTACAGCTTTGGTATTATACTTCAAGAAATTGCCTTCAGAAATGGACCATTTTACATAGAAGGAATGGATCTCAGTCCAAAAGGTATGCTTTGTCTCTCAAATGTCCTGCCTTGTACTAAATGGCAAAATCAAGAGCAATCTGACTGCATGAAATAGAATTGTGAACATGTTTTCACCCAGTAACACTGTGAGCATTCAGGAAGACCACTCATCATCACTCCCTCAAGAGCAATTATGGAGGGAAAATAAATTATTACAGACTTTACTGGTGACGCCCATTACAGGAAGATAATATATTATTTTAAATTGCCTCAGCAAATTTTTCAAGGGAAAAAGTCAGCCAGGATTCCTGACGATGGTTGTGATTGTATGTGATTAATGGAGGAAATCAGTAGGCTGATCAGGGGCAAGTTGTCATGAATGGCATGTCATAGGGCTCAGCACTAACGCCTCAACTTTTAGAATATGTAGAAAAGACCAGCAATGAAGGCATGGTTGTTAAATTGCTAATGATGCATAGATAGGTAGATAAGTATGTTGTGAAGATGTAAGAAACAAGCAAAAATCCTTGTAACTACAATGGGAATATTAATAGGTTATCCAAGTGACAAAGATCTGTAACAGGGTCTAAATTGTGGAACGATGCGAAATTGCTCATCTGGGCAGGGCAAGAAACAAGAATCTATTATCTATATGGAGAGAGATTACCGAATTCTGAGATGCAATGGCATCTGGGTGGCCAAGTGCAGTTTTAAGAAAGCTAACAGAATGTTATTTTTTATTGCTAGGGAAAATTTTACGTGAAAATTACGCTTCAGTTGTACATGAATTTGACAAGACCATGTCAGGAATATTGTACAAAGTTCAAAGTAAATTTATTATTAATATATAAGTCACCATATATAACCAAGAGATTCATTTTCTTGCGGGCATACTCAATAAGTCCATCACAAAATAATATGCATAATAGATTGCCCAAACGAGCATTCAACCAGTGTGCAAAAGACAATAAATTATGCAAATACAAAGGAAAGAAAAAATTATAAAAAATAAATAAGCAATAAATATCAAGAACATGAGATAAAGAGTCCCTGAAAGTGAGTCCATAGTTGTATACTGCATTGATATCCTTAATTTATGAAGAATATTAAATCATTAAAGGCAGTTCGGATTATTAGACTAATAGAGGGGTTAAACCATTTGGAAAGGCTAAACTTGTATCTATCAAAGATTGGGCAAGTGAGAGTTTGAAACACGTAAGATCTTGGAGGGTGTTGGCAAGATGTGGAGAAGATGTTTCCTGTGTGGGAAAATCCAGAAGTTTAAAAAGTGGAATTGCCTTATTCAGATGGGGAACTGAGGTGATTTTTGCTATCACAGAAGCCTGTTCTGTAAAGGAAGGTGAAATTAGAATGTTTGTATCTGCCTTTGCCTTAAGTATATTCTTTCTTGATAAGCAAGTGTTAAGAAGTCATGGAACATAGATGGGAATGCTAAATAGAGATTGCAATCAATTCTGCCTTGATTTTATTGACTGGCATGGATTTAAGGACAACTGATTTCATACAAACCTTTTAATGAGTCAGCTGATGGAGTTAATAAGAATAATGCTGTCAATATATTTTATATGGACTTTGAGAAGTCTTTTGATAAAGCAGATTTGAAGCATATGGCATGAAAGCGACATAGACAACATGGATATGAAATTCACAGGTAACAAAGTGTTAACACACAGAAAATGCTGGAGGAATCTAGCAGGTCAGGCAGCATCCATGGATGGAAATGAACAGTTGACGTTTTAGACCACGATCCTTCATCTGAAGTGGAAAGAAAGAGAGCAGAACCCAGAATAAAAGGGTGGGGGTGGGAATGAAGTAAAAGCTGGCAGGTGATAGGTGAATCCAGGTGAGAGGAGGAAGGTAGATGGGTGGGGGAAGGGGGATGTGGGAATGATATGAGAAGCTGGAAGGTGAGAAGTAGAATAGCAAAGGGCTGAAGACAATGGACTTTTGATAGAGGACAAAAGGATAAAGGGAAAAGGTGGAGAGCTATAGAGAGGAAGATGTGGGGGATGATCAGGTTATGAGAGCAGTGGAGGGGAAAGAGTAGAGGTAAAGGGACCACAGAGATAAGGAAATCAAAAAAAAGTGGAAGGCAGAGGGGAGTGTTTACTGGAAATTAGAGTAAGGGAGACTGAAAATATGGAATACGAGGTGTTGTCCCTCTAATCTGCAGTAGAGAACCTGCAGCAGATGGTTTTAGAATTCAACCTCTAGGATGGGCCCATGTAAGTTTTTTTTGTGGTCATACTCTTAAGCAACTGAACTTCAAAAATGTTTTCCCTTATTTCACAAACATTTGGACATTCTAAAAAGTTGACACAAAGCTGGTTCTCTCTGTCTTTTTGATGGTCTGTACTTTTTGGTTCATTCCCTTACAAGTTATCCAAATTGGCCTAATTCCTCAGATTCTCCGGAGTTCCACACAGTGATTGCTTCACTGGAAATTCAGGACATAACAATCACTACCTTCTTCCAGAATTCTTCCTACTTTAAGGGCAGTTTTGTTTGTCCCAGTTATCCAACAAAATAGGATATTTTAATTTAAGAGCCCAATGTTTTAAGTCACCAATGGGAAGAGCAAATGCCACACTTCCACTGCCCAATGATTATAATTGCATGATAATTGCTAATAACTCCTTAAAAGGGGGTGGTAAGATGTACCTTCAAGGAATTTTGGGGAGACGTGAATCTTGCCAGCCACTGGCTATGGACACCGAGTCTGTACTTGCAATTCATATTGAATTAAAGATAAACACTAATCCAGCTGTTAGAGATAAGCAGCACTTATGACACAAGGTTAACTTATGTCTTTTAAAAAAAGGGAATTAAAAGTCTGATTTAGAAAAATTCCTTCTCAGCAAAAGTAAGGAGCTGTTCAAAATCTTGACGGTATGCTTGAGCTTCTGAGTAAAGATGTTTCCTGTAATTATATTGATTGAATGTAGAGAAGATAAACCAATAAAATATCAGAATTAGAATTTAGTGGACAACTATTATTTTTTCTAATCGTCTACAGTCCATATAATATTGCTTTCGAAAGGTACTGAAGCTGAGCCCTTCTCCTTTAAAAAAACTATGGTTGAATATATTTTGTTATATTACAGGAATGCTTTTACACGTTTTATTACAAGTTGTTAATCTTTTCAGAAATTGTACAGAAGGTCAAAAATGGTCAGAAGCCATATTTTAGGCCAACAGTTGATACCAATTATCACAGTGAAGAACTGGGTAACTTTATGGAGAAGTGCTGGGCTGAAGATGCTGTTGAGAGGCCTGATTTTAACCAAATTAAACTTCAGATAAGAAGATTCAATAAGTAAGTAATACAGCACATCAAGTAAATACTGCACGTATTTCCAGCAATGCGTAGAATAAACTGAGACCTGATGCTGAGCTGTAATGTGATTAATGTTATATTTATAAATGAAGGAAACTAGAAGAAAAAGTGCAAATAATTGCAGTAGTGAAGATAATTTTTCTTGGTGTAACTGGTGTATGTCTTAAAGTATGTAAGGATATTGTTTGAAATGGAAATGAAAGCAGGTCTTGCGTTTGTATCTAGTCCTCGCACGAAAAGAGTCACGTTAGCCTTCACTCCTTTGTGTGGTGATGTGGATCGCTCAGTTTTCTTTCTTTGCTTCCAACAATTTCAGCGAAAGCAGGGGCAGTATCCTGGATAACTTGCTGTCAAGAATGGAACAGTATGCCAATAACCTGGAGAAGCTTGTGGAAGAAAGAACACAAGCCTACCTTGAGGAAAAAAGGAAAGCAGAAAATCTGCTCTATCAAATTTTACCTCAGTAAGAGCAAACTTTCAAGCTTATAATTCGAACATGCTTGTCTAATGAAACCATGTCTAATGAATTCCTGCAGCGTTCTTTGCTATACAAATGATGCAATATTGCTTTAAAATCCTTTCTTAGAGAAATTATCTGAATTGAAAACCAAAACCATAACTGGAAAATTACAAACCTGCATGTGTGTATACAGAGCTATTTAATACTTTTGACAAGGCTTGTGAAATATTACAAATAAGAGAAACAGCGGTTACTCACATACCAAAAGTAGTGTGATGTTTATAGAAAGTAATGTGGCACCAAGTAGAGATTCAAAATTCAATATTAGACCATAAGACGATAAGATATAGGAGCAGAAGTAGGCCATTTGGCCCATTGAGTCTGCTCTGCCACTCAATCATGGGCTGATCCAATTCTTCCAGTCATCCATATTCGCCTTCTCCCCATACCCTTTGATGCTGTGGCTAATCAAGAACCTATCTATCTCTGCCTTACATGCACCCAATGACTTGTCATTATTTAACGTCATTTCCTGTATACAAGTGTAAAGAGAATGAAATAATTGTGACTCCAGATTCAATGCAACACAAAAAACACAAAAGATAAAGAACACAATAAATATAAATATATAAGATAGCATATATATAGATTGGGTGTATGTCCATAGAACCAGTGGATTACTTTGAGTTATTTTTGCTTGATAAGTATGAAATGATATAATGTGTATATTTATCTGGAATTCACCTTATGCAACCAAATCAAGCCTGTGGTCTAGGTTTACTGCTGCAGAAATACAACATTGGTCTCGGTACGGAAACTCCACCCAATCTGTTCCAACATGGGCCTTTCCTTGGAAGAAGGCCACTTCATTTCAGTATTAATTTAAAATCAGGCAAATCCTGTACATAAATTCCCAATATTCTAGGGATATCCATTCAATATTTAAGGCTGTAAGGCAGTAGAGAGAGTGTTTGTCATTACCATGAGGATACAAGTGAACATACTGAAACATACAACATTTTTCAAGGCCTCCACAATGCAGATATGCAGTAGGAAATATGTATCCTCTGGGAGAAGAGTCTAGAACTTAGAGTCAGCCTCAAAACAAGGGTTAAGCAATTTAGGATTGAAATGAGGAGCCATAGAATCAGAATCATAGTCATGGAGAAATATCTTCACTCAGTGATGAATATTTGAAATATTTTGTTTTTTTTTGGGGGGGTGGTCAGTATATGGCTAGCAAGGCTGGGATAGTTTTGATATTGATTTTGGGTTATTATTGTAACATGTTGCAAGATGCAGTGAAAAGATTGCCTTGATCTATTTAGGTTGGCCACCAATAATTAATGGCAGTGAAAGGCAGCCTTGAACCTTGTGATATAGTTCCTTGTAGAGTGCAATTGGATTGGTAGTTGTAGAATTTAGACCTAATAAGGTCGAAGATTCAGTGATATATTTCCAAGTCAGGATGTTGATTCAATATTCCAGTTGTTCTTGCCCTTCAACATAGTAGAGATTGCACCTTTAGAAGGTATAACCTGTTTAAGTAGCCTAGATGGATCATTTTGCAGATGGTAAACACCGTAAGCACTATGCTCCAGCAATGGAGGGAAGGAACGTTGAGAGTAGTTAATGGGGCTTCTAATTAAGCACACTGTTTAGTCCTGAATACTGAGCAACATGCACAAAATGCTAGAGAAACTCAGCAAGCCAGGCAGCATCTTTGGAGGGGAATAAACAGTCAACATTTCAACATTTTGTGTGTGTGTTGCTCAAGGTTTCCAGCATCTGCAGAATTTCTCATGTTTATAGTCCTGAATATTATTGAGTTGCTTGAAAGCTGCAGTTATATTCTTTCAGGAAAATGGAAAAAATTCCATCACACTCCTGACTTGGGTCTGTTGGGTGGCAGAAAGGCTTTCAAAAGTAGCAAGTGAATTACTCACTAAGAAACCCATCAACGTAGATCATTAGCTACTAATGCATTAGCTTTTGATTGATTTCGACTTGCAGTTGCTATAATTTTACCTGCCTTTAGTAGAATGTAAAATTCTGAATTATGAATAATCTTGAAGTTTTATAAGGCTTCTGTAGAAAAATCTGTCTGAAAGCAGTGCAGGAAGAATAACCAGACAAAACTATTGGAATTGCGATGGGGATGGGAGAAAGTTTTTCAGTAGGTGATCATAAACACTCAGGATATCCAAGCAGAAATGCTCTTGTCTGACCCTCAGTGAAAAATCACAGGTGCAATATCTGCTCTTCAGTAAATTCATTACATCACTCTAGTGGACAATCCATGAACAGGTGGTTAGAATGCACCCACAAAAGACATGAGGTGGAATATTGCTAAGCTAAGACAATGCTTTCTGTGCCTATATTGCCATACTCCATCAAAGAGATATTGAGAGTTGTGGTGGCCTATTTAAAGTTAAACTTTATTAGTCATATGTACATTGAGAGACATCGAAACATGCAGTGAAATACATCATTTTGCGTTATTGACCAACACTGACAGAGGTCCTGCAGGTAGTCTGCAAGTGTCACCATGCTTCTGGCAGCAAAATGGAATGCCCACAATTCATTTACCCTGACCATACGTCGACCGTACGTCTTGTGCAATGTGGGAGAAAACCAGAGAACCCAGAGGAAACCCACGCAATGGTGGAAAGAACGTACAATCTCCTTCCCGACAGTGGTGGGAATCGAACCCTGAAAGAAGATCACTGGCACTGTAGAGCAATTGCACTAACCGCTACACTCGGGGTGAATAATTTCACCATCCACGAGGTCACAACACTTGTCACAGCTTTACAATAGGCAGCTGAGAAACATGAACAAGATGAAAGGTGGAAGGAAATGAGTATTGCTCCTTTTGCCCAGTACGGCTGATGCATCAATCCCAGTTCTCCATTTTAAAACACCTTGTCTTTTTTCTGTAAGGTGCTGCTTAGTGACAATCTAGAGTACAGGTAATCACCAGATGAGTATTCTGGTACACTGCAGATGCTAGAACCTGGAGGAACGCACAAAACGCTGGACAAACTCATTTGGTGTTTGGAGGGAAATGGGTAATTGATATTTTGGGTCGAGAACCTTCATCTGGACTGAGTCACAGAGGGGAAACAGCTAGGATAAAGTCATGGAGGGAACGGGTAGAGCAAGACCTGGCAGGTGATAGATGGATCCAAGTGAGAGAAGTCCTGGGCAGGTGAAGGAGGGGGAAGATGAGAAGTGTGAAAGAAGGGGAGAGGGAGAGAGGAAATGTATCCTTCCTGTACTATCATGTTCCATCATCTTCAGCCTTTTGCCTCTACCACCTATTACCTTCCAGCTTCAGACACCATTTCCACTCTCCCCCTCCATAATCTACCATGCCCCTTCTCTGGACTCACCTGTTACCTGCCGACTCGTGCTGCAACCGTTCTCTTCAGCTTTCTATACTGCCTATTTCCACTCTGTCTTTCAGTCCAGGTGAAGGGTCTTGACTTCAATCATCAATTCATCATTTCCTTCCATCGATGCTGCTTGACGCATTGAGTTTTTCCATCATTTTGTGTGCTATTCCAGATTAAATTAGACCACAATCTATCAACGCTTAATTAATTATCTTTGAGCTTCCTTTTAGTGACTGTTTGCCATGTTTTACATTGACACTGCCTTGGACTCCATCTACTACAATTCTGACACATTGTGCCTGAGAATAAGTGCTGAAATATGATTGGTCAAGGAGCCATGCTGTTGATGGTACTTTGTAGTTCTAACACATGCCATAGATCCCCCGTAGAGAAAGCCACACTGTCCTGGATGTCTTATTCCATAAATCGGCGCGCCAAAGCCTACAAAAAGTCTGCAGGCAGCTGCACGTGTAAATAACAGTGAGTGCTGTTCATTCACTACTGACCACAAAATCCAGGCCAATAAACTTCAGCTTGATTTATGCAACTACAACATGAGTTTTGAGGCAAGGTCTGTTAAACAGGTTTTCATGAATATTCCTGCTTGGATTTTCCAGTTCCACAGTGCCAGCATATGCTGAGAGTGCAAATCAGTAAATTATGGACCCTGGCCATATTCTGACTGGGGGGACTCCGTGGTGGAGTAGTTTATTAACAGTGTGACATGTTTACATAGAATCACATGGACTATCAAATACAAGATACCATTTCATCAATCTAGTCACTTACTTTTCACTTGACGTTCCTCCCATTTTTTTAACTTCCAATTAGATTTATCCATACAATTTTTCACAATCATGCCACATTTCCAGTTTGAAAATGTCATACGTTCACTGGCCTGTGGATTGAAAAGTTTCTTCTGCTTCTTAAGTGATGCTTTTTCTCTGGTATCTACTCCATCGAAAGGTCATTTAATTTTAACTACCTCTATTTGGTAACTTCTCTGAAAATTTATTTTCTTCATGCTTTCCAATCCTCTATTTCTCTCTGAATGTGAGCTTACCAAGATACAAGACCAATTTAATGTTGCTCTTTACCTTTAACTCACATTGTGAATGTTCAAAGCTCCTGATCACAGGCAGAAGTCTTTATGAAAATCTTCTTTAATTGGGAGTCTCTAATAATCCTTGCGGCCTCTACCCAACTCTTCTGTTCATTTGGGAGATGAAGCTGTGATCACTCAGTGGAGTCTTTCCGCTTGTAGCTGCCCCTTCTTCCCGTTGTTCATGCTTCTGGTGTTTTTCAGCTTCTACCTCCTAGTTGCCAGGCTCTGGTCTTCTCTGAAGACCGTATACCATGAAGCACATAATGATAAATCCATCTGTATCATCCTGGTATTTGACTGTTGGGGGGGACAATATCTTATTGGGAGACAGATGGTGTTTTCCGCTACAATTCTGGTGATTCTCATTGTATTTGTGCTCACACAATATGATTGAACAGTGCATTGGTATGAGGAGCCAGGGAAGCGGAGAGTAGTCCTTTCCCTCGGAGTCCACACTTCAGGCCATGGAACCATGGCACACCCAGGGAATGAGTATCTCAGTGACTATAAGCTAGAAAGAAAACCACTGTTAGTTGCAACACACACAAATGCTGGAGGAACTCAGCAGGTCAGGCAGCATCTATGGAGGGGAATAAACAGTTGCTGTTTCAGGCTGAGGCCCTTCGTCACTACTTCATCACTGTTAGTTAGATCTGAGGATTCCTCTGCACCACTTAAACATTTGAATAGTGAACAAAGTAACAGTGTATCACAATGTGCTCCTGGTTGTTGCAACTGTTGTGTGATTGTATTGTAGGAAAAGTGATTCCAATTTAAGACAGTCTTGGTAGAAATAGGTTATATTTAAGTATCATGTAGTTTGCCCCCATGACTGGCAAGAGTCAGAGATATCAACATAAATCACATCTTCCTTAAGATGAGGAAGACTTTGTGGGGGATGGCAATGCAGCAAGTACAGCAGAATCCAGTGAGCTGGCTTCGATCCTGACCTCCGGCACTGACGCTGTGGAGCTTGCATACTCTCCCTTGGAATTTCCTCCAGGTGCTCCAGTTTCCTTCCACACCCCAAATAACTTTCTGAGCGAACATACTGGGCCTGTCTGACTCAGCACTGAGCAGGAAATAGGGAGAAATGTCTGAGATCTGCTGCTGGTTGGAATGATTCTCTGGCAAGGAAGCTGGGAGTCAATGTGACCCAGGTCTTCATGCAGAGAGCAGCCCACACACAGAGACATAGAGTAGTTGAAGGCTTTCTTGTAAAATATCATACAATGTAATAATAGGCTTGGGAGGCCTCAGCTCCAGGAATACATAGCACATCAGGGAGCTTCAGGTAGTTAGAAGTAACTTAGAAAAACTCTGTGGGTTTTGAATTAAGAGATCTTCTGCCTCCTGCCCCTACGACTTCAATTCACCCCAAATGGGCAGCAATGGTCATTATGCCTCCAGTAACGGAGTCAACACTGAAGCACTCAGGTAGCAAATAACTTAGTGGCTACATGCTACAAAGATCACCACTGTTCGTTGCAGCATGCGTCTTTTTGAGTAGCATTAAATCTGATCCGAGGCTTCATGTTCAGATCTTGTTTCCCCATTTAATAGTGTAATAAAGCAAGAGTGTAAGCAGAAGGGTTAACACATTGATGGCTCTGGACCTATACCCACTGGAGTTTAATAGAATGAGGGGAATCTCATTGAAATCTATTGAATATTTAAATGTCTGGATATGGTGGACATGGTGAGGATGTTTCCAGTGGAGGGAGAGTCTAGTTCCAGAGAACACAGCCTCAGAGTCGAAGGACATCCATTTAGAACAGAGATGAGGAGGAACTCCTTTAGCTAAAGGGTGATGAATCTATGGAATTCATTGCTACAGATGGCTGTTGAGGCTAAGTCACTGGGTATATTTAAAGCAGATATTGATAGTTTCTGGATTAGTAAGGGCATCATAGGTTACGGGGAGAAAGTAAGAGAATGTAATTGAAAAGAATAATAAGTCAGCCATAAGGCAGACATAAGGCAGACACAATGGGCTGAATGGCCGAATTCTGCTCCTATGTCTTAAGGTCTTATAATAATTCAGGCTTCTCTGATTGTTCAGATAATACAATCTGTGCATCAGTGATAAGTTGGAATAAATGTAAGTTGTTTACTTCAGACTTCAACCAACTTATTTTTCAACATTTAGTAATGTATTATGTAGTTCAACAGGTAATTTAGGTTCTGAATATTAACTGTATTAAATTAATTATACAATAGTTAGCACTAAAATAAAAAGATGTTCCGCAAAGTTATTAATGTAGATGGCAATTTAAGGTCATGTACTATCTATGACAAAGACTAATGAAAAATAACCTCCAACACCTAATTATTAATGTCATGTTTCTAGGTAAAAAATGATTTGTGATGTGACATACTCATGATATGTTATTGAGTTCTGTTATTCTTTATTGCAGCTCAGTGGCAGAACAACTGAAGTGGGGTGAAACAGTCCAGGCTGAGGCATTTGATAGTGTCACAATTTATTTCAGCGATATTGTTGGATTCACTTCAATGTCTGCTGAAAGCACACCACTGCAGGTAATATATTGAAACCTTCCAAACTGGTATTGGCATAATACTACATTCTAATTTCAGTGAAGGGAATAGCTTTCTTGTGAGATTATAATGGACAAATTGAAGTAGTCTAATTGGCATCAGAGAGCTCTAATGACCAAATACCAGATTATACTTCCTAAAAATAATTTTCATGACTGGAAAACTGCTTATGTTGTAATTTTCTTCACCTTAAAGCCTTAGAAAGTGCTTTACACCCAATAAGGTGGCTTTTAACCGGTCATAGTTGTGGTTGATGTAAATTGATACACTGAACCAGATAAAAGCTTGCTTATTGTTGGAAGCTGGTGTAGTGCATCAGGGACAGGTTGTTAGAGAACTTTGGCTTTGAAGATGCAAGACCAGTCCTCTCATTTGCTTTGTCGAACGAACTAATGATTACTTGGAGCTCAGCCTCCGAACATGTACACATGCAGGGCTCTACTTCCTGAGGACGCTGAGGTCCTTTAACATCTGCCGGACGATGCTGAGGATGTTCTATGAGTCTGTGGTGGCCAGTGCTATCATGTTTGCTGTTGTGTGCTGGGGCAGCAGGCTGAGGGTAGCAGACACCAACAGAATCAACAAACTCATTCATAAGGCCAGTGATGTTGTGGGGATGGAACTGGACTCTCTCACGGTGGTGTCTGAAAACAGGCTGCTGTCTAAGTTGCATGTCATCTTGGTCAATGTCTCCCATCCACTACATAATGTACTGGGTGGGTACAGGAGTAGAATCAGCCAGAGACTCATTCCTCCGAGATGCAGCACAGAGCGTCATAGGAAGTCATTCCTGCCTATGGCCATCAAACTTTACAACTCCTCCCTTGGAGGGTCAGACACCCTGTGCCGATAGGCTGGTCCTGGACTTATTTCATAATTTACTGGCATAATTTACATATTACTATTTAACTATCTATGGTTCTATGACTATTTATTATTTATGGTGCAACTGTAACAAAAACCAATTCCCCCCGTGATCAATAAAGTATGACTATGACATGCATACAGAGCTTGAGGATTCAGGGGTGGATCACCTTTGATCTAAGAAAGATTCAGATTCAGAATCAGGTTTAATATCACTGACCTATGTTGGTAAAGTTCTTGTTTTGTGGCAGCAGTAGCTTGTAAAACAATAATCAAATCTATAAATTACAATAAGAAGTATACTGTATATATAAAAAAGAAAATTTAATGTGAGTAAAAGAATTCTGCATTTGTTCTGAAAATTGGAGCTGTTTATCGTCGTCTTTCTCCATCTTCTTAGACTTCAGGTGCATTACTAGTGCCAAGTATCCCACTATCTACTTTCTAGGCATCACAGTTGATTAATATCTGAGCAGGCCCAAAATTTACAGAACCTCAGGACTAAATCAAAGGCTGAATATTTATAATGAGTAACTGACTTCCTGCCTCCCCAGAAGTTTTCCACCAACCAACTCTAGATTGTGATGGATTTTTCTGCAGCAACACTCCAGAAGTTCAGTACTATCTAGGATGAATCAACCTCATTAGCAACATAAACAAGGGAAAATCTGCAGATGCTGGAAATCCAAGCAACATTCCCACACAGTGCTGGAGGAACCCATCAGTCTGGGAAGCACCTATGGAAAGCAGTAGAGTTTACCTTTCAGGCAGAGACCCTTCCTCAAGACTCCTTGGAAACATAGTGTCCAGTTGCTCAAACATACAATGCTACTGACCATCTGAACCATACTGCAATGAATGACCAATCTTCAGTACCTCCAAATATGACAACTTAGAGGAATAAGTCCAGCAGGCACAGGAAAGTTCCACCTGGAAGTTTCAGAATCAGAATCAGGTTTATTATCACCGGCATGCGACATGAAATTTGTTAACTTCGCAGCAGCAGTTCAATGCAATACATAATCTAGCAGAGAAAAAATAAAATAATAATCAATAAACAAGTAAATCAATTACATATATTGAATAGTTTTTAAAAATGTGCAAAAACAGAAATACTGTATATTTAAAAAAAAAGTGAGGTAGTGTCCAAAGATTCAATGTCCATTTAGGAATTAGATGGCAGAGGGGAAGAAGCTGTTGCTGAATCACTGAGTTGATAACGGATGCTGCCTTTCTGAGACACTGCTCTCTAAAGATGTCATGGGTACTTTGCAGGCTAGTGCCCAAGATGGAGCTGACTAGATTTACAACCTTCTGCAGCTTCTTTTGCTCCTGTGCAGTAGCCCCTCCATACCAGACAATGATGCAGCCTGTCAGAATGCTCTCCACCATACAACTATAGAAGTTTTTGAGTGTATTTATTGACATGCCAAATCTCTTCAAATCTCTTCCCACCCGAGCTTACCATTATAACAAGGGAAAGGAAATATGTTGCTGATTCTCACCACTGAACCAAAACACTAGAATCTTCTACTCAATAGTATTGTGAGACTAGCTTCAATGCAGAGATTGTATTGGCCATAAGATTGGCCATAACCACAATAGCGTTAAATGCTGACCTTGTCAGTAATGCCTTTTTCCATAGGTTCAATGCAAAAGTGCTGCATTGAGGGAATTTTCTTCTTTTAAATGATTACCTTATCTGCAATTTTTCTCAAAATCCCTACAGATGTCATATGATCCTAAACCTCATTATCTAACCATGGAAATCTTACTTAGTCAATGAGATGAGGCATCAATAGCTCGGCCCATACTTGGTGAACATGACAACATTGGTAGACCTCCCTCTTTCCTCAAGTACATTGATGTTCTGCTGTCCTTGCTTTTGTATTTTCTGTTCATAGTCATAGTCATATTTTATTGATCCCGGGGGAAATTGGTTTTCATTACAGTTGCACCATAAATAATAAATGTAATAACACCATAAATAGTTAAACAGTAATACGTAAATCATGCCAGGATATAAGTCCAGGACCAGCCTATTGGCTCAGGGTGTCTGACCCTCCAAGGGAGGAGTTGTAAAGTTTGATGGCCACAGGCAGGAATGACTTCCTATGACGCTCAGTGTTGTATCTCGGTGGAATGAGTCTCTGGCTGAATGTACTCCTGTGCCCAACCAGTACATTATGTAGTGGATGGGAGACATTGTCCAAGATGGCATGCAACTTGGACAGCATCCTCTTTTCAGACACCACTGTCAGAGAGTCCAGTACCATTCCCACAACATCACTGGCCTTACGAATGAGTTTGTTGATTCTGTTGGTGTCTGCTACCTTCAGCCTGCTGCCCCAGCACACAACAGCAAACATGATAGTACTGGCCACCACAGAATGCTTTACAATTTTTAGCATGGATCCTATAGAGCTGGAAGCTGGTCGCAAATTAAATCTTTAAATATTATCCCCATGGACTAGTGCCTGGAAATTAACTTTAAAAATAGCCATTTGAGAAGAATTATGGCAGGAGCATTACCCAGGGTTTCTGTGGATAAATATTTGAACGACAGTATAAATAAGTTACAAACCGAACTGAAAATAGGCAGTGGGAGTGAGTACTCTTTTATGGGATTTTTAAAAAATTTACTAGTACATAAGATTATTTTAGAATTCATCTGTGTTGGATTCTATAGTCCTTTTGGTAACAGCCACAGATTTGGTTCCATACAGTTCAGTACAACTAAATTTCAAAAGGAGTGTACAATGAATAACCAGGGCATGCTCTCTTTTTACTGTTGCCATCAGGAGATGCAGGACTTACACTACTAGGTTCAGGAAACAGTTATTACCTCTCAAGCATCAGGCTCTCACACCAAAGAGGATAAATTCACTCAACTTCACTTGCTCCATCATTGAAATGTTCCCACAACCTATAGATTCATTTTCAAGGATTTTTCATCTCATGTTCTCAATATACATCGAATATTTATTTATTATGATTATTTCCTTCTTTTTGTATTTGCACAGTGGGTTGTCTTTTGCATACTAGTTGTATGCCCAAGTTGGTGCAGGCTTTCACTGACTCTATTATGGTGATTATTCTATTATGGTTTATTTTATCTGCCCACAAGAAAATGAATCTCAGGGTTTATATGATGCCATATATGTACTTTGATAATAAATTTATTTGAACTTTGAATTTTAGTTTCTTTTATTTTCAGCATTACTTGTCATTCCTTTAAATTGTTGCTGAATTGTTCAAAAATTATCTTTCAGGTTGTGACCTTACTGAATGACCTTTATACCTGTTTTGATGCTATTATTGACAACTTTGATGTCTATAAGGTATGTAAATTATATCATCAGAAATGTTTAGAATATTCTTGGCAGGACTTTATAATAGCAATGAAAAGGCAACAAGTTTCCTGCTTTCTTGACAACCATAATCTAACAATGAAATCCTGAAGTTTCACCTTCCATTATCACTTTCTCAGTTATTGGATTCCAGAACTGTTGTCTCCTGCTTATCACTCTCTTAAATGTCTCCACCCTGGTCCTCCCTTCTCCACACCTGTCTCCATCTGCCTTTTCTATTTTGTTTGTCCCCATCTATTATCAACCAGCTTCAATTTCTCGACCCCACCTCTTCTTCTCCCCTACCTGATTCAAACCTAAAGATTTTATCACTCTGAAGGGTTTCTTAATCTTACTCGATGACATCTTTTCTGACAAGGTGGGTCACTCGTGCTTGGCAGGGAAGACTTGTGGCTGTGAAACAATCTCAGGTTCTCGGGCCTCCTCCATGGTGGTTGGAGGAGTTGACTCTGAGACTGCAGGAAGTGGTTCTGACAGCTCTGGATGCCTTTCATCTGGATGTGTTGGCATCCCGAATCATGCATAGCAAACTGCTCGATCTGCTGATCTATCCCAGGCCACCAGACAAAGCTTCAAGCCAATGCATTCATTACCATGCCTAGATCACCAGCATGTAGCTCCTCCTGCACTTCAGCTTCCAGTTTCCATGGAACAACCATTCTCCATCCCCAATAAGGCAACCTCAGTCAAGAGCTAGTTCATCACCGCATGGGTAAAAACGGGGCAGCTGGAATTTCTGCTGCGTATTCCAGCCATTTTGCATTGCTATGTAGACCTGAGACAGTGTGGGGTCTTTCCTGGTTTCCATTTGGATCATCTCTGCCATAATAGGGAGACTTGCAATTTGCAATGGGAAGAATACGCCAAGAAGAGTATCTTATTTTGTGAATTTTTCAGCTATTTCATTTTTCAAGGGTAAATGGAACAATATATCAGCATTTCCATGATTTAGTCATCCTTTTGAATTTAATCTCGTAATTGTGTCCTCCAAGAAACGGAGCCCATCTATTTGTTTGTGCTGCTGCTGTTAGTGAGGCACCCTTCTGCAGATTGAAAATGGACACTAGAGGCTGATGATCAGTAATGAGGGATACATGTTCTGGTTGAAACATGTTACACCCCAAACCAGACTCAAGGCCTCTCTGCACATAACTTTACTCTGGAGCAGTAAGAGAACATGATGAAAAGGCTTGAAATGTTCCCTTCTATCGCTCATAACATGTGACATGACTGCACCTACATCATAAGGCAAGGCGTCATAGGCAAGCTTCACTGGATGATGTGTATCATGATGTGTGATATCACCACTTCCTTTGCCTTTTGGAAGGAGACCTCACACAGCTTTGTCCATTGCCATTTCTTCCCGATCTGTGTTAATGAGTTCAAGGAGAGGAGCACAGTAGCTAGGTTTGGCAGGAACCTGTTAATTGACAAATCCTAAAAAGGATGGCGGCTGTGACATTTTCTTTGACCTTGAGGCATCCACCTCTGCTTGAATTTTCTTAGCAGACTTGTGTAATTTTTGTGCGTCAATAGTGTGACCACAGTAAGGTCATTCTTGGTTTAAAGAATTCACACTTGTTGCATTGTGCTCTGAGCCCATAATCTTCTAGTCTTTTTAAGATTGTTTTGAGATTTTGGAGATGTTCCTTGTCATCCTTACCCATAACAGTGATGTCATCCAGGTAACACTGAGTGCCTGGACAGCCTTGCAGGACATGGTGCATGGCTTTCTGCAAGAGTACACGTGCAGATACTACTCCAAGAGTAAACCCGATGTGAGTATTTATAGTGAAAAATAGTTTGGACTCTTCTTCCATCTTCATCTGTAGGTAGGCCTCATCTAAGTCCACTCCGCTGAAGTGTTTTCCTTCAAAAAGGTTTGCAAAGATATCCTCTATCTTAGGCAGACTGTATTGTTCTACTTTCAGTACTGGGTTGAGGGTGACCTTAAAATCACCCCAGATCCTGACAGACCCATTCCTCTTAGCTACTGGGACACCACTGTTGCCCATGGGATCCACTCAACATTGGAAAGAATTCCTTCAGTCTTCATGCAATCTTCCTCACTGGCTACTTTATCACAAATGGTATAAGGAAACGAACGAGCTTTGTAAATCTTCGGTGTGGCATTTTCATTTAAAACTGTGTTACCCTTGATATGCTTGAGTTTTCCAAAGCCATCCTTGAAAACTGCTGTGGCATCATCTAGTAACGTTCTGAACTTGCTTTCAAATGGCTTCATTGCAGGGAATGTGTAATGTAAACTGTGCCTAGATCTCTAATCAAGTTGTAGATTTCTCTACTAATTATAGCTCCACAATGCTGGCCCTCCTGTTTTTACTAAACACACGTCCAATGTACCTTGTTGATTGTTGTATTTCACTGTTATGAATGTCTTTCCCACGGGTGTTATCTTTTCTCCAGTGTAGTTCTTAGTTGGATATCTGAAAGCTTCAGTTCTGTATCTTTGAAATGTCGTTCAAACCCATTTTATGGAAGGACTGAAACATCCAAGCTAGTATCCAATTCCATTTTAATTAATTTGCTGTTCACTTCTCATGTAAGCTATGTTGTTTATCTATTGTGAGTTTTCACATTGTAAATTTCAAGGCTACGCAGTCCTATGTCATTCTCATCACTATGAGATTCTTCATCAACAGCATGTGGATTAGTGCTCTTTTTGAAACTGCAACCTGACTTTTTATCTTTTTTCCTTCCCTGTGCAGTCCATTTATTTTTGTCTGCACAGCATGCTCTTTGTATGTTTCCTACTTTGTTGGATTTTCTGCAAGTTTTACCCTTAAACATGCATTGGTCTGATGGATGTGAGCCACTGCCACAACAGTAATACAACCTGTTTGGCCAGTCAGGTTTCTGTTTAGAAACTGCAATTTTGTTCAAGCTCATTTTCACTCCTGTCTGCAACTCAGTTGAGTCTCTAGCTGCAGTTTCCATTGATACAGCAATTTCAACTGCTCTTTTTAATGGGAGTTGTGCTTCAGTTAGGAGTTGTTTTTTTGAACACTTTCTTGTGCAATTCCACAAACTAAACTATCTCTACATGTATTATTAAGCTCATTACTGAGCTCACAATGTTCAGAGAATCTCTTCCATTCAGCCATGTATGCTGACATGTTCTACAATTAACAATGGTTTTGGTTCTAAATGTTCTCACATTACTTTCACGATACCAGCAAAACTCACTTTGGCTGGCTTGGTTGGAGCAATTAAACTTTGAAGCAAATTGTTTACAGTTCCACTAATGATGTTCAACAAAATTGGCACTCACTTTTCATTGGCTATTTCATTTGCTTTAAAATACTGCTCCATTCACTCTGTATATATCAGCTAGTTATTTGTGTGCAGTCGAATGCATCTATCTTTCCAATGACACCAACCATTTCTGCTCTTTTTTTAAAAACTTAGGATAGTTATCACCTGGTACGCAGTTTATGAGCCTGTGAATTCATCCATTTTCTTGCTTTTTTTTTAAACAAACGTCTCTCTGCGCTTTAACAGGAAGTTAGTCATCTTGGATTTGTTTAAAACGTCCTAGTCACCACTCCAAGGTATAAAACTGATTGAAGGGAAAACATGGACCCAGGAGATCTGTATCTTAATTTTATTTTCTTACTTTTAGTGAGGTGTACACATATGGCATTCACATACTTTTACATGTAACACATATGAATTATTTAAATTAAAATATTTAATCAACCAATATATTTACAAGAGTACAGACAATGTTTTGGGCCAAGACCCTTTATCAGGAGTCCTCAGCTCGAAATTTCAACGGTACTCTTTTCTGTAGATGCTGTCTGGCCTGCTGAGTTGTTCCAGCATTGGGTAGTTGCTGCTTGGATTTCCAGTATCTGCAGATATTCTCTTTGTTTTGGAATATATTTTCAATATATTGTCGTCAACTCATGAAAGTGTAGTTGTTCATAAGGTTGTCATTGCAAGGTGTGGAAGTAGATTGCAGATACTGCAGCTGCCCAAGCTGGGACCGGGCCAGATTCGAACTCAGGACCATCTGCCTCGAAGTCCAGTGCTGATGCCACTATACCACCAAAACACAATGCACGCCACAGATATCATTAGATGCTTATAGAAAATATTGTTGAAAGCCAACTGTCCACGCTACTTCTTCTCCACTGACTACATTATCCAGGCTATTTATGCAAACAAACATAATGGAAGAACTTTGCTTATTACGTTTGTTTCCTTTGTGCAGCAGTAAACATAAGATGCCAGTTAATGCTTGAAAGTTTATTTTTGCTCACGTTGTAATTTGTTTCATATGGTTTAATATTGTTGATATAAGCCTGCTGTTCAAAATATTTGTATTCTGGCAATATCCCATATAACTTGTACCTGAGCCTCTACTATAATCTTGGTTGAAACCAGTACAATATTAAGTCACTAAATGCCAAAAAGTAGCATGTATTTTAAGACATTGTGAAAGAGAATTGAGTAAATCGATTGCCACCACAATTACCATGGCGATATTTAGCCAAGCATGAATATACTTGCTCCATAATCGTAAAAACATATGCGTTAAATTTCATTTGTGTTGCCATGTGGTCATTTGGCTAAGCAGAATCATACTGTACAGCAGTATAATCAACCCATTGTCCCCTTGCCAATTCTTTGAAGGATTATCCAATTAGTCCCAGCACTACTCTTTGTTAATAACCCTAAGGGCCCTGATAGCCCTACCTTCTTTAGGTATGTATCCAATTCCCCTATAAAAGTTACTGTTTCATCTGTTTATGCTGCCCACTGAAAAACATTCTAGATTATAATAACTTGCTTCATAATCCCTATCACATCTTTCTAGTTCATTTGCTAATTATTGTAAATTTAACAATCATCTATCATTGCTGAGCTTTGTGCCAGTAGAAGACTGTTGGTCATGTACTCTTGTGTTATTATTCCCTGTGCTATAAGCACTATGATTGATTTTGGGTAATGATATCATGTCAGGTATTCCGGAAGTAAATTTCAGATGATTTATAAACCCTTTATTGTATCAAGTAATTATTTTGGGATTAGTTTTCAAAGTGTCTAGTTTGGAACAATTTCGCGCCTGAAGCTACAAATTGCCACTATTGCAGACGGTAAAATACACTTAAATTTGTACAATTTTCACTGCAGCGGCTGATATAGTTCTCTAGTCCTTTGGTCTTTAATTAAGCATACTAAGGCACAAAGACTTGTTTTCTGTTAATAATGAACATCTGTTTTATGTACTATGTACAGTACTTAAGTTGTAATGTACATTATATTTTATAGAATTGCTTTTATACTTATATTTATTGTATTTTTTTGGATTTTTATTGTGTTCTTGATGCGTATTGTGGTTTTTTCTGCTGCATTGGATCTAAAGGAACAATCATTTTACCCCCCATTACAATTGTGTGCTGAAATTTGATAGTGAACAATCTTGAATCTTAAATTGTGCTGAACCTAAACCAATTTTGTCCAGAATTAATTTCAAAAATATGGAACTGAGTTACACCACAGCAAAGCCAATGTTACGCA
The DNA here is from genome assembly GCF_030028105.1 of Mobula birostris. Lineage (NCBI taxonomy): Eukaryota > Metazoa > Chordata > Chondrichthyes > Myliobatiformes > Myliobatidae > Mobula > Mobula birostris. The sequence continues at coordinate 31,145,565 of NC_092372.1, read as the reverse complement.
GTCAGCTTCTCGCCCACTATGGATGTGGACCGATTATACATTCTCTTTCATTCACCAGCTTGTGCAAGATTTATTGATTCTCACAACAACAGAGGAAACCAGTTTATTTTATTTGAATCCAACGATAAAGAAAGAAACCTTCAAACGTGATCTTCATTACTATTCACTCTCCTATATCCTTTGCTGGGTGATAGGAGAGTGCTGATGAAAATAAGATTTTCTATTAAAAACTATTCCTGTGCTTGCTTAAACTGTCTGCTGAAATCACTACCCAAGCACAGCGACAAGGAATTACCTAGTATGCAAAGTATTCAATGGTTCACTGGTTCAATTTAATATCAGAGAATGTATACAGTATACAACTTGAAATTCTTCCTCTTCGGGAAGAGAGGGGGAGCGGGAGAGGGAGGGAGTGGGGGGGAGAGAGAGGGAGAGGGAGAGGGAGATTGGCCCTGCAATAATGAGAGGGGAGACAAATAGCTCACTGGTCTGTCGCTACGACCTGCCGTGTCACTTGTCTGAGTTCCCCGGCTCGAGGACCAACAGACTCTCACTCACTGTTGAGAGAGAGGGAGATCGCTCGAGTGCAGGGGCCTTCCTTTGACGGCAGCATTTCACCACCTATTTCGATGTTTGAGGGCTTTCAAATACCAACAGACAGCAACTGAAAAAGTTATTAAGAAGGTAAAGAAGGAATAGGAAAGTACGGTGGATATTAAAGAGGATACCAAAAGTTTCTTCAGATACATAAAGTGTAAAAGAGAGGTGAGAGTGGATATCGAACTACTGGAAAACAATGTTATAGAGGTAGTAATGGAGAACAACAAAATAGCAGATGAACTGAAACCATCGAAACCAAGGAAAAACTACAGCACAGAAACAGGCCTTTTGGCCCTTCTTGGCTGTGCCAAACCATTTTCTGCCTAGTCCCACTGACCTGCACACGGACCGTATCCCTCCATACACCTCCCATCCATGTATCTGTCCAATTTACTCTTAAATGTTAAAAAAGAACCCACATTTACCACCTCGTCTGGCAGCTCATTCCACACTCCCACCACACTCTGTGTGAAGAAGTCCCCCCTAATGTTTACTTTAAACTTTTCCCCCTTCACCCCGAAGAAGTATTTTGCATCAGTCTTCATTGTGGAAGACTCCAGCAGTATGGTGTAAGTTCCAGGTGTCTGGGATCATAAAGTGTGTGAAGTTACCATTACTAGGGAGAAGGTTTTTGGGCAACTGAAAGGTCTGAATGTAGCTAAGTCAAGAGGTGGCTGAAGGGTGGAGCCATTAGTAATGGTCTGTCAAGAATCACTAGATTCTGGAATGGTTCCAGGAGACTGGAAATGTTGCAAATGTCACTCCACTCTTCAAGAAGGGAGAGAGGCAGAAGAAAGGAAATTATGGGTCAGTTAGTCTGTCCTCAGTGGTTGGGGAGATGCTGGAGTCGATTGTTAAGGATGTGATTTCAGGGTACTAGGAATTCTTTGTCTATTCTGCTTGTTATTTCTTCAAAGGAGATGTTATGTGTTTGGTCTTTGACAAAGAGCCACATATGAGGCTGCTTAACAAGCTACGAGCCCATGGTATTACAGGGAAGATTCGAGCATGGATAAAGCAGTGGCTGACTGGCAGGAAGCAAATTGTGTAAATAAAGGGACCCTTCTCTGGTTGGCTGCCAGTGACTAGTGGTGTTCCAAAAGGGTCTGTGTTGGGACCGATTATTTTTATGTGAAAAGTTAATGATTTGGATGATGGAATTGATGGCTTTGCTGCAAAGTTTGCAGGTGATATGAAGATAGCTGGAAGGGCAGGTAGTTTTGAGGAAATAGAGAGGCTACAGAAGGACCAAGATAGATTAGGAGAATGGACAAAGAAGTGGCAGATGGAGTACAGTGTCGGGAAGTGTCTGGTCATGCACTTCGGTAGGAGAAATGAAGGGGTTGTTTATTTTCTAAATGGAGAAGCAACACAAAAACAAAATGAGGCACAAAGGGACTTAGGAGTGCTTGTGCAGGATTCCTTGAAGGTTACTTTTCAGGATGTCTGTGATGAAGAAGGCAAATGCAATGTTAGCATTTATTTCAAGAGGACTAGAATATAAAAGCAAGGGTTTAATGTTGAGATTTTATAAAGCACTAGCAAAGCCTCACTTGGAGTACTGTGAGCAGTTTTGTGCCCGTTGTCCTAGAAAGCATTTGCTGAAACTGGAGAAGGTTCACAAAAATGATTCCAGGTTTGAGCAGCCTGTCATATGAAGAGCGTTGATGGCTCTGGGCTTGTATTCACTAGATTTCAGTAGAGTGAGGGGTGACCTCATTGAAACCTATAAAATGGTGAAATGCTTTGATGGAGTGGATATGGAGAGGATATTTCCTATGGTGGGAGAGACTAAAATGAGAGGACACAGCCTCCGAATAGAGGGGCGTCCTTTTAGAACTGAGATGAGGAGGAATTCTTTAGCCAGAGAGTGGTGAAGCTATGGAATTCATTGCCACAGACAGCTGCAGAGGCCAAGTCTTTATGTATATTTAAGGCAGAGGTTGATAGATTCTTGATTGGTCAGTGCTTGAGGAATATGGGGAGAAAGCAGGAGACTGGGGCTTAAAGGGAAAATGAATTGGCCATGATGAAATGGCAGAGCAGACTTGATGGGCCAAATGGCCTAATCCTGCTTCTATGTCTTATTGTCTTAACATTCTGTTACATCATTAAATTAAACAATCTCATTATAATATAACTGTACAACATTTTTCTAATAAAACATGAATGTTGATAATCATAACCATTAATACTTTTTCTGAAGCTTGCTTTCAGTGAACACAGTGGAGTGGAGAAATACCATAAATGGAAGCAATGTTGTGGAGAAGTCACTCCACAATGGACACATGGGTTTACAGAATAGCTGAAAGATTTTGCTCATCATTTTTAGAAGCTGTTAAAAATTACAAAACTTTTAAAAACAATAGAAATGTAATTTTAAAAAAAACAATGGAAAGGGAAAGATTTTGATTGGGGGAGAATGACAGACAGTTACTAGTTTAAAATTGCATAAGGTGAGAGGTAGAGAAACTAATGTTTTGACACAGTGCCTTGAAGCTGAAACTTTTAAATGATTTTTGTAGTATTCACAGGCTTTGACTGAAAGAAATATTACTGTGTACCTGTATAGTCTGATGGCCTTGAACTTGCTGAAACAATGTAAGGAGATAAAAGCATCAATTTGGTTTATTCTTTGAGAGTTCTGCTGTCAAACCTATATAAGGAAATAAGAATCTCAGTGAATTTTCAGAGTGAAAGGTTCTATGGCAACAATAATATTTCACTTTACTACACCATACTGTTAGAAAATCAGAATTTTTCTCATGTTAGCTTCAACTAATGCTGTGCTTGTGTTTTCACATTCAGGTGGAAACAATTGGAGATGCCTATATGGTTGTGTCCGGGCTCCCAGTACGGAATGGGAAACTCCATGCGCGAGAGATTGCTAGAATGTCCTTAGCATTACTGGATGCTGTGAGATCGTTTAAAATACGACACAAGCCCAAAGAACAGCTAAAGCTAAGAATAGGCATGCACACAGGTAAATCACCTTAATATCTGTTGTGGTTTTCATTAGGAATACATAGGTTTTCTTTAGAGATTCTGCTATTCAGAGCATTGCTTGGTAACACCCTTTACTGGCTGTGATTCTGCAGGGGTTCTACTCTTTCTCCTTGGGTCATAGTTACAATGTGTATACTAATGGACTTTTATTTATTTTGCCTTTTTCCAATCAAAAGTCTCATGCAATGAAACTGCGTTTTAGCAAGGTACCACGCCAAGGTCAGTACCTATAACATTCCACACTGACTTTGGAAGAAATATTATAAAAATGGAAGTTTCCTGTCATTGGCTTGGTGAGATTTTTGTGGTAATCAGTGGTAGATATTTAACTAAGGGCTTTGAGTCATGAAGAAAGCTTCGTCGAGTCAGGACTGAGGAACAAAAACTGAGAAAGGATATGGTGCAGAATTTTTAAATAAAAAAGAATTTGGATATGTACAGTTCGACCATTTCACTTGATGTGTAAGGTAGTGGCTAGGGGATAAAAAGATTAAGTAAAATTAGCTTCAATGCTATGAATCAACTACTGGACTAAACTTGAGGAGCAAAAAAAACAGAACTAAACAAATTCCCATGAGATGTGTTTTCAGTTTTATATATATAAATTGTTAATTAGTTCAACTATTTTTATTTGATGATAGAATATGAATGTCATTGGGACGGCTATAATTTATTGCCCATCCCTAATTGTCTTTCAAGTGAATGGCAGTGTTTTGGAGTCAAACATAGATCAGACCAGGTAAGGATGACAGGTTTTTGGAACAGCTTCTTCCCAACCGCCATCCGATTCCTGAACAGCCCATGCTCACTACCTCGCTATTCCACTCCTGCCCTATTTATTCATTTTGTATTTTTAAGTCTTGGTCTGTACTGCCAACATAAAACAACAAATTTCATGACATTATGCATCAAGATAATAAATCTGATTCTGATTTGCTGAAGGGCACTGGTGAATCCCAGGGACTGCGCTGAAGGAATTGGTTTTTTGATCCAGCCTCTGCAACTGCTAGCCAACTGGTCTAAAACTGCTTAATTTATTAGACAAATGACTCCTTAACCAAGAACAGTTTCCTTTTTCCACTGCCCCCATCCCACCAACCTTCTGTAAAACCACTTCCTGAATTGTTCTTCACTGTTTACAATATCCCATTATGACTCCACCCTGGAATCATGGCCATCTCTTAAGGCAACCTTACAGTTAAAAATGGGGCATGAAATTTGTTTCACCTTGGGAGTGAATTAATTTTTCTTTACCAAGTGAAAGTAGACAAATTTGTTGCCAAAGAAAACATACATATTGGAGTTATTTAGGAAGACATGTTTTAAATGATTCATTGCTTGTGCTTGTTCCAAAAAGTTCCACAGTGAAATATACTGTTGTGTGTAAAAGATGATTTTAATGATTCAAGAATAATTGGGAACCATTTTTCTTTTTGCTTACTTCATCAGGTCCAGTGTGTGCTGGGGTTGTTGGGTTAAAAATGCCACGTTATTGTCTATTTGGAGACACTGTTAATACAGCATCTCGTATGGAATCTACTGGAGAGGGTAAGCATTCATTAAGAAAAAATATTTTTAAAGGTTGTTCATTTTATCTAATGTATAAGTATAAAGAGTGTTTTTATTTTGAATATTTTAAGATATTCATTGGAAATTATAAAAACTGCTGATTGAAGACTTAGATTTTTTGATGTAGCCAAAAATTAGAACTAGAACTTACAGAAATTAGAATAGGTGATATTTCAATGTACTCTTCCATAACAGTGTAAAATCTTGTTAATTTTCATTTGAGGTTGATTGTCAACCAAAGGATTGAAGGGACAAAGTGACCAAGAAAAGTGATCTGTAGGTAATCTACAGATCAGCCATAAACCCATTGGGTATTGGAAGTGGCTGATGGATACAATATTCTTTTCCAGTCTACTATTACAGCATATCCTACATTTTGATTATCCTGCCACTGAAATCACGTCCAACTCCATTGCTCCTGATTTATAATCGCTGCACTTGGTAGCGGTTCTAAGACTCTGTTTCTTAAATCCTTCCCATTACCCCAAATCACAAAAGCCACCGTTGGATTGCTGTATTTTTCATTGTATAGACCCTTGTCCTGGTATTAATTTAAAATTGGGCTAGCAGCCATGGAAATGGAATGTTGTTACCATTTAAATGTATTTAACTTGGAGACTTCAGAATTCTTTCCAGAGTACTCTTCATAGCTTCCCTGGTCCAAAGACTGTGCAATGATTAAATCTTCCAGTGTTAGAGCTGCTGAGGTGTTTATTCACTGGGAACCTCAGCAGTGACACTGATTGCAGCACTGGAATCACTTTTATGACCATGCCAGCTACTTGGGGGTGGATCATAGATCTCGGGATATTTTCCCTGCAGATTTTGGCTGATTAGTTATAGATTTATATGGCACACAAGCAGGGTCTACAGCCCAACTCATCCATGCTGGCCTGGTTGCCTACCTGAGCGAGCCCCATTTAACACCTCATATACCCCATATCTAAACCTTACCATGTGCTTGTCCAAATGTCTTTTAAATGTTGTAATCGGACCTACCTTTACCACTTTTTCCAGACAGCTCATTACAAATACCCCATCATCCTCTGTGTGAAAATGTTGCCCCTCAGGTGCTCTTTAAAGCTTTCGTCTCTTACCTTAAATCTATGTCTTCTAGTTTTAGACTCGTACTCTGAGAAAAAGACAGTAACCATTCATTTTATCTATGCCCCTCATGATATTATGTACTTCTGTAAAGTCACTCCTCACTATCTCACTCCAGTCTATAGCCCCATTCTCTCCTTGTAGCTCAAGTTTTTCAGTCCTAGTAACCTCCTTGTGAATTTTTTCTACTTATTTTTCCAGCCTAGAGAGACATCCCTCCTGTAGCTAGAACTTCTAACAATACTCCAAGTGTGGTCTCACCAATGTTTAATATAGCAGTAATATGATGCCCCAGCTCTTGAACTCAGTGCCCTGACCAATGGAGAAAAGCATACCAATCACCTTCATCACCTTGTCTGGCCACTTTCAGGGAATGATGTACTTGTACCCCAATGCCTCTCTGTTCTACAAAATTGTCCAGGGTTCTCACATTTACTTTCTATGTCCTTTTTTCACATGGATATGGGACAAACAGCATGGGAAATGGGACTAGCTCAGGTTGGTAACTTTGCTGGCATAAATGAGTTGGTCTGAAAGACCTGTTCATGTGCTGTATCAATCTTTAACTAATAAGCCAAAATCTGCAGAAGAACATGTCCTGAAATCGGTCATCATCATATCTTGTCACACCGGACAGCCAGCCACTCTCGTGTTGTTTGGTTGATGTTGAGCAGGTCAGTGTCAGCTAAATCAGGTGAGAGTGGGCAGTTGCGCAGAACATGTTCAATGTTCTGCACCCTTTCGCCACACTCACAGGATCCGCTGGTCTTTAAACCCCACTTTGTCTCCCTTCCTACAAACTCCCGCTCTCGCTCTGTTGAGAGTGCACTGCTTCCGTCTGCCAAGCAGTGCCCCGTCTGATAACATTTCTGTGGGGTCTTGCACTGTATTGTTTGGTGGGGTTCTGGCTTCTGTTTGTTGCCAGAGGTCAATCCTGTATGTTTGGGGGGATGTTCTGTGCAGTAATTCCTCCACTGTAGCAAAGCTTTTCCTCGATTTCAGGCGGTTGGAAACTGGCACATGTGATGTAGTGGGTGCCGTGGATCCGAGTTCTGTTTACCTTTTTCAATTTTTGTTGTAATGAGTCTTCGGATCTCTGGGGGAGCAATGCCTGCAAGTGTGTAAATGATGTTAGTGGGTGTGGGGCGCAGTGTGCCCGTGATTATTCAGCAGGCTTCGTTAAGCAATGGGTCTATTTCTTCGCATGAACTGATCTGCCCCACACAGGTGCACAGTATTCTGCAGGTGCATAGGAGAGTGCGAGGGCAGTTGATCTAAGTGTGTGAGCATTAGCTCCCCGTTTCGTGCCTGCTAATTTTTTCAAGAGAGAATTGCAAGAGCCAACTTTCCCTTGGAGTTTTTGGATGTGGGTGGCAAATGAGAGCGTCCTATCCAGTGTCACGCTGAGGTAAATTGGAGTCGGATGGTGTTCGAGCTCCTTCCCACACCAGAAGATCTTGAGTTTCCGAGCTGCTTCTCGATTCCTCAGGTGGAATGCACACACTTGAGTTTTTGATGAATTTGGGTTCAGAGACCATATTTCATAATACTGCTTCATTACTTCGAGGACTGCTGTAAATCGTACTTCAACGTCTTGGAAGGAGTTGGCTTGTGTTGCTGTGCATAGGTTGTCTGCATAGATAAACCTGCGTGTGTTACGAAAGGTTGGTTGGTCGTTTGTGTGGACATTAAATAGTAGAGGTGCCAGAACTGATGCTTGTGGTAGTCCATTCTTTTGTGGATGCTACCTATTCTTAATTCCATTCATTTCTACATAAAATCGATGATTTTCTAGGAGGCTTCTTATTACTTTGACTCTGGTTTCGTTCTTTAACATTTTACATAATTTCAGTAGAAGGCCTCTGTGATTCACAGTGTCGTATGCTGCTGTTAAGTCAACGAATACTGCCCCTGTAATTTATCGCATTTCACCTGAAATCGGTGATCTACCCCAAGTGGCCAGCATGGCCATAATAACATTTCTAGTGCTTTCATCAGTGTCCCAGTTCATTCACTCAGTGCTCAGTTCATTGCTCAGTGTTGAAAAGTTTAATTTGGTTTGGTTTAATTTATCAAAATGGAAGGTTTTGCCCTTGCCAGAGTTAAATTCTATCTGCCATTCCTTGGTCTACTTTCTCAGTTGGTCTAGATGGTGTTGGGTTTTAAATAATCACCTTTGCTATCCACCATACCACCAATTTTATAATTATCCACAAACTTACCAACCATGCAAATATATTGTCATCCAAATTCTTCATATCGATGAAGAACAACAGAGGACGCAGCATTGACCCCTGGTGCACATACACACTGCTAGTCACATACATACAGTGTGGGAATCTACCCTCTGCTACCATCCACAATAACGCATACAAAGAGCTGGAGGAACACAGCGGGTTAGGCAGCATCTATGGAAAGGAATGAAGAGTTGACGTTCTGGGCTAAGACCCTTCATCAGGACATCCTCTGTCTCCTTCGACCAAACCAACAATTAAGCAATATTTGGCCTTTTTGCTATGCACAGCTTTTGGCTTGCTGAAAGTGAATGAAATCCAATTTGTAGGTGCATCCATCAACAAAAAGTGGGAAAAATCCAATCCCGTCAATTCCTGCCCTAACTTGTTCATCAGCAAAATGACAGCAAGGGCATTGACAGTACCTGCAAACTAAATTTACTCCATACTGAATAGATTGGATTCCTCTTTAGCTACTCTGTGCTCAACTACGTGTAGAGAAAGGAACGGTACAGTACACTGCAGGTCCTTTGATCCACAGTGTTGTGCAGAATTTTTAACCTACTCCAAGATCAATCAAACCCTTCCCTTCCAAATAGCCCTCTATTTTTCTTTCATCTATGTGCTTATCTAAGTGCCTCTTGAACAACCGTAATGTATCTGTCTCTACCACCATCCTAAACCAGGTACCTCCTGTAGCTAACAAAGTGACTACTGAATATACGTTCACTTGTCTTCTGCTGCTGTAGCCCATCTGTGTTGTGGGTTCAGAGAGGCTCTTCTGCACATCACCTTTGTAACGTGTGGTTACTTGAATTACTGTCGGCTTGATCCAGTCTTGTCTGACTCCTCTGACTGCTCTCATTAACAAGGCATTTCCACCCACAGAACTGCCACTTAATGGATTTTTTTTTCGTTTCAAGCACCATTCTCTGTGAACTAAACACTTTCGTGCGTGAAAACCCCAGGAGATCAGCAGTTTCTGAAATTCTCAAACCACCCTGCCTGGCACCGACAGTCGTTCCACCGTCAAAGTCACTTAGATCACATTATTTTCTCATTCTGATGATTGGTTTTGGCAACAACTGTACCTCTTGACCATGTCTGCATGCTTTTAAGTGTTGTGCTGCTGCCACATGATTGGCTGGTTATATATTCACATTAACAGACAGCTGTATAGGTGTCCCTTATAAGGTGGCCAAAGAGTGTATGTTTGAAAACTACACCAGCAAACTGGTGATGAGTTGACAGCGGCAGGAGATATATTCATCCAGGAAAACTGCATCTGAACCATGAGGATCAGGAATGTCAGCAACTCAGTCTTTATCTGCCGCCACAACAGGCATTCCTCCAATGTGAATTCCTTCCTGCTGCATTCACTTGAGAAAACTCTGCCACAACCCACTACCTCCCCCTACCTTTAACCGATGATTCCAAAGCATCCTTCCTCTACTCCTCCAACTAATCGAGAAGCTTCTTCTTCCAAAAGATGGAAATGAACAGTGTATCTATTCTGTGCACAGTTCAGGTTGATGGAGATTATTGCCAGTCGTCCTCAGCTGTCGCCTTTTTTTTTTGCTGGTTTTAATACTAACCACTGAATTTGCCTATTAATTTGGCCAGCTATGAGAAGAACAAGAGATTGGCCGCAGAATAAAGTAATTATAGTAGGGTTATGTTATATTTTGCAAGACCTTTACCTGTTCAGAATTTCATAGTTTCATGTCTTGCAACCTCCTATCTGGTTATTTATCAAGACCTTTATTGTGAATGGTTGGTGCTGGAATCGTGCTGGCATCCTGCTGAAACCCCTCTCGCCCCTTGTGATTTAATACCCAGTCAATGGGACCCAAAGAGCACTTGTACCAATGTGAGCCTTGCACCAAGTAGCTGGAACAAAACCTAAGGACTATAAATTCAGTAATTTGTGAAGCGTGTAAATTCATGATTATTTTTGTAGTAAGACTCAGAAGAAAAAGTTCTAAATGGCAGTAAAAAATATTTTATTTTGATTGAAAATGTGTTAATAGTTAAATCTGTAACATTCTTTGGACTAATTTATAAACTTAAATAGATCTGAGGACAGCCATCCCGGAATTTGACTTTGAGTTACTATACCCTTGAAATGTGATAGTCAACTTAGTCGGCTGCAAGAGCCCTCAGAGGCCATATCCAAGCTAAGATAAACCCTTAAGCTAAACAGTTCCTGAAATTAGAACCACATAAAGAATTTGGCAGCAAAAGCTAAAACACAAAAATCAATTTAAAGAAAACTAGTCTCGAGTACATTTCTGTTTTCATCTCATTGTTGACATTTACCTTTGTTGTTAGCATTGAAAATCCACGTATCCTCAATGACCAAGAATGTTTTGGATGAATTCAAAAGTTTTAAACTGGAACTCCGTGGAGACGTTGAAATGAAGGTAAATTTATATCCAAATCAGGTTTAGCATGATGGTAATCTCAGAATCATGGTTATTGATGCTATGAATGGAACATGAGCCATCTAGAAAATTTTAAACGATGAAGGATCGATGCTAACAATACCTTTTGGTATTGACAGTGATATAACGGTGGTTATAAATTCATACTTCATTCGAAGTTCAACTGAGGTGCAGTTCTTGCTAAAGAAAGATTGAACAATGCAATTAAATGATGTGGTGATCTCCATGACATTTTTTTTTTAGAGTATCCCATAGGTTATGAAGTATTTTTGAAACATGACTGCTGAATATTTAATTTTTAACCTCATATTTAATTTTTGCCCAGTTAAAAAAAAATTACCCTGAAATCCTATTGCTACTATGCAAAGAATTTGACAAAAGATTTAAATAATGAAAAAAACAGTACATCCCCATTCTTTGAAGTTTCACATGTGGTAAAGACAGAAATCCCACATGGTCAGTAAATGATTGGATGGACTGCCTGCCCATTGTGTTTTGTAAAATTTCTGCAATTAATGAAAATTGTAAAAATATTATCAACAGATGATCTGATGTTTTGGTTTATCATCCAAGCATTGGAGATTAAAGTCGTAGTAGAAAGATTCATAGATTCTAGATCTCTAGAGCAAGGGTTCCCAACCTTTTTTAATGCCATAGACCAATACCATTAAAGTAAGGGGTCTATGGACCCCCTGCTCTAGAGTATGCTTCATCAACAGAGAGTGCAGCCATATTGAGTAGTCTCAGTGATCCAAAATAAATTGAAAAACTGATTTAGACTGTCAGTTTGCATTGAGGCAATGAACATATAAAAGACTGGCACAGAATTAGGCCATTTGGCCTATTGTGTCTGCTCCACCATTTTATCATGGCTGATCCATTTTTCCTCGCAGCCCCAATCTCCTGCCTTTCTCCCCCCCCCACCTCCAAATCCCTTCATGCCCTGACAAATCAAGAATCTATCAACTGCTGTCTTAAATGTACATAAAGACTTGGCCTCTACAGCTGCCTGTGGCAACAAATTCCACAGATTCACCACTCTCTGGCTAAAGAAATTCCTCTATTCTGAAGCTATGTCCTCTGGTCTTAGACACTCCCACCATAGGAAGCAACCTCCTCACATCCACTATATTGAGGCCTTTAAAATTCAAAACCCTTCATTCTCCTGAATTCCAGTGAATAGAGCCCAGAGCTATCAAACGCTCTTCATATGAAAAGTCATTTAATCCTGGAATCATTTTCATGAACCTCCTTTGAACCGTATCCAGCTTCAGCACATCCTTTCTAAGATAAGAGGCCCAAAAATGCTCACAATACTTCAAGTGAGGCCTCACCAGTGCCTATAGAGTCTCAACATCACACCCTCGCTGTTATATTCTAGTCCTCTTGGAATGAATGACAACATTTCATTTGCCTTCCTGACCACAGACTCAACCTGCAAATTAACCTTTAGGGAATCCTGCACAAGGACTCCCAAATCCCTTTGTGCCTCAGATTTTTGTATTTTCTCTCTATTTAGGAAAAATGTCAACCTTTTCATTTCTTCTTCCAAAGGGCATGGCCATATACTTCCCGACCCTGTATTCCAAATGCCACTTCTTTGCCCATTTTCCTAATCTGTCTGTCCTTTTGTAGCCTGTCTATTTCCTCAAAACTACCTGCCCTCCACCTATCTTCATATCGTTTGCAAACTTTGCAACAAAGCTATTCATTCCATCATCCAAATCATTGACATATAACATAAAAATAAATATGTTGGAAGCTAGTTAGCTAATTATCATGCTATGGCTCTACACATTTGTATGCAAGACCATTTTCATGGTTAGCCAAAATTCTACATTCAATCATAGATCTATAAATTAACATTAGTTACCACCTTCAGGGAAAAAAAAGTCTTAAAAATTGACTAAGATTGGTTTTGACAGCAATGGGGGAAATGTCCATTTAAACACACTAATTATCATTTTGATCTTTTTGTGACTGGCCATAATCTTGGCGTGAACGAGAAAATAGATGGATAAGTTTTCTTTGAGACAAATGTGATGGAAAGCTCACTGATAGAAGAACTTGGATAATTTTTAGCTTGCATTTGTACTGGGGACACAAAGGCTGCTTGTCAGGGACGTCCATTTGGATTAACTTTGCAAGGCTCTGTGTAAGAAATACCTATTGCGTACAGTAGATAATATATAATGGATAAAGAACCAGTTGCTCAGAAATGAGCTACTGCCAAACATTGTAGAAACCCCTTTGAAAACTCTGTTGCTAATTCTCATAGGGCCAATCTTTCTCCTGGCCTTCTCAGACAATCTGTATCACCTTTGCCAATTGCACAATCAATCTTCACCATCTTCTCTCTGCATGTACAATTGGCAAATTTCCCACTGCCTTTCCAATTAGCTGGTTGCCTTTCAGCACATGATATGCATTGACAACTTGACAAAGATGCCAGAAATAGACTAAACCATGTTATTGCTTCAGTTCTCTACCTGCTGGTGATTTAATGACCTCTGCAGTTGATCTTCCACTGACAACTCAATAAAAAGTTAAACTAAAAGTTACTTCTAAGATCTCTTCAGTGATAATCATGATAAAAACTGCAAAACTCATATAAATTCACTTTCTGATATCTAGTGTTTAAGACTTAAAATCCAATCCCACTGGATTCTTGCACACCTTGAACCTTTTGAAATCAAAGGTTTCTAGTATAGTGCTTTGCAAAATTTATCCAAATAGGTATCATTGACAAGTTGTCCTTCTTTCAGTAGAAATGCAAGTTGAAAGGTTTCCAAATGCAGTAGTCATATCTTTCCATGAGTAAGTTAACCAATCCAAATCAGGTGATTGATACCCAAATACCACATCGTTGAATCACAAACATGAGGAAATTTGCAGGTGCTGGAAATCAAAGTTCTAAACACAAAATGCTGGAGTAACTCAGCAGGCCAGGCAGCATCTATGGAAAAGAGTAAACAGTCGATTTTCAGGCTGAGACCCTTTATCAGGGCTAGGAAAAAAAGATGAGAAGTCAGAGTAAGAAGGTGGAGGTGGGCTGGAAGGAAGAAGTACAGTCGTAGTTGATTGGGTGAAATTGGCAGTGGGTGGGGTGAAGTAAAGAGCTGGGAAGTTGATTGATGAAAGAGATAAAGGGCTAGAAAAGGAGGAATCTGATAGGAGAGGACAGAAGGCCATGGAAGAAAGGGAGAGGGGGAGCACCAGAGAGAGCTGTGGGCAGGAATGGAGATAAAGTATGAGAGGGAAATTGGAAAGGGGAATGATGAATGGGTAGGGCAAATACTGGAAGATCGAGAAATTGATGTTCATGCCTTCAGACTGGAAGCTTCTGTAAGAAAATATAAGGTATTTCTTTCCCAACCTGAGTGTGGCCTCATTGTGGCAGTGGGGCAGGCCATGGACTTACGTGCCAGAATGGGAATGGGAAGTAGAATTGAAATGGGTGGCCACCAGGAGATTCTGCTTTTATTTGGTGGACGGAGCATAGGTGCTCGGCAAAGCGGTCTCCCAGCCTATGTTGGGCCTCACCGAGGTACAGGAGGCCACACCGGGAGCATTGGATACGGTAGATGACCCAAGCAGACTCGCAGGTGAAGTGTCGCCTCACTTGGAAGGATAGTTTGGGACCCTGAATGGTAGTGAGGGAGGAGGTGTAGGGGCAGATGTGGTGCTTGTTCCACCTGCAAGGTTAAGTACCAGGAGGGAGATCTGTGCAGGTGGGCAAATGGAGAAGGGAGTCACGTTGGGAATGATCCCTGTGGAAAGTGGAAGGTGTGGAGAAGGAAAAGATGTGCTCGCTGGTGGGATCCTGTTGAAGATGGTAGAAGCTGTGGAGAATTATCTGCTGGACATGGAGGCCAGTGGGGTGGTAGATGGAGACAAGAGGAACCCTATTCCTGGTGGGGTGGTGGGAGGATGGGATGAGGGCAGACGTGTGCAAAGTGGAAGAGGAGTGGGTGAGATTAATAGTGGAGGAAGGAAAGCCCCTTTCTTTGAAGAAGGAGGACATTTCATTAGTTCTAGAATGAAAAGCCTCATCCTGAGAGCAGATGCCGTGAAGATGGAGGAACTGAGAGAAAGAATTTTTATAGGGTGGGAAGAGGTATAGTGCAGGTAGCTGTGACAATCAGTGGGCTTATAAAAGGTATCGGTAGATAAACAGTCTCCAGAGATAGAGACAGAGAGTTTGAGAAAGAGGAGGGAGGTGCCACATAGTTGGCACTTGTATCTGCCTACCTGGATTCCATTTTGTCACCCATAGTTCAGTCCCTCCCCACCTACATCCGGGATACATCCCATGCCCTCCACCTCTTCAATAACTTCCAGTTCCCCGGTCCCGACCGCTTCATTTTCACTATGGATGTCCAATCCCTATACACCTCCATTCCCCATCAAGAAGGCCTCAAAGTCCTCCACTACTTTCTGGACAATAGACCTCATCAGTTCTCCACCACCACTACTCTCCTCCGGTTGGTGGAACTGGTACTCACACTTAATAACGTCTCTTTTGGCTCTTCCCACTTTCTTCAGACCAAGGGTGCAGCTATGGGCACTCGCATGGGACCCAGCTATGCCTGCCTCTTCGTTGGTAATGTGGAACAGTCTGTGCTCCAAACCTATACTGGTACTGCTCCCCAACTTTTCCTTCGCTACATTGACGACTACATTGGTGCTGCTTCCTGCATCCATGCTGAGCTCATCAATTTCATCGACTTTACTTCAAACTTCCACCCAGCCCTCAAATTCACTTGGTCTATCTCAGACACTTCTCTCCGCTTTCTCGATCTCTCGGTCTCCATCGCTGGAGACAGACTGTCCACTGACATCTTCTACAAGCCCACTGACTCCCATAACTACCTCGACTATACCTCTTCCCACCCTACCACATGCAAAAAAGCCATTCCCTGTTCCCAGTTCTTCCATCTCCGCCACATCTGCTCCCAGGATGAGGCTTTCCGTTCCAGGACATCTCAAATGTCCTCTTTCTTTAAGGATCGTGGCATCCCTTCTGCTGTCATCAATGATGCCCTCACCCGCATCTCTTCTATTTCCCGCACTGACCCTCACCCCATCCTCCCGCCACAACAGGGACAGAGCTCCCCTTGTCCTCACCTACCACCCCACCAGCCTCCGGATCCAGCACATTATCCTCCACAACTTCCACCACCTTAAACAGGACCCCACCACTAAGCACATCTTTCCCTCTCCACCCCTCTCCATTTTCCACAGCGATTGGTCCCTCCGCAACTCCCTGATCCACACGTCCCTCCCCACGGGTCTCCCACCCGGCCCTTATCCTTGTAAGCGTAAGTGCTACACCTGTCCCTACACCTCCTCTCTTGCCACCATTCAGGGCCCCAGACAGTCCTTCCAGGTGAGGCAACACTTTGTGAGTCTGTTGGGGTCATCTGTTGCATCCGGTGCTCCCGGTGCGGCCTCCTCTACATCGGTGAAACCCGACGCAGATTGGGGGACCGCTTCGTCAAGCACCTCCGCTTTGTCTGCCGCAACAGACAGGATCTCCTGGTAGCCACCCATTTCAACTCTGCTTCCCATTCCCATTTGGATATGTCCATACATGGCCTCCTCTACTGCCATGATGAGGCTAAACTCAGGTTGGAGGAGCAACACCTCATATACCGTCTAGGTAGTCTCCAGCCCCTTGGTATGAACATAGAATTCTCCAGCTTCTGGTAATTCCCTCCCTCTCCCTTCCCCTATCTCTTTTTCTCTCTGCCCCCTCCCCCAGCTGCCTATCACCTCCCTCATGGTTCTGCCTCCTTCTACTACCCATTGTGTTTTCCCTTATTTCTTCTTCACTTTTCCTGCCTATCACCTCCCTGCTTCCCCTTCCCCACCCCTTTAAAATTCCCCTTACTGGTTTTTCACCTGGAACCTACCAGCCTTCTCCTTCCCACCCTCCCCCTACCTTCTTTATAGGGCCTCTGTCCCGCCCTCTTCAGTCCTGACGAAGGGATCTGGCCAGAAACGTTGACTGATTGTTTCCACGGATGCAGCCCGACCTGCTGAGTTCCTCCAGCGTGTTGTGAGTGTTGCTTTGACCCCAGCATCTGCAGAGTATTTTGTGCCACATAGTTGAATTGTTCCCAAATAGCACAATACAAAAAAAAAACATGATTTTGCAAGATCTACTTTTTGATGAATCAGTCATTTCTCTAAGGGTTACAGAATAAAAGTTGTTCTACCCATTTGTTTCACTAAAAGTGTACAATATAAGCTTGTGTAGCAAGGCATGAAATTGTTATTTGTATGACGTTGTAAACAGCACCAAAGCATATTCCATGAGAAATTGATATCCCAGCCATTTTCTCTTTTGCAACCCACACATATACTTCTGTTGCAGGTCAGTGAATAACGTTAAGAAACAGAAATCATAACTATTTCTCCTTGTCTAATCCTGCAGCACTTGAGACCAATTGTAGCATTTTAATGCCATTCTAAACTCAGTTAATCATTTGAAGCTGCTGTGACCTGTACAGTTCAGTCAATCATACTTTGAATAGGCAAACCATTGGGGGACGATATCAGCTTTGTTGAGTTTTTGAAGCACATTGACTGTTTTTACACAGATCTGTTCTCCATATGTACTGCTGTTTTCTTCCATTTCCTCGTCAAGATTCAGAATTGTGTATATCAATTTAAATCCTGTGGACAAAGTCTGATTATTTTGTTTGTTCAACTTAAGCCGTCAATGTCTCTCACTTTCTAAAGTGCTATGATCTTGTCAATTCTAAATTTTCCTTTGTAAAGCAAAAGCTAATTCACTCTCTGTAAGATAGAATTGCGTCAACTTGAATCTGTACATAAATATGTTCCATTCTACACAATTGCTTTTAAAGAACAGTTGCAGGGAAGAAAAACAAATTGAATGTGAATCATGAATTCATTCAATGTCTATTGATATATTCTGGTGGAATAACTAAGGAGGAGCATTAACAGAGACATGAAATCATTATGGTTTGTTTCCTATGAATGTTAGTGACTGCGGAAAGACAAGTTATGGGAGCTGGGACTCTAAAGAGATTTTTTGTAAAGTTCTTTACTTCAATTTGTAATAACAAATTTAAACTATATTAATGTCAGTACCATTTGGCACAAGGACCAATATCAGGGTTGTAGTCCAACTGAGTCATTGATGAAAAATGACTTGATGCTGGTTGAGTGATCAAATAATTTAGTCAATTCCAGCAAAACTGCAGCCCACAGCTTTAAATCTTAAGCAGTCATGTGTGTTATCAAGTCACTAGGGAAAACTCACCAATATACATAAATTAATTGCCAGTAGTGAGAAATAATTAATTCCATTCCCCAGAAATGGAAATTTAGCCATTTTGCTTCAAAGGGATTCATTTGTGTGCTAATCATCTGAACTTTTAAGATCCTAAGAAATTCCTTCCGTTCACTGGGGTAATAAAATATTGACTCTGTTCCCATTTTCCATTTTGCCATTTCAAATAAACAACTAACTTAAAATCAATGCAGCCAAATTATATTTTGCCCTGCTTTCAAAGCATTCAGTACTAATATCGAATAATTCAGGAACAGGCATTTCCAAACGTTCAAATGCTTTCAACTGAAGCACCAAAACAAAATGCCAAAGTCCTAAGAACAGTATCTAAAATAAGCATCCACTGTGAAGAAACAAAACTAGGAAAGCTCCCCAGTGTTTTCATGAACCATTCTGTTTTCCAGTTACCGCTACAGCTCATTAATTTAACGGAGAAAAACATTTGCCACTTTGCTATCCCAGAATAGCATCATATAATTTCAACAAAGTGGGTATTCAATGGCTTCAGATGTACCTGGATTCAGAGCCGCTGGAGCATGGAAGAATGCCATTTGGTTTATCATGTGTATGCCAGCTCTCTACTAGAATAACCATTTAGTCCCAATTCTTTCTTGGAGTCCTGTTCTTTCCCTTTTCTGCCTTCCCTCTTTCTGGAATCCATGCAACTCTGTAGCTGAACTTGCTCCAGCAAATCTCTGTTGTTTCAAGTGGCATTGTAGGAATCCAAAAAATTGGCCAGGTAGATAAATGCCAGCAGTTCATAAATGCAGAAGCTGTGGACACTCGTCACTGGTGATTTCTCAGCTGAATTCCAGTAATGGGTTCCTCATGGAGTTCAGGGGCAGACTACAAATTTGTAGCAAATCTGCAGTGTGTAGATTGGAGGATCTGCCCTGGAAATTGGATTAAACTCATTTCAGAACCATGATTCAATTTCAATGGCTGTGAAGGGGCAAGGTAAATTTTAGATAATTTTCCTTTTTAAAAAATAATTGAGTTAAATGTTTTTTAAATTATTAAACAGTTTCTTGTGCTTTGTTTATTTTAAAATAATTCTTTCAATTTTTCATAGATTTTGAATATTACTGAATCTGAGCGGCATTCATAAATGTTCAAAGTTTTTGATACATTTAACGTTAGCCATGCCTAAGGTTATACCAACCTCAAAGGGCATTTTTGATTTTTAACAAGTTTATTTTAGTCATTGATATTGATGTTGCTCACAAACAAAGGAGTAAAACCTCAGTATAGTGCTAACACTGGCACTAATCTTGTTATTTTTTTATGACGATGCACCTGGTGGTGGCAAATGCACCTTTCCTGACTAAGGTTAGGAATAGAAAATATTCCATGGTTCATGAATTAGAGTGCATCCCTTCCTGTCTCAGTCCTGGATTAACCTTGAGTTGGCGATGGCTTCAGAAAAGGCTCTGACAAAGTGCTGACAGGATCTTTTGACTGGAAAAGTTAATACTGCTTTTCTTCCCAACAATGCAGCCTAAACGGTTGGATATTTCCAGCATTTTCTGAGTTTATTGCATTAAAGTCTCACCTGACTTCTGGCGTAACATTCAGCCAGCTGCTTGGAAGCAGCAACCAACAATGCAAAATGATTCTCGATTAGGCAATCACATTTGGAAAGACTATAGGATGGCCGTTAAATGCCAAGTTTATCTGTTGGACCCAAATTATGGGGCAATTTGTTTGACAATGGATCTACAAAATGAGGAGTGACACTACTAAATATTTGATTATCCAGGATATGATTTGATATTTGAGATACTGATATCTAAGGCATCATGAGTTGAAGGACTGGGTTGGAGCAGGGCAAATAATTGTTCTGCCATTCCAAGAAATTTTGGCCCGTCTGCACCTTAAAGTATCCAACTGATTATAAGTTCCATTTCCCTTTTTAATATTGTCTTTGATCTTGTGTTTAAGTGTACTATATAGCTAACATCTGCTGGCTTTTATGAGTATTTCACACTTTAGCCAGCCTCTGCAAGAGGAAATGTTTCCTGGCTCTGATATTAAGAATATGTCCCCGTGGCCTGGATTTCCCATGAACCAAAAGTGTTTTGTTATATTTACTCTATCAGTTCTTTAAATATCTGGACATTTTCAGTGAAGTATTGCCATAACATCTTATATTCCAGTGGGTGCAAGTCTAATTTACAGGATCGTGGTTAAAAATCTAGCTGTTGATCCAAGTAACTTTCATGTGAATCTGTACTGCTATCCTTTCAAGGCCAGGGTTCTTTTTTCAAGGGAGCTGTTGGAATTATACACAGTACTCCAGTAGTCTGACAAGCCCTTCCTACAGCTGCTGTGAAACTAAATTCTCTTTATACACCAGTCATCTTGATATAGAAGCTAATATTGTTCCTTTCCATAGATGCTGCCTAACTTGCTGAATCCCTCCAGCATCTTGTGTGTGTAATATTTTTCTCTGTTTCTTTTTGGATCTGACCCATTATATTTAGTGATCTTATCTACAGACATGATCTGTTTCAATCTTCAATAATCTTGCCATCTCATTATTGAGCAGTCACCAATGTGTGAGAGGCAGAAATTTAAAAGCATTTAAAGGTTGCATGGATGAACTGCAACAAATGTTCGTCCCTGTTTGGCAAAAAAATAAATCAAGGAAGGTAGTGCATCCGTGGCTGACAAGAGAAATTAGGGATAGTATCAATTCCAAAGAAGCAGCATACAAATTAGCCAGAGAAAGTGGCTCACCTGAGGACTGGGAGAAATTCAGAGTTCAGCAGAGGAGGGCAAAGGGCTTAATTAGGAAGGGGAAAAAAGATTATGAGAGAAAACTGGCAGGCAACATAAAAACTGACTGTAAAAGCTTTTATAGATATGTAAAAAGGAAAAGACTGGTAAAGACAAATGTAGGTCCCCTGCAGGCAGAAACAGGTGAGTTGATTATGGGGAGCAAGGACATGGCAGACCAATTGAATAATTACTTTGGTTCTGTCTTCACTAAGGAGGACATAAATAATCTTCCAGAAATAGTAGGGGACAGAGGGTCCAGTGAGATGGAGGAACTGAGCGAAATACATGTTAGTAGGGAAGTGGTGTTAGGTAAATTGAAGGGATTGAAGGCAGATAAATCCCCAGGGCCAGATGGTCTGCATCCCAGGGTGCTTAAGGAAGTAGCCCAAGAAATAGTGGATGCACTAGTGATAATTTTTCAAAACTCGTTAGATTCTGGACTAGTTCCTGAGGATTGGAGGGTGGCTAATGTAACTCCACTTTTTAAAAAAGGAGGGAGAGAGAAACCGGGGAATTACAGACCAGTTAGCCTAACGTTGGTGGTGGGGAAACTGCTGGAGTCAGTTATCAAGGATGTGATAACAGCACATTTGGAAAGTGGTGAAATGATCGGACAAAGTCAGCATGGATTTGTGAAAGGAAAATCATGTCTGACGAATCTCATAGAATTTTTTGAGGATGTAACTAGTAGAGTGGATAGGGGAGAACCAGTGGATGTGGTATATTTGGATTTTCAGAAGGCTTTTGACAAGGTCCCACACAGGAGATTAGTGTGCAAACTTAAAGCACACGGTATTGGGGGTAAGGTATTGGTGTGGGTGGAGAGTTGGTTAGCAGACAGGAAGCAAAGAGTGGGAATAAACGGGACCTTTTCAGAATGGCAGGCGGTGACTAGTGGGGTACCGCAAGGCTCAGTGCTGGGACCCCAGTTGTTTACAATATATATTAATGACTTGGATGAGGGAATTAAATGCAGCATCTCCAAGTTTGCGGATGACACGAAGCTGGGTGGCAGTGTTAGCTGTGAGGAGGATGCTAAGAGGATGCAGGGTGACTTGGATAGGTTGGGTGAGTGGGCAAATTCATGGCAGATGCAATTTAATGTGGATAAATGTGAAGTTATCCACTTTGGTGGCAAAAATAGGAAAACAGATTATTATCTGAATGGTGGCCGATTAGGAAAAGGGGAGGTGCAACGTGACCTGGGTGTCATTATACACCAGTCATTGAAAGTGGGCATGCAGGTACAGCAGGCGGTGAAAAAGGCGAATGGTATGCTGGCATTTATAGTGAGAGGATTTGAGTACAGGAGCAAGGAGGTACTACTGCAGTTGTACAAGGCCTTGGTGAGACCGCACCTGGAGTATTGTGTGCAGTTTTGGTCCCCTAATCTGAGGAAAGACATCCTTGCCATAGAGGGAGTACAGAGAAGGTTCACCAGATTGATTCCTGGGATGGCAGGACTTTCATATGAAGAAAGAATGGATGAACTGGGCTTGTACTCGTTGGAATTTAGAAGATTGAGGGGGAATCTGATTGAAACGTATAAGACCCTAAAGGGATTGGACAGGCTAGATACAGGAAGATTGTTCCCGATGTTGGGGAAGTCCAGAACGAGGGGTCACAGTTTGAGGATAGAGGGGAAGCCTTTTAGGACTGAGATTAGGAAAAACTTCTTCACACAGAGAGTGGTGAATCTGTGGAATTCTCTGCCACAGGAAACAGTTGAGGCCAGTTCATTGGCTATATTTAAGAGGGAGTTAGATATGGCCCTTGTGGCTACGGGGGTCAGGGGGTATGGAGGGAAGGCTGGGGCGGTGTTCTGAGTTGGATGATCAGCCATGATCATAATAAATGGCGGTGCAGGCTCGAAGGGCCGAATGGCCTACTCCTGCACCTATTTTCTATGTTTCTATGTAACACCCACAAAATGCTGGAGGAGCTCAGCAGGTCAGGCAGCAACTATGGAAATCGAGTAATCAGTTGACGTTTCAGGCCAAGACCCTTCTTCAGGACTGATAAGGAAGGGGGAGGGAAGATGCCTGAATTAAAAGGTGGGGGAGGAGAAAGAAGTTAGTTGGAAGGTGATACATGAAGCCATGTGGGTGGGAAAGGTCAAAGGCTGAAGAAGAAAGAATCTGATAGTAGAGGAGAGTGGACAGATGTGGAAAGGGATGGAGGGGGAGGGGACCCAGGAGGAAATAATAGGCAGGTGAGAAGAAGTAAAAGGTCAGACTGGAGAATAGAGGGAGGGGCGTGGGAGGAACTTTGTTCACCGGAAGGAGAAATAGATATTCATGCCATCAGGTTGGAGGGCATCCAGATAAAATACAAGGTGTTACTCCTTTACCCTGAGGGTGATCTCATCTTGGCACACAAAGAAGCCATGGATCAACACATCGGAATGGGAATGGGAATCAAAACTAAAATGTTGGCCACCGGGAAGTTCTGCTTAAGCTGGAAATGCATGCCCAGTGTATTGGCATAGTCAGAATTATAGATGAACAGGACCCAGGTCAGGAGCAGACACAGGCACTTTGCATATACAAATACAGGGTGGATTTCACTGAATCGTTCCACAGAACGACAACCGAGGAATTCTTAAAGGGATCATCGCTCACAACCACAGAAATATACATTTGAACCCAGCTGGAAGGAGGCGATAATCTCAGCTATACCGAAAGAAGGCAAGGATAAAATGGAATGTGGGTCATTTAGACCAATACCTATTCTTAATGTGGATTATAGAATATTTACCTCCATCATGGCCAAACGATTAGAAGATTTTCTACCCACACTGATACATAATGATCAGATAGGTTTTAGACAACAACGCCAAACACAAGGCAATATACGAAGGACACTTCAATTACGGATCATATAAAAAAAATGAAATTGAAGCAATAGTGATAAGCGTGAATGCTAAAAGGGCATTTGATTCGGTTAATTGGAATTTCCTTTACAGAGTTTTACATAGATTTGGTCTACATGACACAATTATTAAAACTATACAGGCACTGTACGACAATCCTACTGCCAGGATTAAAATCAATGGATATTTATCTGATAGTTTTACCCTAGAAAGGAGCATGAGACAGGGTTGTGCATGGCCACCACTACTCTTCACATTATATCTGGAACCATTAGCTTAATACTTCAGGCAAAATCAAGATATCAGGGGAATTACTATTAAAGGGACAGAGCATGAATTGGCCTGTTATGCGGATGACATTTTGATCTGTCTACGGTAACCAACATACTGTTTACCTAAATTGATGCAATCCTTTGAAGAATATGGCCAATTATCAGGATACAAGATCAACATAGATAAAGCCCAACTACTTTCATATAACTACAACCCAGCAAGAGAAATTGAAAGTAGATATCCTTGGGCATGGCAAACAGAGTCTTTCAAATATTTGGGCATCAATATGCCAAAAGATTTGGCAAAATTATCAGAATGCAATTATCAGCCTATATATAAAAAATTAAGGAAGATATAACAAGATGGAACCTAATTCCTTTTCTTGGTCTGAGTTCAAGGATTGAATCTATTAAAATGAATATACTGCCCAGACTACTATATCTCTTTCAGACCCTACCAATAGAGATTAATCAAAATCAATTCAATGAATGGAACAAGATACTATCAAGATATATATGGCAAGGTAAAAGGCCTAGGATTCGTCTCAAAACTTTGCAATTAGCCAAGGAAAAGGGGGGATGGGGCCTACCTTCTCTTAGAGATTATTATTTTGCAGCACAATTGAGAGCTGTGATATGCTGGTGCAACCCATCATATGATGCTCAATGGAAAAACTTTGAGGAGAGGATACTTTCCATCCCCATACAGGCAATTTTGGCTGATAACAACCTATATAGTTACATAAATAATATTGACAACCCAAGGGTGAAATGGACTCTTAAAATATGGAAAATTATTATAAAAGAATATAAACTAGAGAGAGACATTGCAATTCTTATATGACTCGGATTTTACGCCGAATAAATTGGATGCTAGATTTAAGGACTGGACAGCTAAAGGAATAACATCTATTTGCAACATAATGAAAGAAGGAACACTATTCGGTTTTAAAATGCTCAAAGAGAAACACTTATTAGAAAAACATGATTTTTACCAGTATTTACTGATGCAACAGTATTTTATTAGGACGGTTAAAAATGTAACCAAGGCAAATACATGTCTGATAAAGCTATTTAGAAAAGCATATAATTCAGACAACAGAAGTAGAAAAATTTCAAGCATGTATAAGGGCTTGTCAAATCTTAAAACACATTCGATTTCATACATTAAAACAAAATGGGAAAAGGAAGGAGGGATAATAATTCCTGAGGAAGACTGGACAATAATATGGAGGTATCAATGGAAGTGTACCAGTTCACAGAAATGGAGGGAGTTTGGGCGGAAAAACTTGATAATATATTTTATTACACCCTCTCAGAAATCCTATTATGATAGTAATCCCTCTGCCTGCTGGAGAAATTGTGGAAATCAAAATGCAAACCATTATCATATTTTCTGGGAATGCCCCATTATCATAACCAGGAAATGGTTATCACAGGAGAGCACAACTTTAAATGTATGGATGGAAATTACAATGAACATTTACAAAATGGAGAAGATAACAGCATCTGTTAATCATACATTGGAACAATTTTATTCATACTGGAAAGAATGGTTTAACTACATAACACCTTAGAGGCCTGATTTTATTCTCACAAGTCAATGAATATGTTGTAAAAAACAAGATCACTCCCTGCTCTGTACATAATTTTCTTCTTTCGATTGTTCTTCCTTTCCTCTCCTTTCTATAAATGTATACCTCAGATAAGTATTATGTGGAGGTTTGTGACAAATATGATTATATGGTATATATGTACAGTATCTGAAATACATCTTATGGAAATGTTTGATGATGAAATTCAATAAAAAATAAATTACAAAAAAAAGAAATATATATTTGAAAGCAAGCTCTTACCTGAATGCAGCTCCAAGAATTCCAATTCCTAAATCACTTACATTGATACAGATTACTGACAATCTCTTATCCCCATTCACTTGTCATCCCCCTTGTTTTTGCTATATCTAATCCTATCTTCGCCCATGTATTCTTTTCAATTGGAGCAAGATGTTAAGAGTAAGAATCTGTTTCTTCCTTGTATTCAAAATTTCTACAGCTAAGTAGGCTGAAACTAATTGATCTCAAAAACGAAGTTGTGAGATTGTTATTAAATCCCATCTGATTTACTAAATTTTTTAAGGAGAGGAACTTTGCCATTCTTACTTAATCTGGTTTATTTTTCATCCCAAAGTCTCCAACGTTGTGGATTTCTAATTGCCTTTGAACTACTAAGGAAAATGAAACTAATTTTATCTGTGGAACTCATTGCCAGAGATGGCTTTGGAGGCCAAGTCATTGGATATATTTAAAATGAAGGTTAATAATTTCTTGATTAGTAAGGATGTCAAAGGTTATGGAGAGAAGGCAGGAAAATGGTGCTGAGGGGGAAAATTAATCAGCCATGAAGAAATGGTGGAACAGACTTGATGGATTGAATGGCCTAATTTGTCTCCTATGTCTTATGGAGGCAGTTAGAGAAGAACAATAAATGGCGACATTGACAGTAACAAGCAGATTTTGTGAAAAGAGAGGAAAAAAAACAGATCAATTCCATAAATTACCATTGATTTGCTATAAGCTTATTGCAGAAGAAAAAGTTGGGATAAAAAGTTTTTCCTCTTTATCTGGTTTATTGCCATTATCCATCATGCAACTGGGTGAAATGATGTTTACTGAAATTGCAAAGATTGCCAAATATATGTGTTATTGATAGTTTTGGCTTTATGTATGTTTAACATTTGCTTTGTCTTTGACAGGGCAAAGGCAAATTGAGGACGTACTGGCTGCTTGGTGAACAGAAAGAATTTTCTGATATCTAATATGATGTTTGATGTGAAATTGCTTGTACACTATTATACTGCAGAACAGTGATTGTTCAAGCTGTAGTTCATTTGTTACATAAACAAATTTTGGTTATGTTAATTTCTGCAGAACAGATTTTAGAAGATATCTGTAGCCTAGAATTATCCCGGGTATATTTCATACCTGAACAAATCTGCAAAATAAGTAACTTTTATTAAGATCATTTTTCTTCTTAGCTGAATACTTTTAAACAATAAACCCTTATTTTTTGTGCTTTCTATATTAAGATTTATATAATGTGTTTGAGAAGAAATTTAACTATAAAGTGTAGAAAGTTGTCTTTATTCTCTGGAGCTAACTGGGTGTGGGAACTCTGATTGCTTGTTGTAATTGGTCTCTCCGATGGAACAAAATGCTAGGACAGGACGATTCTCGCTATCTGATTTTTCTCACATCCATTTAACACTGGTAAGTAAAGGTGAATTTCTACCCTGAAATTTTCCCCATATAAGCTGTACATACTGTGTATCTAAGATATTGCTAAATATTTTGTTCAAATAAACCAGATAAAACCAGATTGACTGTCATTTCAGTTACTGCTTGGCAGCATGAGAGATGACCATATTGTGTGTGGATATTATTATTTAAACTCAGAGATACTTTCAAGACTAAAAGAATTTGGGGTTGGAATTAAGAACAGAGTAAAATGGGAGTAGTAGAGGATCACCTGGCTACGCAAGTCTGCCGTACCATTCAATATAATCATGCATGATCTGCCCCAAGCCTTAATTCCTCTTCTATGCTACTTCCATTGCAATTAATAACCTGATCTTTCAAGAATTTAAATACCCATTCATAGTACCTTATGAATGTTTGAATAACATCATCCTTCATTATTCACACTCCCATGAATATAAATCTAACCTTTTTAGATCATCTCATCCCAGGAATTAGTCTAATAAATATCCTCTAGACTACTTCTATTGTGATGATATCGTGTTTGCTGACCGCAAAATTCTAAACTAAAATGAAGATTTTAAGCACTGTCCAATGTAGCTTGCTATGAGTGCCCTCCCTAAAGGGAGGTTATGCTGTAACCACCTACTCTTCAAAAGTTAGTTTACTTCCCTGTTTATACTGCACGGCAGGTTTAGCTGCCAATGGCCACTACTTGAGTAGTGGATAACCTCTTCCCCTAGCACGGAGGAGATACTTCCAGCTATCAAAGCAGTTTAAAGACAGTTCATTTATATTTAGTGATACACATTTAAATCCAGACAAAATTCTTAAAACACGTTGAAAACTCAGAGATCTTCTATCTTATATAAGATTTCCAAATTACAAATGATTCTGAAACACAAAGATTTCTAAAACACAGGTACAATTCCTATATGTTAAAAAGACATAACGAGTTACGGATGAGCAAATCATCCATCATAGAAATCCAAGGCAGAGGAATGGAGTCTAGTCACTCAGTCTTCCTGTCATTCTTGCTGTTCCAACTACTAATACATCAGATATTTGATGTGCTAAGTGATAGTATCAATCTGGTCCACAAGTTTCCTTCAACTAAATAACTTAGTTGAATGCATTGTCTGATTTGAAACAGACTAATTAATATAACCCCATTGCCTTGCACTGCAACCAGCCCAGTGCTATGGGCCAGCATCCTGTACTCTGCTGTTTGCAAAACTATCCTTTTAACTTCAGATTGATTATTACCTGCAATTTACATTTTAAAAAATGAAGGTTGGCTCCCGTTTATCACAAGAAGCTGAGCAAAGAATATTGGTTGGAATTTTAACTTATTCAAAAACAATTTTTTGAGCTCCACAAGTGTCAGCTGCTGTGCTAGAAAGCTAAGCTTGGCAAAAACAAAATGACCCCATGGTTCTAGACAGTGAATGTCCATCATAGTATTTCCTTAATATTGTATAGCATAACTGCATTCTATACTCCAGGTGCAATTGTTTCAACCAGCATGTATTTTTTCTTTGAATGTTCTCAACTCAAATGTTTCTAAATTATTCCTTCCTTCATAGCTCACCAACTTTGAAAGTATAGCTTTAAATTACATTCCTTAATCTGATACTACTGGATCTTTACTTGTTAAGTATTATGCGTTCTTGTCCCATACAATTTAATAGAATAATTGCCATGACAAGTATTTCTACAACTAAGTAAATAAACCAGTAACCTATAATTAGCCAATTTACCCACTATCTTTCTGGTGTGAAGATAAAAATTAAAATCATAAGATATAGGATACAGATAAAAGAAGATAAGGTTATCGAGGGATATAAAGTATCTGGAATGTTCAGCAGAACAGTGACAGATA
Organism: Mobula birostris; assembly: GCF_030028105.1. Classification (NCBI taxonomy): domain Eukaryota; kingdom Metazoa; phylum Chordata; class Chondrichthyes; order Myliobatiformes; family Myliobatidae; genus Mobula; species Mobula birostris. The sequence continues at coordinate 31,116,220 of NC_092372.1, read as the reverse complement.
TAACTTAATCCAGAATGTGAATTGTAACCGCAATGGGACCTTGAGGTAAAAATTCACAGCTCTTTGAAAATGGTGATAGAGTGACAAGGAAGGCAATTAGCTTGCTACCCTTCAAAGCCAGAGGTATTGAATATAAGAGCCAAGACCTTATTTTGCAGCTGTACAAACACTGGGTAGTCCACACTTGAAATATTGCATGCAGATCTGATCAGTAAAGGATATAGAAACATAGAAAACCTACAGCACAATACTGTACAGGCCCTTCGACCCACAAAGCTGCACCGAACATGTCCTTACCTTAGAAATTACCTAGGGTTACCAATAACCCTCGATTTTTCTAAGCTCCATGTACCTATCCAGAACTCTCTTAAAAGACCCTATCATATCAGCCTCCACCACCATTGCCAGCAGGCCATTCCACGCACTCACCACTCACTGCATAAAAAAACTTATCCCTGACATCCCCTCTGTACCTACTTCCAAGCACCTTAAAACTGTGTCCTCTCGCGCTAGCCATTTCAGCCCTGGGAAAAAGCCTCTGACTATCCACATGATCAATGCCTCTCATTATCTTGTACACCTCTATCAGGCCACCTCTCATCCTCCGTTGCTCCAAGGAGAAAAGGCCGAGTTCACTCAACCTATTCTCATAAGGCATGCTCCCCAATCCAGGCAACATCCTTATAAATCTCCTCTGCACCCTTTCTGTGGTTTCCACATCCTTCCTGTAGTGAGGCAACCAGAACTGAGCACAGTACTCCAAGTGGGGTCTGACCAGGGTCCTATATAGCTGCAACATTACCTCTTGGCTCTTAAACTCAATCCCACAACTGATGAAGGCCAATGCACCGTATGCCTTCTCAACCTGTGCAGCAGCTTTGAGTGTCCTATGGACTCGGACCCCAAGATCCCTCTGATCTTCCACACTGCCAAGAGTCTTACCATTAATACTATATTCTGCCATCATATTTGACCTACCAAAATGAACCACCTCACATTTATCTGGGTTGAACTCCATCTGCCACTTCTCAGCCCAGTTTTGCATCCTATCAATGTCCTGCTGTAACCGAGACATTAATAAGATGTGAAAGAACAAAACACACAAACTGCCGGGGGAATTCGACAGGTCAGACAGCACCTATGGAGATGAATATACAGTCAAAGTTTCAGGACAAGAACCTTCATCAGGAGTGGAAAGGGAGGAGGAAGATGTGAAAATGAGGAGGAGGTGGGAGTAGAAGGAAGACAAGCTAGAAGGTGATAGGTGAAGCTAGGCGAGTGGAGGAGGGGAATGAAGTGAGAAGCTGTGAGGTGATAGGTGGAAAAGGCAAAGGCCTGGAGAAGAAGGAATCTGACAGAAGAGGGGAGTGGACCACGGGAGGAAGGGAAGAAAGTGAGGCGCCAAGAGGGAGCGAGGAGAAGAGGTTAGAGGCCATCATGGGGAAAAGGAGACGAAGGAAGTCGGAGGGAAAATAAAAATAAGGATGAAGGAATTAATTTATTATCAGAAGGAGAAATCATTGTTCTTGCCACCAGGTTGGAGGCTACCTAGACAGGTGTTGCTCCTCCAATCAAAGAATGGCTTCATAGTGACAGAAGAGGAGGTCACGGAATGTCATGTTGGAAGGGGATATGATTTGAAATAGTTGGCCACCAGGAAATTCCACTTTTTGCAAATTGGTCTGTGGTTTTTGATGAAGTGGTCCCTCAATTTATGTCAGGTCTCACCAATGTAGAGGAGGCCGTATCGGGAGCATAGGGTACAGAAGACAACCAAAGAGATTTACCTCAGCTGGAAGGATTGTGAGGAAGGAGGTGAACGGTCAGGTGCAGCATTTCTGTCACTTGCATGGATACGTGCTAGGAGGAAAATTAGTGGGGAGGGGTGAATGGTCAAGGGAATCACAGAAGGAACAATCCCTGTGGAAAGCAGAGAGCTTAAGGGAGGTTAACATTGGTGGTAAGGTCCCTTTGAAAATGGTGGAGATTGCTGAGAATGATGGGTTGGATACAAAGGCTCATGCGGTAGAAGGTGAGGACAAAAGGAATTCTATCCCTGTTAAGGTGGTGGGGAAGATGAGGTTTCACGTGGATGTCTGGGAAATGTAGGAGATGCAGGTGAGGGCAGTATCAATGTTGGAGGAAGGGAAAGCCCTTTCTTTGAAGAAGAAGGATATCACTAATGTCCTGGAAAGGAAAACTTCATCCTGGGAACAGGTGTAGTGGAGATGAAGGAAATGAGAAAAGGGAATGCCATTTTTCCAGGAGACAATATGGGAAGAGGAATAGTCAAAATAGCCATGTGAATTGGAAGGTATACAAGAGGTATCAATAGAATGTTTCTCCCCAGAGATGAAGACAGAGAGATTGAGAAAGGGGAAAGAGGTGTCAGAAATGGGTCAAGTGAATTTAAGGGCAGGGTGGAAGTTGGAGGCAAAATTGATGACACAAAATAATCTGCAGATGCTGGGGTCAAAGCAACACTCACAACACGCTGGAGGAACTCAGCAGGTCAGGCAGCATCCGTGGAAAAGAGCGGTCGACGTTTCGAGCCGGAACCCTTCGTCAGGTGATGAAATTGCTGAGATCAGCATAGGTGCACGAAGTAACACCAACAGAGTCGTAACTGTAGCACAAAAAGGGTTGGGCACATTACCAAGGAAAGCTTGGAACATGGACTGTTCCACGTAGCCAATGAAAAGGCAGGCATAACTGGGGCCTGTGCGGGTGCTCGTGGGTACACCTTGAGTACGGAGAAAGTGGGAAGAGCCAAAAGTGAAATTGTTGAGGCTGAAGATCAGTTCTTCCAGACAGAGGAGGGTGCCGGTGAAGGGGCTGATGTCGAGAAAGAAATGAAGGTAGCACTAGAACAAGTACAGAAGAGATACACCAGGATGCTTCCTGGAAGAGAAGACATTAGTTACAATGAGATTGAATAAACTGGGATTGTTCTCACAGGAGTACAGGTGGCTGGGGGTTAACCTTATCAAGGTTTTTGAAATGATGAGAAGCTTAAGGAAGGGAGATAGTCAGAATTATTTTTCCCAAAGTGGGGAAATCTAAAACTAGAGGCCCTTTTTAAGAAACAGAGAAACGATTTTAAAGGAGAGCTGAGGGGAAAGTTTTTCAACACAGTGGTTGGTGGAAATATGAAATGATCTATCAGAACAGGTCTTGGAGGCAGGTAAAATCATAATGTTTAAAAAGCATTTGGACAGGTACAAGGATAGGAAATAAATGGAGGCATATCAAAATACAAAGTTCAAAGTAAGTTTATTATCAAAGTGTGTGTGTATATATTTATATGAAATATAAGAAATACAATTGAATTGATGAAAGACCACACTCAATAGGATGGACAACAATCAATGTAGAAAAAAGTGAAATAATAATAATAAAGCAATAAATATTGAATAAATTAGATGGTCATTAAAGGTGAGTCCTTAGGTTGAGTGATGGGGTTAAGTGAAGTTGAGTGAAGTTATTCCCTCTGGTTTAAGTGCCTGATGATTGAGGGTGAAATGCAAACAAATAGGATTAGTAATATTACTTGTCTTGGTCATTATGGATAAGTGTGCTGAAGGGCTTGTTTCTGAGCTGTATCACTCTAGTCTTGATGATTTAACATTTTTCCTCACTTAAAACTGAATAATTTCAAAAACAAAACGTGGAAGCATGAGTAAAATTTTTACAAAACTGCGTGACTGAAGGAAAATTGATTTGGCTAATCTTCATTACTATTCCCAATCAAACTATTAAGGTGAGTCAGTAAGTAAAACAGTATCAATTCACATTTATACATTTAATACAGAAAATAATGTTCTTGGGGAATCGCAATGAAAGCAAAATGACATGGTGCTGGAGGAAGAAATATCCTTAAGTATAAATCTTGCTTTAAACATTGGTTTATAGGGAGAATTGTACTGGATGAGGGAAAGTGGGTGAAGTTGATTTAACACATAAACTTCCTCAACATGGAGCCTCAGAAAATGGGTCTGTAGGTGTGTTTTGCTCCATGAAGTTTGTTTTACAGTATATAGTAAATGCTAACTATTACAGAACTGGCAAATATCTCAGATATTAAAAACCCATGAGGGATTTACATGCAAGATTGAACATTTAAAATTATAGCTATCGGGAGTCAACATTCATGATGAAGGATATCCTGTCCTTGGACTTTTTCCAATAAATTTTCCGTAACTTGTGTTAGACGCATTGACCTCTAATTCCCTGGCTATCTATACTGCCTTTTTGAATAAAGGTACCACATTCATTTTCCTCCCATCATTTAATACCTTTTCTGTGGCCAAAGAAGTTAGGAATTTTCTTTTTCAGAGACACACAAATATCCTCCCTTCTCTCCCATAGCAGTCAGAGATACACCTCTATACCATTTGGACATTTATCCACCCTTAAGCTTGGTACAACACCTAAAACTTCCTCCTGTTTTGCTGACAATTTATTGTTGAATTCAACAACTCTTTCCCTACATTCTACAACTACAATATCCTTCTGTGTAGTGAATATAGATGAGAAGTATTCATTTTTTACAACACCTACATCCTAAGTTATATGTAGATTTCCACTTCAGTGACTAATGACTTCTATTCTTTCCCTAGTCACATCTTTGCCCTAGTGCTTTGAGATGTTCCTTAGTAACCCATCCATTCTATTTTACATTCCATTGTCACCATCCTAGTTATTTTTTTAAGTACTCTCCCATCTCTGCCCTTCATACATGCATATATTATTCTTCTACATGGCATATTGTTCCACCAGAGAGAAAGAGCTACAGCAAATTTATAAGCAATAGCAATCTTTAAGTACCATTGAAGACTTTATAATTATGGTTGGCAGATCCAAAACAGTAGCTGGAGAAAGATATTCACTGTGACCACTTTACTAGATACTCCTGTCCACCTGCTCATGAATGCAAATATCTAACCAGCCAATCCTGTAGTAACCATTCAATGCAGAGAAGCATGTAGACATGCTCAAGAAGTTCACACCAAACATCAGAATGGAGAAGAAGTGCGATTTAAGCGATTTTGACCGTAGAATGATTGCTGGTGCCAGTCGAGATGGTTTGAGTATCTCAGAAACAGGTGATCTCCTGAGATCTTCATGCACAACAGACAACAGTCTCCAGAGTTTACAAAGAATAGTGCGATAAACAAAAAAAAACAACCAGTGAGCAGTAGTTCAGTGGATGAAAATATCTCGTTAATGAGAGAAGTCAGAGGAGAATGGCCAGACTGTTTCAAGCAGAGAGGAAGTTGACAATAACTCAAATAATAACATGTAACAACAGTGACGTGCAAAAGAGCATCTCTGAGGGCATGAAATATTGAACCTTGATATGGATCAGCTACGGCAACAGAAAACCACAAATATACACTCAGTGGCCACTACATTAAGTACAGGAGGTACCCAATAAAGTGACCACTAGGTGCAGGTAGAACCAGTCCACACAAAGCCATCTCTAAAATTAGTTAAGTATTATTGACAGTTCAATGAACCCTATCATTCACACACAAGAGAGCAGCCATGAAGCTGTGGTGTACACAGTGAATTTCATCATCAGTCCTTCATCTCATGATCAATGTCACTGTATTGAGTTTTAGAGAGCTCAGAAAGCCAGGCATCCCAAACTTGCAGTTGAAACTTATTTTAATAAGTTGTTAACGTAGTTAATTTACCAGTTGCCTTATCCATTTGTATTTCTGGATTGTTGCCCAATGTGCTTTCATTAAATCCAAAAGTCGATTTACTGACAGGCTTAATTAGAAAACCCACCAACTCTCCAGAGTTAAACCCTCCACCTTTGTCACTGCTTACTCCCTGTCACCAGAACAGAACACAAAACAGTCCAGTACTGGAACAGGTACTTTGGCCCACAATAATTAAACTAGCTATTAAATGCCTATTTAAACTAATCCCTTCTTTGTATACAATGTCCATATCCCTCCATTATTTGTACATTCACATGCCCATCTAAGAGCCTCCTAAGTGTCTCTGTCATACCTGCTTCCACTATTACCCCTGGCAGTGCTTTCTAAGCACCGCCTACTCTGTAAAAAACTTGCCCCACATATCCTGTTTTAATTTACCCCTCTCTTCTTAAAAACAAGTGCTCTAGTATTATTAAATTCAAACATGGTATAAAGATGCTGGCCAAAAAGATAATCAGGTTGTGTCTCTCATAATATTATCAACTTTTATCAGGTTTCCTCACAGTTCCTTCCGCTCTAGAGAAAACAACCCAAGCCTGTCTAACCTCTCTTTCTTGCACATGCTCTCTAATCCAGACAGCATCCAGGTAACCCTTTTCTACACCCTCTTCGAATCTTCCATATTCTTTCTATGATGTAATTCTCTAATGCAGTCTAGCCTGAGTTTCATAAGGTTGCAATATAACTTCCCGACTTTTGAAGTCAGTGCCGTGATTAATAATGGCAAGCATGCTAAATGTCTTTTTTACCATCCTATCAGCCTCTGCAGCCACCTTCAAGGAATTTCAAGATCCCATTCTAAATCAACACTGTTAAGGGGCTTGCCATTGACTGTTTAATGCCTTTACAGTTGATCTCCCAAAATACAAAATCTTACACTTGGCCAGATTAAGCTCCATCTGCCATTTCTCTGCCTATATCTTCAACTGATCTGTGAACCTACTTATCACCACATCCACATTTTCATCCAAGTCACTTATATCACAAACAGTAGTGGTCCCTCTACAGATCCCTGCAGAACTAATTATGGACCTTTAGCCAGATCTACCACTGACTGACCACTACCTTTGTTTTCTATGGGCAAGCCATATCCAAAATCAAATGTTCAATTCACTATGAATCGCATGCATCTTAAATCTTCTGGATGTAGGACCTAGTCAAATGCCTTACTAAAATCCAGGTAGACAACATCGATATATCTACCTTCATTGATCACTTTCATCAATCAAATTAGTCAGGCGCACAAAGCCATTCTGACTGTCCTTAATTGAACCATGCTTTCCAAAATACACTCACTAATCAATAGTTTCCAGAATAATTCTGATTTCTTTTCTTGAGCAATGGAACAATAATTGAATCGAATCTTACAACCAAATAGTTCAAATCCCAGAGGAGCTTGGTATCCTCCCACTTGTATCAAAGCTGATGAAATGCCACTAAATCCATCCACATTGAGGTCTAAAATTTGGTAAAGAGGACTTAACAGTGAATAGATAAAGCTATAAATTATTATTATATTAATTATTGTTTTAGTGATTGTGGTGTGAAATTTCTCAAATCTCACAATTCAGGGAGAGCTGGCTAACTGGATTATAGAATTGGAATAATGGTAGGAAGCAGAGGGTGATAATAGAATATTGTTTCTTAAACTGGAGGCCCATGACGAGTGGTGTTTCCCAGGGCTTGGGGTTTGGACCATTGCTATTTGACATCTTATCCGAGGATTGACACCTTGTCGTGGTGGAGCGGTTTGAGAGATCCTGAGATCCTGTGGACAATGCATCTGGAGATTAGCTCCTAGTAGGATCATCCATGGTGGTAAGATCAACGGGAAGACAAAGGGCAATCCAACCAAGACCTCAACAGTAGAGCAAGCAGAAGATAATGACATATCACAGCGGCAGTGAAGGTAGAGGAAGGCTGCAGCAGTGAAGGATCCCCAGTTGTCTTGGATGCCGTGCCATTAGACCCTGACCACGATTTGTCAAGGACTGTATCGTGGCTGTCTGTGTATAAGCCTCCAAGCGTTAAATAAAGTCACACACAGACGTTCTCCATTGAGGGAGTAACCCCTTGGGAGAACATTATACTTGACTTTGATGATCAGATTACTACTATTTGTCATCTATATTAATGATTTGGATGAGAATGTACATCTGCAGATGACACTAAAGTTCTTTGACTATGATCAGTTGGATATCAGGATTTTCAAAGTCATAGTCATAGTCATAGTCAGAGTCATACTTTATTGATCCCGGGGGAAATTGGTTTTCGTTACAGTTGCATCATAGATAATTACATAGTAATAAAACCATAAATAATTAAATAGTAATATGTAAATTATGCCAGGAAATAAGTCCAGGACCAGCCTATTGGCTCGGGGTGTCTGACCCTCCAAGGGAGGAGTTGTAAAGTTTGATGGCCACAGGCAGGAATGACTTCCTATGACGCTCTGTGTTGCATCTTGGTGGAATGAGTCTCTGGCTGAATGTACTCCTGTGCCCAACCAGTACATTATGTAGTGGATGGGAGACATTGTCCAAGATGGCATGCAACTTGGACAGCATCCTCTTTTCAGACACCACCATCAGAGAGTCCAGTTCCATCCCCACAACATCACTGGCCTTAGAAATGAGTTTGTTGATTCTGTTGGTGTCTGCTACCCTCAGTCTGCTGCCCCAGCACACAACAGCAAACATGATCACACTGGCCACCACAGACTCGTAGAACATCCTCAGCATCATCCGGCAGATGTTAAGGGACCTCAGTCTCCTCAGGAAATAGAGACAGCTCTGACCCTTCTTTTAGACAGCTCAGTGTTCTTTGACCAGTCCAGTTTATTGTCAATTCGTATCAAAGGGATCTTGATCAGCTGGCAAATGGAGCTTAGTTCACTTAACTGTGAATTGTTGCATTTTAAGAACTCAGACCAGGTTAGAACTATCACAGAGAATGATAGGACCCTGTGGAGTGTTTTAGAAAGAGGGATTCAGCAGTACAAGAACATAGTTTCCTGAAAATGGTATCTCTAGCAGAAAGGGTGGAGAGGAAGACTTTTGGCTGCCCTTCATGAGCACTGAGTATAGAAGCTGGGATGTTATATTGCAATTGTACAAGACATTGGTAAGGCTATAAAGGGAATATTGTGTTCTGGAAAGATGTAATTAAGCTGGAAAGAGTGCAGAGAAGATTTATGATGATGTTGTCACGATTCAATGGACTGAGTTTTGGACAGATGTTGATCAGTTTCAGATTTTTTTCAATGGAGCGCTGGAAAATGTGAGGTAACCTTCTAAGGTTTATAAAGCTATGAGGTATATAGGTAGAGTGAATGTGCACAAACATGAGAAAATCTGCCGATGCTGGAGATGCAAAGCAACACACCAAAATGCTGGAGGAACTCAGCAGGCCAGGCAGCATCTAGGAAAAGAGCACAGTCATGTTTTGGGCCGAGACCCTTCATCTCGGCCCAAAACATCGACTGTTTACTTTTTTCCATAGATGCTGCCTGGTCTGTTGAGTTCCTTCAGCATTTGGTAAATGTGCACAGTCTTTTACGCAGGGTTGGAGAATGAAAGGATAGACGACATGAGTAAAACTTTCTCACTTGGTGACTGTTCAGAATATGGAATGAGTTGCCAGAGGAAGTGGTTAAAGAAGGTTCATTAGCAACATTTAAAAGGTATTTAGGCAAGTATATGAATAGAAAAGGTTTAGCAGGATATCAGCCGAATAGGCAAGAGGCTTGTTTAGATGGGATTTTTGGTTGTCATGGATCAGTTGAACCTTAGGTCCTGTTTCCATGCTGCATGTCTTAATGACAGCAGTTTCAAATAGTCATATTTAAGTGCCTTTTCTTCCTGCCTTAGTTTAAAATATGTACCTTGTTAGCCTCAGTGGGAATTTTCACAAAAGTGCTGAGATGGTGCTTTAAAATTGTTTCAAGCAGTCATGATGATATCAAAAACCACTCACAAATAATTTGGATTTGACTGGTGTAGGTGCTTATCTCATTGCTGGTGAAATATGCTAATCAGAATGCCAAGGTTTTTATCTCATGATAATTGGAGTAAATATCTCTTATGTAGAACCTGTGGAGTATAATTCCAAGTCCAGTTTTTAAAATACAACTTAAGTTAAACAAATGGCCCACCAAGCTTTTAGAAACTTCTGTGGATTTTTTTTATGTATTACAACTTTAAGAATAAACCTACACTCTTGACTGCCCTTATATCCTTAAATATCGAGTACCTGATATTTAGTGATGTCAGGTCAAAGCATGCAAGTTTCCCTGTGTCCATTCTAAAAACTTGCTACAGAAGCACCATCGAAAGTGTCCTGTCTGGCTGGGTCATTGTTCGGTATGGAAACCACAAGGCATCAGACTGCAAGAGCCTACAGAGGAGAGTAAAAACTGCCAAGAGGACCATTCGGGTCTATTTCCGCCATATTTGTGATATTTACTGGGGGTGCTGCAGACGAAGTGCCCAAGGCATTGCTGTGCATCTCTGCCATCCATCCTACAATTTCTCTGACCCACTACCATCAGGAAGGAGATAGAGAAGCATCAGGACTAGGACTGCCAGAATTTGCAACAGTTTGTTCCCTCGGGGGTGAGGTGAATGGATACTCTGCCACCACTGAGGTCTCGTCACTAGGACAGCGAGCTGTTTACTGTTCTCTTGTGCTGCACTTTACTACGTGCATTTTGAATTATGTATTATTAACTTATTTGTATTATAATGTAGCCAGGTGGAACAGAGAATTGTGTCTGGGGGGAAAAATAGCATGGGACCTTGAACCCCATGTGGCCTTAAATGCGTGCTGTCCACATGCACTTAGGTCATTGTGTTGTCCGTAAGGGGAGGTAAGTGACAGCGTTGCTGCTCCTTTTGGTTGATTTATTTTAGTGAGCATATGCACCTGTGAGAGGTGTGCGACTTATGCAGCTCCTTTGGTACGTTGCAGGATAGTGTAAGTCTTTGTGTGAGTCACTGCTTTAGCCTTTTATTTAATGCCTTTTGCTTCACTTGAGCTTGTGGTATTTGTATGGCTATTCTTAAATCTCCATACGAATCTGAGGCACTGATAAGCTTTGATACACTGGTGTAGTAACTTTGCCTAACACATATTATTGCACTTTATTTGGTCCAATGACAACTCAGGACTTGTATTTTATTTGAAAACTGACTTGCCTCTCTATGTACAATGGTTTTAAAAAAGCTTCTGTTTATTATTAAAATTTGTTATAACTTTAAACTACCTTGTTGGACTGCATGCCTTAAAGAGGTCCGGAACCTGCCTGTATTACTGGCTCAGTAATTATAATAATATTTTGGTTTATGTGGAGTGTGATATATGTTGTGTGGGTGCACCTTGATCAGAGGAATGTTGTTTTGTTTGGTTGTATACGTACAATCAGATGACAATAAACCTGAACTTGAAAGACAACACCATACAACACCATGAACAGTTATTTTCCATTAACAGATAATTTAAAAGATATGTTTAGAAATAAAGTTGTAGTGGTCTGTCAGTTCCTATATTTTTCCAGAGTGCAGTATGATCATGATAGTCCTGATGAGGGATCGAGGCCTGAAATGTCACTAATTATTCCACTCCGTACACGTTACCTGTTCCCCTGCATTTTGTGTGTATTACACTGGATTTCCAGCATCTGCCGAATCTCTTGTGTTTCTGATTATAATCACTTTGAGCCACACTCTCCAAGTTCGACTAAGTATTACATTAGACCAAGGACACTTTTTTTTTTCCAATTTTGATGAACACATAATGAAAGTTACTCTGAGAAATTATTCCATGAGGTTTGCCTTCCCAAACTTCATCTCTTTGATAAACATTTTTTCAAAAGTTCCAGGCCCTAAACTTATGCGCAGCCAGCCCTAATTACTTGAGGCCTAGTCACCAGTCGCTATGGCCCAGTGTCATGACTCTATCCCTTACTACCAATTGTAGTTTCATACTCAATAAACACACTTTCTCCACACAACAACCTCTTCCAAAACCAACAATTGCACCACCCCAAGCGACACACATAATTTGCTGAAGGAATTCAGCTGGTCAGGCAGCATCTATGGAAATTAATAAACAGTCAAATTTTAAGGCCAAGTCTCTTCTTCTTATAGGCCTTGGTGAGACCACACCTGGAGTATGGTGTGTAGGTTTGGTCTCCTTATCTGAGGAAAGACATTCTTGCCATAGAGGGAGTACAAAGAAGGTTCGCCAGGTTGATTCCTGGGATGGCAGGACTTTCATATGAAGAAAGACTGGTTCGACTAGGCTTATACTCACTGGAATTTAGAAGATTGAGGGGGGATCTTATTGAAACGTATAAAATCCTAAAGTGATTGGACAGGCTAGATGTAGGAAGATTGTTCCCGAAGTTGGGGAAGTCCAGAACGAGGGGTCACAGTTTATGGATAAAGGGGAAGCCTTTTAGGACCGAGATGAGGAAAAACTTCTTCACACAGAGTGGTGAATCTGTGGAATTCTCTGCCACAGGAAACAGTAGAGGCCAGTTCATTGGCTATATTTAAGAGGAAGTTAGATATGGCCCTTGTGGCTAAAGGGATCGGGGGTATGGAGAGAAGGCAGGTGCAGGATTCTGAGTTGGATGACCAGCCATGATCATACTGAATGACGGTGTAGGCTCGAAGGGCCGAATGGCCTACTCCTATTTCTATGTTTCTGGACTGAAAAGGAAAGGAGAAGATGCCAGAATAAAAAGGTGGGACAGCGGAAGGAGGATATCTAGAAATGATAGGTGAAACTAAGTGGGTGGGAAATGTAAAGGCCTGGAGAAGAAGAATTCTGTTAGGAGAGGAGAGTGGAACATGGGAATGAGGAGGGGACCCAGGGGGAAGTGATAGGCAGGTGAGAAAAGGTAAAAGGCCAGAGTGGGGAATAGAAGAAGGGGAGAGAGGAAAGGAAAACACATTACCAGAAGGAGAAATCGATATTCATGCCATCAGGTTGGAGGCTACCCAGACAGAATATAAGATGTTGCTCCTCCACTCTGAGGAAGACTTCGTCTTGGCACAAGAGGAGGCCATGGACTGACGTGCCAGAACGAGAATGGGAATTGGAATTAAAATGCGTATTGCACCATCCCTTCACATCCATCCATCCATCCCTCCCTCCAACACATTAAGCCCCAACCAACTCAGCACTCAAACCTTGGTTTATAAATTGCACCCCCATCCAGTTTAGTGGATTTGCATACAACTGGATACCATTAGCAGTGTTAATGAACTTCTACGCTATTGCATTGATGAAGAATGCACCAGCGTTTCTTTACCATTCTAATTTTGTAAATGTAAATGAGATAAAACGAAGCACCACACACAAAAAGGATTCAGTTATATCAAGGAATATTGACAAAACTATTGGTAGAATATGTAAAGAATGAAAATAAACAATTGCAGAAAGTCTTGGTAGTCCTAGAACAAGCCCTTCATTAAATGTGCTTGCATCAAACCACTAAGAAAAGATAGCATGCAAAAGGAATTCAGGACTCTCAGAAATGCCTGTGATCCGAGGTTTACCCAGAGGTCAGCCCTCAAAATTGGGCAATGTTGATAGATGCAGAAAACATAAATGGAAGATACTATGGAAATCACTTCTATATTATGATCATGTGCTACCGTTTTGATTGCCTGAAAATTTAACGTTAATACAATTTTAGCAGTTAGTGTAGTCTGAACTTTGTTTTGAAAGAAAATGGATTTTCAAAAATTTGCGGTATCCATTGATTAGAAGTTGAACCTTTGGCATTCTTGATACACTGAAGGGATGTGAGGCACAAGCAAATGCTTTATCCATAATTGGCCTTAAAGCTCACGAAGAGTGTTCAAACTGTGCTGCTTTCCAAGTATCTGCCTCATCAGTCACACTCCAACATCTAGGAAGTGACATCAGTTCACTGTATCTTAGGGCTAGAGATGGATGTTTGAAAGAGGGGCAACACGGGTGGGAAGGCATTCTGCTCCATGTGTCCCACAGGAGACAACATACCACAACCATGAGTATGGGTGGTCCCAAACCCTCATGATCAGTAGGAGAACTGGGCTCACAAACCAAAAGTTCTGTGAGATGCAGTTGGAATCCTTCATTGACAGGTCAGTTAAACTCACACATAGTTCACTGACTTTCAGTATGGTGAACTCCTCATTTTATTATGAGTTATTTATATATTTGCTCAATTGTGACCTTCTCTCAGAGATTTCAAAATTAGTTTTATTTGTCCCGCATGCATCGTCACTTTGTCACTTTGCATCTATGACCAAGACAGAGAGAGAATTGTCTGGGGCAGCTCACAAGCGTTGGCAACATAGCATGCCCACAAGTCAATAAGCCTAACCCCTATGTATATCTTTGGAATGTGGGACAAAACTGGAACACCCGGAGGAAGCCCGCATGGTCACAGGGAAAATGTACAAACTCCTTGCAGACAGCCGGAATTGAACCTCGATCAATGATTGATCATGACATAAAGCAATTGCACTAACCGCTATGCTACCGCGCTGTGTAAGGTGATGCACATGTTAATGGTGCTATCTTGTGTACAAAATTCAAAAGGAAGTGAGGTCTATTTGAGAATGAATCGTATCAGGAGGTGTCCTGGCTTAGCTTCTGTATGGGAGGAAGAATGACTCCAATGTACTTTACTCACACTCCTAATGTCTGGTATACATACACAAACTGGGAAAATTGTCAAGGGCTCATATTTATACTCCATTAAGCCTCTGTCATTCCTCGTCAGCAAGAGCCTCACCCATCACAAAAGATGAGGGCTTTCTGGATTGCTGTGACCATTTGCCAGCTCTTTTGCATATATTATTACCTGGAGCCATCACAAAAATCTGAGCTTACATGGCAGAAATCTGAACCTCAGTAGCACATTTCCAATAATGCCTGTTTTGCAGGGGAAGCTGAGACATTGGCAATCAGCTGCTGCATCATGCTTGGGTTCTCCTGCTCCTGATCGAAGTAATCTACTGGAAAGGGTGGGCTTCAGGACCTTTTCCAACCCCTGTGCAAGGCAAATCTCCAGAACTCTTCAATTTATATGCAGGATTTCTGACAGGTCTCTCAGTACACCAATAATTCCAATGTGGCCCAGTACTCTATTTACACAGTTTGTCTTTTTTCATTATTGGTTATTCATTACTTTGTCTGGATATGTATAATTTTTTTTTGAAAAATTCTGTTCTATTTCTTTTTTCCTGTATTGTCTGCAAGAAATGAATTTCAATGTAGTATATGTTATATACATACTTTGTTAATAAACTTAGAGCTTTTTAGCTTCTCCTCTCCTCATTGTTACAATACTCACCTGAAAGTGCCATCTTCCAGGATTTAGACGTTCTGACTGTCCAGAATATGGATAGCTGGCTCTTTAAAGATTCAGGCCCACCCTGCTAATTGGTGGCCATGTTTTGGCATCAGGATTTTAATATCTAAAGAGCACCTGAACTGAGATCTGGTGCTCAATAGTCAACTCTACATTGGATTCTCATCGAGTGTCTAGTTTAGAAACCTGACCTCATTTCAGTCTCATGACGTGTCTCAATTCTACTCTTGGATACTCCACACTGGGTTTTAACCATGCTCAATTAGGTCTCTCGTCAAGAGTCTTGGTCCAAAACATGGACGATTTACTCCCCTCCATAGATGTTGCCTGACTTGCTGAGTTCCTCCAGCATTTTGTGTGTTGCTCAACATTTCCTGCATAGGCAAAACCTGTTGTTTGAGTTGCTTTTGCTTTGGCTGCATGTTAGCAACACCTGGGGTCAAGCCACTTGCAGATCCCACCTCTAAACTATTAAGTTTCTGCAGAATCGCTGAGCTAAGTCACAAATATTAAGTCGTGCCTCACACTGCCTGATCTATTTTGCAGTTCTTAATGATATAAACAGAGAAGATGTTATGTCAGAGTTAAATTTTGACATAATCTGCAGCTGGAATATCAGAAGGGATAGTCGGATGAGGAGGAAGTCAGATGTAGAACAGAGAGAAATAATTTTTTTTCATGGTTTCATATTTGTTCCAGTAATAGGTACAGCCACTCAAATGATGGAATACAATTGATTTAATTTAAAAAGCCCTGCATAAACAGGATATAATTCAGCACCTAAAACAGAAACGATAGTTAGCATTACTGATGTCTTTTCACCTAGAATTCTTTAGTAAAACAAGAGTCAAAAGATTTATCTGGCACATTGGCACTATTTTCCTTGATGTCCCCAGATATATCGTTCAGAAACATGCAATAATATGTGGCAACAATTTCCATCTGTCCTTCAGTGGTAGCGGCTAGCATATCACTTTATTAGATTAGATTATGAGAACACTCAATCCTCTTTTATTGTCATTTAGAAATGCATACATGCATTAAGAAATGATACAATGTTTCTCCAGAGTGATATCACAGAAAACAGGACTAACACTGACAGAACCACATAATTATAATATATAGTAACAGCAGTGCAAAGCAATACCATAATTTGATGAAGGACAAACCATGGGCACGGTAAAATAAAGTCTCAAAAGTCCCCAAGTCGATCGAATCCTGAGTCCCCGATAGCAGGTGGCAAAAGGGAGAAACTCCCTGCCATAAACCTCCAGGCACCGTCAACTTACCGATGCCTTGGAAGCAGCCAACCACAGCCAACACTGAGTCCATCCGTCCAAAAACTTGGAGCTTCCGACCAGCCTCTCCGATACAGCCTCCCGAGCACCATCCTCTGCCGAGCGCCTTCGACCTTGCCCCAGCCGCTGAAACACGCAAAGCCAAGGATTTCGAGGCCTTCTGCTCCGGAGATTCTGGTTACCACACAGCAGCAGCGGCAGCGAAGCGGGCATTTCAGAAGTTTTCCAGATGTTCCTCTGTACTCTCACGTCTGTCTCCATCAAATCAGAATTGTACACAGTCCCCTACTTGACAGATAACAGACATCACCACCGAAGTGGCCGCGCGCGCTGCCGTCGCGCTGCCATCTTCTCCTCCTCCTTTATGTGCCGGTACTGGGGATCAATTCCCACTGCTGCCTGTAAGACTGCATGGGTTTCCTGTGGATGCTCAGGTTTCTTCCCACATTCCAAGCATGTGTGGATTGTTGAGGGTTAGTGTGGATTATTGAGGGTTAGTGTAGATTGTTAAGGGATAGTGTGGATTATTCAGGGTTAGTGAGTGTTGGGCAAGCTGTTTTGACATCTGAATCATGACGACTCTTGAAGGCTGCACGTGCACAAGACAGTTTTGGAAAATTGACGCACATCTCTCTGAATGTTTCAATATACGTGTGGCAAATAAAGCTAAACTTTATCTTTAACCATTTCAGCATGGGTGAGACAAGTTTTCCTCAACTTAGTGTCAGCAACACCTGAGCTCTTCGATAGCCACATATGAGCTATGAGCAACTGCCCCTGTTGTGCAGTAGACTTAGTTGAGGCAAAAACTTGGGACATCCTTAACTTCAACTTCTCTCATCATTTCCAATATGCCATTGAGACCATTTGCTTCATCATTGAAACAATTCCAGTCTTTACCTTGTTGCTCCCACTTCATCAGTAAAATCGCTATCTGCTTCTATTGGAACTACAGATCCAATGTGGATATAACATAGAGTACAGTACAGGAACAGGTTTTTTGGCCCACTCTGCTGAACTAGTTAAATATCTAAAAAGCCTGACTAAATTAATCACTTTTGTCTGTACACTGTTCATATTCCTCCATTTTACATAAACATCTGCCTGTCTAAGAGCCTTGTAAACATTTGTTGTATTTGTTGTATTTGCCTCCTCCAACACCACTGTCAGCACGTTCCAAGGTACGCACCACTGTGTATATCCCCTTTGGAATTTACCCATCCCCCCACCGCAAATGCATGTTCTAATATTTCACATTTCAACCCTGGGAGAAAGATACCGACTGCCATCTCTATATAGTCTCTCAGAATCTTGTAAACTTTTGTCAGGTCTCTCGTCAGCCTCACTGCTCCAAAGAAAACAATCTTTGAAAACAAGTTTCTCCAAGCTTTCCTTATAGCAAATGCCCTCTAATTCAGGCAGTATCCTGGTGAAACTCCTCTGCACCACTCCAAAGTCTCCATATCCTTTCTATAATGGATGGATTTTTAAAAACGGTAATGATAATGTGCCTATTTTCAAATATTATTAGCCCAGTGACTTTGACCTTATGTTGCTTGTGTGCAACTGACATCCATTGGTGTTGGTCCTTGGGAATCCAGTTACAGATATCCTCAAACACGAGGAATTCTGCAGATGCTGGAAATTCAAGCAACACACATCAAAGTTGCTGGTGAACGCAGCAGGCCAGGCAGCATCTGTAGGAAGAGGTACAGTCGACGTTTTGGGCCGAGACCCTTCGTCAGGACTAACTGAAGGAAGAGTTAGTAAGAGATTTGAAAGTGGGAGGGGGAGGGGGAGATCCAAAATGTCAGGAGAAGACAGGAGGGTGAGGGATGGAGCCAAGAGCTGGACAGGTGATTGGCAAAAGGGATATGAGAGGATCATGGGACAGGAGGCCCAGGGAGAAGGAAAAGGAAGAGGGGGAGAAACCTAGAGGATGGGCAAGGGGTATAGTGAGACGGACAGAGGGAGAAAAAGGACAGAGACATATCAGAATGGGATGTGGAATTAAAATGTGTGGCCACTGGGAGATCCTGCTTTCTGAGGCCCCTGGTCCTCACCTACCACCCCACCAGCCTCGGGGTCCAACATATTCTCCGTAACTTCCACCACCTCCAACAGGATCCCACCACTAAGCACATCTTTCCCTCCCCCCCCGCCCCCCGGCTTTCCACAGGGATCGCTCCCTACACGACTCCCTTGTCCGTTTGTCCCCCCCATCCCTCCCCACTGATCTCCCTCCTGGCACTTATCCGTGTAAGCGGAACAAGTGCTACACATGCCCTTACACTTCCTCCCTTACCACCATTCAGGGCCCCAGACAGTCCTTCCAGGTGAGGTGGCACTTCACCTGTGAGTTGGCTGGGGTGATATACTGAGTCCGGTGCTCCCGATGTGGCCTTCTATATAGACAATAGGTGCAGGAGTAGGCCATTCGGCCCTTTTAGCCAGCACTGCCATTCACTGTGATCATGGCTGATCCTCCACAATCAGTATCCATTTCCTGCCTTATCCCCATAACCTTTGAATCTGCTATCTTTAAGAGCTCTATCCATCTCTTTTTTGAAAGCATCCAGAGACTTGGCCTCCACAGCCTTCTGGGGCAGAGCATTCTATATATCCACCACTCTCAGGGTGAAAAAGTTTTTCCTCAACTCCGTTCTAAATGGCCTACCCCTTATTCTTAAACTATGGCCTCTGGTTCTGGACTCACCCATCAGCGGGAACATGCTTTCTGCCTCCAGCATGTCCAATCCCTTAATAATCTTATATGTTTCAATAAGATCCCCTCTCACCCTTCTAAATTCCAGAGTATCCAAGCCCAGTTGCTCCAATCTTTTGACATATGACAATCCCGCCATCCCGGGAATTAACCTCGTGAACCTACGCTGCACTCCCTCAATAGCAAGAATGTCCTTCCTCAAATTTGGAGACCAAAACTGCACACAGTACTCCAGGTGTGGTCTCACCAGGGCCCTGCACAGCTGCAGAAGGACCTCTTTGCTCTTATACCCAATTCCCCTTGTTATGAAGGCCAGCATGCCATTAGCTTTCTTCACTGCCTGCTGTACTTGCATGCTTGCTTTCAGTGACTGATGTACAAGAACACCTAGATCTCGTTGTGCTTCCCCTTTTCCTAACTTGACTCCATTTAGATAGTAATCTGCCTTCCTGTTCTTACCACCAAAGTGGATAACCTCATATTTATCCACATTAAACTGCATCTGCCTTGCATCTGCCCACTCACCCAGCCTGTCCAAGTCACCCTGCATTCTCATAACATCCTCCTCACATTTCACACTGCCACTCAGCTTTGTGTCATCGGCAAATTTGCTAATGTTACTTTTAATTCCCTCATCTAAATCATTAATATATATTGTAAACAGCATGTTACTTTTAATTCTCTCATCTAAATCATTAATATATATTGTAAACAGCTGTGGTCCCAGCACTGAACCCTACGGTACCCCACTGGTCACCGCCTGCCATTCCGAAAGGGACCCGTTAATTGCTACACTTTGTTTTCTGTCAGCCAGCCAATTTTCAATCCATGTCAGTACCCTACCCCCAATACCATGTGCCCTAATTTTCTCACTAATCTCCTATATGGGACTTTATCAAAGGCTTTCTGAAAGTCCTAGTACACTACATCCACTGGCTCTCCCTTGTCCATTTTCGTAGTTACATCCTCAAAAATTTCCAGAAGATTAGTCAATCACAATTTCCCTTTGTAAATCCATGCTGACTCGGACCAATCCTGTTACTACTATCCAGATGTGTCGTAATTTCATCTTTTATAATTGACTCCCACTCAGTCTGTGTCGGGTCAATTTTATATATTGGTGAGACCTGATGCAGACTGGGAGAACGTTTTGCTGAACACCTATGCTTGTCCGCCAGAGAAAGCGGGATCTCCCAGTGACCACACATTTTAATTCCATATCCCATTCCCATTCTGATATGTCTATCCATGGCCTCCTCTACTGTAAAGATGAAGCCACACTCAGGTTGGAGGAACAACACTTTATATTCCGTCTGGGTAGCCTCCAACCTGATGGCATGAACATTGACTTCTCTAACTTCTGCTAATCCCCCTCATACTCCATCCATTATTTATTTATTTATATATTCTCTTTCCCCCCCCTCTCTCCCCCCCTCCCTCTCTCTCCCCCCTCCCTCTCTCTCCCCCTCCCTCTCTCTCCCTCTCTCTCCCTCCCTCTCTCCCTCTCTCCCTCTCTCTCTCCCTCTCTCCCTCTCTCTCTCCCTCCCTCCCCTTTTCCTCCTCCTCCCCCCCCTTCCTTCTCCCTGGGCCTCCTGTCCCATGATCCTCTCGTATCCCCTTTTGCCAATCACCTGTCCAGCTCTTGGCTCCATCCCTCCCCCTCCTGTCTTCTCCTATCATTTTGGATCTCCCCCTCCCACTTTCAAATCTCTTACTAGCTCTTCCTTCAGCTAGTCCTGACGAAGGATCTCAGCCCGAAACGCCGACTGTACCTCTTCCTAGAGATGCTGCCTGGCCTGCTGCATTCACCAGCAGCTTTGATGTGTGTTGCAGATATCCTCAGCCAGATTGTCTGTGACTATGAATGTTAGACTGTTATGACACCTTTAGCAGCCCACAGGCTCCTCTTGGGGAGAGTTGACTAATTATGAAGGCAGCATATGGCAGACAATAATTGTTGTATGTTCCTGCTATTGAATTACAGTGTGACATGAATTTCTTTCAAGCCAATATCTGTTAGAAGTATAAATGTCTTCCTAATGTTTCTTCAATCTGCTTTCAGAATAGTGAAGAAGTAAATGTGCAACAAATGTAAACACCCAGCAAAATTCTGCAGCTGTGTTGGATCTCTTTTATAAAAATTTGATGGAAAATTAGATAAGTGCTGGAAAAATAAGCATGCATCTTCAACCACTGTGCAGCAGACCACATGCTCTGACAATATGCACAAGTGCCTAGCAAACAGGTCATCACCCTTGCAGAGTTTTGCCAATGCAAACTGACATATTTGATAGCATTTTAATTTAACTTAAAATTATAAATCTCAAAATAAACTGGCTTACTTTTCTCAAAACTAGTGGCATCTCTGGCTTTCACAAATAATGGCTTGCCTCTGTTTGGGGTTAATTAACTTAATGCTGTACTTGAGACTATTACAAGATGTTTTGAGACCAGACAGGCAAGTGAATGCTGGCCCACTAGTTGGGTCAGCCTCACGTACAAGTTATCTCTAAGCACAGATTCCAATCTAGATTTTTTTTAAATACATGTAGCAGGGAAAGAAGCAACCAAACTATGGTAGAGGTATAAAATTCATGGTAGCATGAGTTTAAGTTGAGAGGTATGAGTTTTAAACATATTGGAGAAAATTTCTTTTTAAACAGAGTTGCTGATGTCTGGAATTCTCTGGCAAAGGAAATGGTGGAATCAGATACAATCACGATGTTTGAGAGGTAATTAGACAGGTGCTTAGCCAGGCAAGGCACAGAAGTGTATGGACCTAATGCGGGCAAAAGCTAGCAAGTAAGTCAGTTTGGATTTGGTTGGCCAAAAGGCCCATTTCCGTGCTGCACAACTCCAACATTCTATGATTCTATTATAACGTATAGAGTTCAAATTAAATTTTTTTTATAAAAGTACACATGCAGTATGTCACCATATACAACTCAGATTCTTTTTCTTGCAGGCGTACTCAATAAATCCATAATAGAATAATAATCATAAAAGAATGAGTGAAAGACCACACCAACTTGGGTATTCAACTGAGGTGCAAAAGACAACAAACAGTCCAAATACAAAAAGAAAGTAGTAATAATAATAAATAAATAATCAATAAATATCGAGAGCATGAGATGAAGAGTCCTTCAAAGTAGATCCAACATTTCAGATGGGGTAAGTGAAGCTGAGTGAAGTTATCCCCTTTGGTTCAAGAGCCTAATGGTTGAGGGGTAATGACCGTTCCTGAACCTGGTGGCGCGAGTCCTGAGGCTCCTGTGGTACCTTTTCCTGATGGCGGTAGTGAAAAGAGAGCATGTCCTGGATGATAGATACTGCTTTCCTGCAACAACGCTTTGTATAGATGTGCTCTATGGTGAAGAGTCCTTTACCAGTGAGGGACTAGGCCATATCTACTACTTTTTGTTGGATTTTCCATCCAAGGGCATTGTGTTTCCATACCAGGCTGTGATGCAGCCAGAGAATAGACTCTCTACTACTCTTCTCAAGAAGTTTGCTGAAGTTTTAGATGCTGTACCGAGTCTGTGGTACAACTGTGGAGAAGATGTTGTTGCCTATTTGAACTGACTGGGGTCTTCAAGTGAGGAAATCAAGGATCCAGTTGCACAAGGAGGTATTGACGCCATGATCTTGCAGATTATTAATTAGTTTTGAGGGAATGATGGTATCGAATGCTGAGCAGTAGATGATAACTAGCATCTTGATGTATGCACCTTTGCTGTCCAGATGTTCCAGGGTTGAGCAAAAAGCCAATGAGGTGGCATCTGCTGTGGACCTGTTGCTCCGGTAGGAAATCTGGAGTGGATCCAAGTCACTTCTCAGGCAGGAGTTGATGTTTCATCATCAACCTGTCAAAACACTTCATCACTGTGGATCTAAGTCCTAACCTGTCACTGAGGCAGGCTACTATGTTCTTCTGAGACACCAGTATAATTGAAGCCTGCTTGAAGCAGGTGGGTACCTCAGACACTAGAAGCAATAGGTTAAAGATGTCAGTGAACACCAGCCCGTTGATCAGCGCAGGTCTTTAGTACTTGACCAGGTACCCTGTCTGTGCAGGATGCTTTTGAATTGGATGATTCACTGCATGGCGTTACAGAAACCTGCTAGTAGTGACTGCAAAGTTCTAGCAGTATGTCTTGTACCATGTAAACTACAGCTCCCTTCCAAGTAATCAATAGGAACTCAGAATAGTCATAGTCATACTTTATTGATCCCGAGGGAAATTGGTTTTCATTACAGTTGCACCATAAATAATTAATTAGTAATAAATTCATAAATAATTAAATAGTAATTTGTAAATTATGCCAGGAAATAAGTCCAGGACCAGCCTATTGGCTCAGGGTGTCTGACCCTCCAAGGGAGGAGTTGTAAGGTTTGATGGCCACAGGCAGGAATGACTTCCTATGACGCTCTGTGCTGCATCTCGGAGGAATGAGTCTTTGACTGAATGTACTCCTGTGCCCAACCAGTCCATTATGTAGTGGATGGGAGACATTGCCCAAGATGGCATGCAACTTGGACAGCATCCTCTTTTCAGACACCACCATCACTGACTGAAATACCAATAAGTAGAAAGGATTAGCAAAATTTATTCTTGCTACTCCTCCTCTACACCTGAAACAAATGCAAATTAAAATATGACTACTTAAAATTTGAAAATACAGATAACAACACAACAGCAATGATTATCACTATTAACATGAAAAATAAACATGTTTATTTATGATTTTAATTTGCATGCTGTGAAACAGTGTTAAAGATGGGTGGTGGGTGGAATGTAAAGTGAAGTTTATCATAGCGCAAAGCAGCAATGTGACCTAATTGGTTAAAAACAATCTAAAATAGTTTTAATACTGTCAGTAAACCACAAGCGGAGTCTATGTAAAATGTTAAAAAAATAGTGTCACTTTTCAGAGAACGAAATGATATAAAGAAAAATTGCTATTGTCCCAGTATACATAATTTATTAAAACTTTCTGCTGATGTTAAACTAATTTCTTCAGTATTGCAAATGCAAGCAAATCAAGTGAAAAGTACAAATATCTAATAACCACATTTATGATGAAGCTTTCATGTTAATAAATTGCTGACAAGTCAAAAATTGAAACCATAAATTTGATTGTTGTCATTATCCTGCTGGAAGTAGGAAAAACGCTGAACTGCTTTCTGTTCCTGATCCTTTTACTTCGGTCATACATTTCAATAGGCAGCAAATTCAGTAATGCCTAAATATGTTGTCTTCTGACTTTATGAATTTATCTTTCTCACAAAGTAAAAAGCTTAAATTGTACTAAAATGAGTCCCATCAGCACCACGGTAGCGTTGCTGTTCGTGCAACACTATTACAACTTGTTGGAGTTAGAGTTCAATTCCGGCGGCCTCTGTAAGGAGTCTCATTGGAATGCATGGATTCCCAGATGCCCCAGTTTCCTCCCACAGTTCAATGTGTGTAGGTTAGTTGATTATTGAAAACCATTCCTGCATTAGGTTGGGGTTAAATTGGGGTTGTTGGGGATGCTGGGGCATGAGCACCATGCCTATTCAGCCATGTATCTCTAAATACAAATAAAATAAAATTATGAAAACAATGCCATTATTTCTGCCCATTGGCTGGACCAATCACTTTGATTGAAGAATGGATAAAGAAGTGCATATAATTTCTTGAATAAAATGCACAGACTCGAGGCATGATTGTCAGGTAAGGTTTTACAGCTACTTGTTTACAGACTGGGGGGTTGGGGGGAGAAGGTGATTGGCATCAGAAATCCAAACTGGCAGACTGATAATACATTAACCACAAGTAAAAGTAAGCTGCAATAAATATTGGGCGCTTACACATGTTGGTGGCCTGCTATCAGGACCTTCTGATGAAAGTTACTTGAAAGCATTACTTTGAAACATTACTTCTCTTCCTCTTATCTTATTGTTTTGTCTTGTAGATTGGAAGCCCTCTGTGCTAAATACAAATTTCTGTTTCTCTTGAATAATTCTGCAGTATGGAGGATGACTTATTTACACTATGGTTTTGAGTTCCGATGAGGCTGAGATCAGTTTGAGAAACTGTCTCTCATACTGAACTCAGTGCAGTGTGGGTAGGTAATTTGTAAGGTAGTATGCTTCTATATGCATGGACGTAAAATTGTCAATAACTCCTTCTCTACTTTGACTGATCAGGAGCCAGAAGTCAGTAAGATATTGCATGTTTTGAAGAAGGCTTTGAGCACATGTCAAGTTAACCAGATAAGTCCTTCTCAGGCGCCAAACGTATTTGCTTCAATAGCAATTTAGGCAAGCTATTTATTGACCCTGTAAGCTAGCACAAATGTTGGAAATGTGATTCCTGGGGCACAAACAATGGTAAACACAAGGGGAGTACAAATCCATTAGTAAAAATCTGTCCATCTGCTATCCTGAATTAGCTTCATGTGGTTTTTCACCTCTCAAGTAGACTGCAAAGCATTCTACCATACCTGACAATCATGCCTCGAGTCTGTGCATTTATTCAATAAATTATATGCACTTCTTTATCCATTCTTCAATCAGTGATTCGTCCAACCAATGGGCATAAATAATGACATTGTTTTCATGATTTTATTTCATGATGGTCCGTATCTTGGGCAAACGTCTAATGTGTCATAACCATATGGTATAAGCTAAATGGATGAGTTTTTTTTTATTTTGCTATTTACTGTGTTTGTGGTTGCATATTTGTAATGAGGATTATGAAGGATTGCTAAAGAATGACATTAATACCAAAACAGACTCATTCAAAATTCATGGAAGGCTGACAGACCCTGAGATTTCATAGATGGCTGTTTACTGTATTTATTACTTCTAATAAACAGTTGAAGGAATGATTATTGTAACTTGCACTCATGTAGCTAACAAGCAGCAGTGCTGACTGTTGAAAGATTGAGAAGCATTGTACAAGAAGATTTTGTTTACATCCCACCATGCCTTAGAGAGGCCATAAGACTATTGGAAGATAACTGAATTCCTCTCAGTGGAAATTCTGTTTGTGAGCTTCATGTGCGATGAAATACTCAAGCACATAAACAGCATCAGACCATGGGTAAATTTAGATTTGTATCATGAAATTGGAAATTTAAGTCATTAAAATGTGTTGATTTTTTTTAAATATCGCACTTGTCTGTCAGCAGTTTGTTTTACAAATAATCAGAAATAATAGAATTAACATGCAATATCACATGTAGATCTTGTTCTGTCCATCTGTGCAGGGATTGTGTAAGTAATATAGATTTTGCTTTCATCTTTTGGGGTCCAGGAAATTGATCAGGATGGGATTCTGGGATGTTTCATCACTCTAATGATATAATGGCCTCAAATCATGTATTGGCCCCTGATTCATCATTAGGAGTGGGACATTTTCTACCTTAGTGGGTATCATGCCCAACAGAGTACTTTTATGTTTGTTATGGGTAGTTAATACTTCAACATCTCAGAGGCAGTCACAAGATTCAAACTATGTATATATTATGCAACCTTGAGGTTTCTCTCTTTACAGGCAGAACAAAACAAAAACCCTGAAAGAACCTATTTTAAAAAAAAATTAAAACATCCAATATGCAGAGAGAAAAAAACAAATGAAGTTTTATGAAAGACACGAATCCAAGCATCACTGCTGCTGGAACAGAACACAGCCTCAATTCATTACAGAAATATTACCAACGTGATAGCAATAAAAATTGTTTCCTTGGTCTCTCATTGGTCTTTTCCAAATTGGACCTATCAAAACTCAGAACAGCATCACTGAACCAACCATCAGGCAGTAGGAAGAGTAATTATATGGAATTACAACTACTCCAGGTTGTCTTTAACCAGATTTAAAACCATGACCATTGGGTAACTGTGAATGTATTATAATACCATAAGATATAGGAGAATTAAGTTATTTGGCCCATTGAGTCCGCTCTGCCATTTCATTATGGCTGATCTAATTTTTCCTCTCAGCCCCATATCTCTGCTTCCCCCTTCCCCACCCAGAATCCCTCCATACCCTGACTAATCAAGAATCAATCAACCTCTGCCTTAAATGAACATAAAGACTTGGCCTCGACAGCAGCTGAGACAAAGAATTCCACAAATGAACCAATCTCTAGCTAAGGAAATCCCTCCTTATCTCCATTCTAAAAGGATGCCTCTTATTCTGAGATTGTGTCCTCTGGTCTTGGGCTCTTCCACCATAGGAAACATCTTCTCCACATCCACTCTATCAAGGCCTTTCAATATTCGATAAGTTTCAATGAAGTCACCCCTCATTCTTCTAAATTCCTGTGAATACAGGCCCAGAGCCATCAAGCGCTCTTCATATGACAAACTATTCAATCCTAGAATCATTTTTCTGAACCTCCCTTGAACCCTCTCCAGTTTCAACACAGCCTTTCTAAGATAAGGGGCCCAAAACTGCTAACAATACACCAAGTGAGGGCTCACCAGTGCTTTATAAAAAGTCTCAGTATTATATCCTTGCTTTTGTATTCTAGTCCTCTTGAAATGAATGCTAACATTTGCATTTGCTTTCCTCACCAGACTCACCTGCAAATTAACTTTTAGAGAATCCTGCACAAGGACTCCTAATTCCCTTGGCACCTCAGTTTTTTGTATTTTCTGTCCATTTAGAAAATAATCAAGAAAATATATCAATAATTGCTCCCTTCTGTCTTCTGTAAAAACCTTACTACCAGCTGAGCTGCAAGCAGCTACCAGGACAGAGGAGATGTTGGGACCACATTACAAACTGCACATTGCTCCAATGACATGGTTTGAATAAAATGACCTTTTATAAAATCTTTTAAATTCTTAAAGCCAAGTATGGATGTGTGTGTGTGTGTGTGTGTGTGTGTGTGTGTGTGTGTGTGTGTGTGTGTGTGTGTGTGTGTGTGTGTGTGTGTGTGTGTGTGTGTGTGTGTGTGCACCCTTAACTCCTGATGGAGCTGTCGGGGTGCCGTCATGACAAGCTTTTTTGGTGTGCTCATCGTACGGCATGTCTTGGGCATCTGAAACCTGGCGGAGCCCATCCCTCTCCAGAATTTTTTTTTATGAGGTCGAGTTGTTAGCTCGACACTCAACCCAGGCACGGTTGGAAAGGGTGCAAGGCAGCCAGCCGGATTCGAACTCGGACCTCTCGCCCTGAAGTCCAGCGCTGATTCCACGACGCACACCAGCTGGCATGTGAGTGTTAGATTGAAATCCCTTGTAGCTTCCACACTATTTAGATATAAATTGAGATTCAAAAACTACAGCAACAAAACCACTTGTCAACTTCTTCCTTACTTCCCAACTTTTTTTTTTTTTTGGAACTTTCTTTCACAATTTCATTGATTTCTTCTCCTCCTTAGGCAGCCACTTGAGATCAAAGATGACCAGCTTCCACTTCAGTCTTTTTGGCTTCATAAACCACCTCAGATCCCAATTTGGGAGTTGTGCACTTTTCCACATATGGGAATGACAGACAGATGACGTGGGGCTTCCAAATTATTTTCATCACTTACACATACAGAGCCAATCCATAGCCTCAAGCCCATCCTGAATGTTCCTTTGTTTTGATTGGTCATTTCAAGAAAGTTTTAAACACATCATTGAATCTTTTTCTCACTCTGCCTGGTGACCTCCTATGACAGTGTTTGAAATAGTGTCCGCACTGAGAATATGCTGCCAGGCGTGCAAAAATGTGGCCAGCCTATTTAGCTGTCTGGGAGTAAATAGGGCCCAAATGCTGGAATGTTGGCCTGGGAGAGGATACTGACAGTAGCTTACTTGGCCTTCCATTGAATTTGGAGGACTTTAAGGATATGGTCAGAATTCAGTACCATAGACAACAATGGTATTGAATTTCAGAAGAGGAACATGTCAGCAAGTTGCCATTATTTATATACATTTCACGTGGATGGAATCCAGGATAAATTTCACCTCTGGAAAACAAACACATTTCCTCTCACAGGTCAAATATCATCTGTGGCATTACATTTTATAGTCTTTGAGCCAATAACCTGGAATTGCACCTGAACATCACTGTGTGAATTCAAGGTCAGAAGGAATTCAAGAAAACACATAACCACATCTCAAGAATAAATTAAAAATAATTGATTCAGGAGAGTTGATGTATTAAAATGTTTGATCAATTTTTAATTTTGCTCCACTTCATAAAAACATTTTTTTTACAAATCATCCAAATTTTCTGCCGACATTACACCATCTAATTTTATAAACCATCTTATTTTTTGCCATTAAGAATTTCTTCATTTAAGCTGTAAAAGCAAAATAAAAATACAAATTAAATGCCTGTGTTACAAGCACAAAAATCATTAATTCATATGGTCATTAAATTTTAAGCACAAAAATGAAAAAAAATTGGTAATTGGAAAGTTATTTGGCAATTAACAGTATTTTCAATACTCTGCTCTCCAATGTATACATGAAAGCTTCACACTATGTAAATATTAGCATACAAAACAAAATAGGTGAGTTAATTGATATTTCAAATTATTAAGCAACTTTTCTAATTATTAACTGGGATATAAAATTGAGATATTAATCTGGACAGCTGACAAACTACTTTGCTCAAACAAATACATCAGAATTAGTCCTAGAATTACACAGCATGAAAATAGGTCCTGCAGCCTAAATGATCCATGCAAACCAAGGTACCCCACCTGAACTAGTCCCATTTGCCATGTTTGGTCTGAGTCTCTCTAAAAGCTATCTATATACTTACCCAAATGTCTTTTGAGTATCACTTTTGTACCAACCTCAACTACTTTCTCTGGCAGCTAATTTCATGTACACACCCACGCTATGTAATTCACACCACTCTAAGTAGCAAACTCAGGTCCCTTTTAAAACTTTCCCCTCTCACCCTAAATCTATGCCCCCTAGTATTTGACATTCCCACCCTGAGAAAGGATATTTTTTCCAGAATTTTATTTATTGTTATAATGTGGAAGAACAGATCACCTGACTTGCAGCTTGTTATTTTTTATGTAGCAATCAATAGTCATTGAACTGCTTTTTCCATGTCAGTAAAACCGGTAAAATTACTTCTTTCACTTGTATTTATTCGATTGCAAACCTCCATTAGAATTTTTCTGTTTGACATTTATGACTGTCAACTGATATAGACTTTGGACTTCCAATCTTTTTAGAACAATTTGCTAAAACTTTTATAGAAAGAACAAATTGAAAGAATAGATAATAGTTAAGTCAGCATCACCAACATATCAAATGTGAAAGTGCAATGCATTGTGTCAGTTAAGTAAATCTGTATTAAATAGTTGTGCAAATTGATATTGATATCATTTGCATGTAAATCACATTAAACCTATTTAGCCATATTTTATGTTGGTTTACTTGAAATCCAAAATAAATCCCAATAGTTCTTCCTGAAATTCAATAGTAGAGCTAAATGTAATATTGAGTTCAATTTACACTGACTGAAACTTTCACTTTAAAATTCTCGACTATTATTGAATAAGAACATATTTATTCTAGCATGTTCTAGCAGCTAGATGGCTGATCCAGTATTCAGTAGGTCACTGTAATATTAAGTTCAGTTTGAACTGACTGAAACAGCTACATATATTTACTTAAATTTTAAAATTCATAAGTAATAATGAATAAGAACTGTATGTTCTTATTTATATAAGAAATGACAGTTGTCTGATCTTATTTTTGGTTCTGTATAGGAATTCCTCCTCAAGGTGAAGTCCCTCCCACAGTGATGAATATTGGACCAGTCTAATGAACCTGTAAAAGCCAATTGGTCTTGGGAAAGCTTGCATTGCCTGCTTCATCAGCCTCCTTCAGACTGCCAAGCTGGAGAAGTTCCAGAGAGCTGCATAATTTCAGCAGGATGAGTTCCTGATTGTCTTATCTCCTGTGCATACAACACACCCTGTGCCAGCATTGAGATCTTACTGAGGATACAAGGCATACAAAAATTTCCCATGGCTGGTTTGATAGCCTGGAATTCCATGTCAAAGGTCCTGATTTGTTATGTTTTTTTGGCTGGACCTGTCTACCCTGCCTCTCCAGCAGTTGGCTAGCAGTGCATTCTTCCTATCACCCCACCTAGTGACTAGCCCAGTTTTCTTAAAGCTGATTTGGATGCATTCCAACATTTTTGAAATGAATAAAATGTGAAAAATCCAACTTGTGTATCTTAGAGTGAAACACCATTGTGCTTCCCAGGCTCATCAGTTTCATTCCATCATTATTATAAACTCCGGACTGGTTCATTAGTTTTCAGGTATACAGTAAATGAACATCATAAAAGCTGCAGAAGCTTGACATACAAAGCATGAACAGAAAGCACTGAAAACAGTCAGCAGGGCAGGCAGCTTCTCTGTCAGAACTGGGAAACTGAGCATGCTTCCATCATTTTACTTTAGTCATGTCATCAGTTTTCGGTCTGTTTGTTCCGATCACTTTAGATTACAAAGTTAAAATCATACATCCAAAGTTTTATAAAATTGAATTCCACTAGCATATGCTGTTGGTGCCTTGCCTGAAAATTACTATTCATTAAAGTTAATTGGCAGAAGAGCAGGAGGTAATAATGTATAAAATTTTGGCCAATAACTTTAATGAATAATGGGCAGAAAACTGTACAGTTTTAAAATTTACTGGGCAGTATTTGATATTGTTAAGAGTGTACAGAAGTTGAACATTTCAAACAGAAAAAGAAAAATCTGGAAATTCCCAGCAGATCAGAAATTACCTGCAATTTCTAACTCATCATCATCAAAATAGACAATTTTCAGTCACACTGATCTGCTGTGTACAGTACAAGGATCTAATTATTTTTCTAATTTTATTTTTAATTTGATTTTTTCTCAAAATTGATGATGTGAACAATGCAAATACTCTATCAAAAGGTACTGAGCAGTAACAAGTACAATAAATCCTTTCTGTCTGATTTCTGTTAATGATTCATTTCTGTGTCTAGGAACCAGAATATTTTCCAGCTTTTTGTTAAGTATCCAATGCTTCCATTATTGGTCTGGTAAATGAGGCATTTTTTCTAAATGGAGTATCACCAGTCTTTATTTCAGTGACACCCTGTTTGAGAGACAAAGAAAAAACAAAATTCTTTATTATTTTATGACTAATAATTTCAGCAAAGTATTCAATTTATACTTCTGATGTTAAAATAAAATGTATTGAAGATTAGCAATGGGTAATTATCACTTATTAAACAAATGTTAATCATCTGTGAACCTATTTGTGTTAATTGCATGAAGACAAACAGCAGTTGGAATGCTTAACAGGTTTATGTTATAGGAGTTTCTTTTGTTGCTTATTTAATAAATATTGGCAAAATCAAACACTGGAAATATGCAATAGAAACAGAACATGCTGGAAGTACTCAGCAGGTAATGCCACTTCTGAAGGAAGACACGGGGAATTAATATTTCAGGGGAAATAGCCATGAATACTAGTCTGTTGTGGATATATGAGTATTAGTAAGTCTTAAGTATGTGAATGTGTTGTATGCTTTCTGAAAATCAAGGTATTTTGAAGTTTTGGACATTTAGCAGGAATGTCCTGCCTGCATCACTCATTTATTTGAGTTACTGATCAACAGCATTTATTTTTAAGACTACAAATTTAACTTCTGTGTTTTTGGCTTTCTCCCTAAAGTCCAATGTTTCAATTGCTGACCCAAAATTCTCCTCATTACTTAGATTGAAGCATTTTCATAAGACATCTATATTCTCATAGTTGTCTTGTAGCCACCTTTTTATGATTTTAACCATACAAACAATATACTTTTGGAAGCAGTATGCATCTCTTAATTATTTGTTCTTAAGAAACTGGATTAAGTATGAAAGCACATCATCTAATTTCAAATATTAATTTATCAAGATTAGCTATTATTGAAGAACTTGAGTGAATAAAACTACTTATTAGTCTTCAAATTTGTTTTCATGATGATAAAGTAACAGAGCTGCAGTAGTGAAATATATCACTCATCCAAAATCTTCAATATAGTTGCACTGAGTCAGTTAAACGCAAGATATGATTGCTGAAATAACCTACTCAGCCTAGCCATTTCTTCCATTACTGATCTAACAAGCATCAAGCAACTATCGGTGCTGGCTTCTTCCTCATACCCCCTGCCTCGTAAATCTACAGCTGTCAGTGAGGTTTCTAATTATACACAGCTCCCTTTCAGATTGGAGCACATATACTTAACCACATAGGGTTTTAGTTTGAAACAGAGAAAGCAGTGTGGGCAGAAATTCTGAATTAACTGGTTTTAATACATAAGCTATCCAACTTGCCCTGTGTAATCCAATTTTAAAAAGTTTTCTCCAGTACCTTTGCTGATGGAAATTCATTTATAGCCTACATACGTAGGCCTATATATAGTAAATGAATTACATTAATAATAAGTCTAGATTTTATAAATGATTCAATTTCAGCTGTTTAAAAATGTATCTATGTAAAAGGTATTCTTAAATCAATTAATTACCAAGAGAAAATTTTCAACTGAATTTAGATCCAAAATATTTTGTACAGTTTATTGTAATTTTGCTTTTAATTTTCTGCATGTCATTCCTGTCAGCTGTGCTGCTCTGAGAAAATGGTTGGCATGCTATGTTGGTGCTGGGATGTGTAACGCACTCTTCAGTTGTGTTGGTTATTCACGCAAAGGACACATTGTTTCAATGTTCATGTGATAAACAAATGAATTGAATCTGAGTCGGCACACTTGTAGGTGCAATGCTTAGAATCCTCTTGTGTCCCAGCTTTGAATTCCCTCTTTTTCTGAAGACAGTGCTCACCTGTACTTGCTTAACATGGTCCGACCAGATTGTGATAGGTTGTTCAGTTTTATAATCATGACGCTGTAAAGAACAGATTACACATAAACATAGAACAAACAGGCCAAAGTAATGCATAATCACCATAAACTGATAATTAAGATTTTTGCTAACTTCATAGAATGAAAAAGAGAATAAACTACTGTTCATTTTTGTTTAAATGATTCATATAGTTTCAAGGAGGGAACAGAAATTGTACTGCACGTGAGAATTCCTTTTCACAAAAACATGAAACTGGGAAGAAAAATGGACTAAAAACGGACAATTCTTTTGCTATAGAATTGTACTTAACATGTTCTGAGCTACTCCACTAATTACACATCCACCTCACTCATTCTACATATGAATATTTCCTGAACTATGGCAGTCAGTTCATACATGTGAACATATTACAACATTTTTATTAAAAATCTTCTCACTCCTGTAGTCAAGTTACAGTGTTAAACTATCCAGGGAAAAGCTCCTTGATTTTTAAGTGGCACAATTAAGGTTTGTCCTTGTGATGTGGAGGAAATATTTAGGAATTCTTGGCATCTAGTTGGAAAATGGGGCATTGTGCATGAATTGCATCAGTGCTAGTGTCTAGTGAAAGATCAGGGTTGTTCATTTGCTTAGAAGTATAATGGGTGGTTTTCTGTTGAACAAGGTAAAGCATTTGCTACTATCTGTGGAGAAGCTCTCATAGAAACAAGTAGAGGTAGTTATTTAGAGTTTATGTAGCTCAGGATAAGTTATCCTACATCCTAAATGGAGCATTTTTGAAGGTGGAATAAATCTGTAAAGTAGCATTGGAATCCTGCATTGTAACAGTCAAATCCTATAAATTAAATGCTATAGTCATAGTCATAGAAAAGTACAGTGTAGAAACAGGCTATTCAGCCCATCTAGTCCATGCTGAACCATATAAACTGCCTAGTCCCATTGACCTGCATCCAGACCATAGGCCTCTGTACTCCTTACATTTCTTAACTTCTTCATCTGAATAGCACATTACTTCCTAAAAGTTTATTTTAAAAGGAATATGGAATGGACATGGCATCAATTAAAGAGGAAATGGCAAGACTTTCACTTCAAGCCAATGGTTATTTGCAGACCATTCCAAGTCAACCTAATAGCAATCTCTCTCTCTATACTTAGAAACTGATTACCTATCTGCATGTATCCAAAGCTACAACTGCTACTGTGCACTTCAGCATGAGCAGATAACTGGACTAATTCCCACCATAAACATACTGAGAATCAGCATTTATCTGAAGCTTTAATGGTTCTGCCACATAAATACTGTAGTGACAAAAGCAGTGAGAAAGTAGATGTCTTGTGGTGAGTGATTAACCTCCTGACCTCAAATATTCTATGACCTACATAACGCACTTCAGGAGCATGCTGGAATACACCATTTGCGTGGATGAGTGCAATTCCAATTAATTGCCTCTAGTGTGCAGAGGAATAGCAGGGGAGGATTTGATGAGAGTGTGAGAAGAAAAAAATGGACTAAGTTAGAAGTTAAATAAAATGGGTATTTGATGGTTGGTGTAGATTTGAGCTGGAAGGCATTTCTGTACTATGACTTGATGCTTGACACCATAAATACAAAGTACCCAATATTTTGGAGCCCAAGCGCAACCCTATACTTTCATTCCTTTTACCACCAGCACACTGTGGCTGCAGTGTTTACCATGCATAGAAAACACCAATGTTGTTCGTCCTAAGAAAGCGGCTTCTACCATGAAAATAAAAAGGGCAACAGGTGCATTGGGATATCATTAACAAATCTCCTATCTTTGTGCACAGCATACTTGCTGCTGGAGGGCAAATGATTCCATTGCTAATAGCACCCACAAGAAGTAGCAAAGAAGGACCATCAAGCTTCCACATTTACCTAAACCCACTATATGAAGTGTTGTTTAGAAGTTCTGGCTGCCATGTTAATGAAGGGATCTGGAGGCTTTGCAGAGTGTACAGAAGAGGTCCATTAGGGTGTTGCCTGGATTAGGGTGTATTTGCTGTGAGGAGAGGTTGGACAAACTTAGTTTGTCTTCATTGGAGCAGTGGAGTCCAAGGAGCTAACCTGAGAGAAGGATATAACATTATGGGTAACATAGAGAAGTCTTCTTCCTGAGATGGAA
Organism: Mobula birostris; assembly: GCF_030028105.1. Classification (NCBI taxonomy): domain Eukaryota; kingdom Metazoa; phylum Chordata; class Chondrichthyes; order Myliobatiformes; family Myliobatidae; genus Mobula; species Mobula birostris. The sequence goes on along the minus strand of NC_092372.1, from coordinate 31,080,102 downwards.
ATGTCAAGTACTAGTGGGCATAGGTGTAAGGCAGGGTTTCTCAACCGGGGTTCTGCGGAACCATAGGGTTCCAAGGGTGATCGCTAGGGGTTCTGCGAGAGATTGTGCTTTAGAACATAGAAACATAGAAAATAGGTGCAGGAGTAGGCCATTCTGCCCTTCGAGACTGCACCGCCATTTATTATGATCATGGCTGATCATCCAACTCGGAACCCCGCCCCAGCCTTCCCTCCATACCCCCTGATCCCCGTAGCCACAAGGGCCATATCTAACTCCCTCTTAAATATAGCCAATGTACTGGCCTCAACTGCTTCCTGTGGCAGAGAATTCCACAGATTCACCACTCTCTGAGTGAAGAAGTTTTTCCTAATCTCGGTCCTAAAAGGCTTCCCTTTTATCCTCAAACTGTGACCCCTTGTTCTGGACTTCCCCAACATCGGGAACAATCTTCCTGCATCTAGCCTGTCCAATCCCTTTAGGATTTTATACGTTTCAATCAGATCCCCCCTCAATCTTCTAATTCCAACGAGTACAAGTCCAGTTCATCCAGTCTTTCTTCATATGAAAGTCCTGCCATCCCAGGAATCAATCTGGTGAACCTTCTTTGTACTCCCTCTATGGCAAGGATGTCTTTCCTCAGATTAGGGGACCAAAACTGCACACAATACTCCAGGTGTGGTCTCACCAAGGCCTTGTACAACTGCAGTAGTACCTCCCTGCTCCTGTACTCAAATCCTCTCGCTATAAATGCCAGTATACCATTCGCCTTTTTCACCGCCTGCTGTACCTGCATGCCCACTTTCAATGACTGGTGTATAATGACACCCAGGTCTCGTTGCACCTCCCCTTTTCCTAATCGGCCACCATTCAGATAATAATCTGTTTTCCTATTTTTGCTACCAAAGTGGATAACTTCACATTTATCCACATTAAATTGCATCTGCCATGAATTTGCCCACTCACCCAACCTATCCAAGTCACTCTGCATCCTCTTAGCATCCTCCTCACAGCTAACACTGCCACCCAGCTTCGTGTCATCCGCAAACTTGGAGATGCTGCATTTAATTCCCTCATCCAAGTCATTAATATATATTGTAAACAACTGGGGTCCCAGCACTGAGCCTTGCGGTACCCCACTAGTCACCGCCTGCCATTCTGAAAAGGTCCCGTTTATTCCCACTCTTTGCTTCCTGTCTGCTAACCAATTCTCCATCCACATCAATACCTTACCCCCAATACCATGTGCTTTAAGTTTGCACACTAATCTCCTGTGTGGGACCTTGTCAAAAGCCTTTTGAAAATCCAAATATACCACATCCACTGGTTCTCCCCTATCCACTCTACTAGTTACATCAAACATCAAACATCACTCTACTAGTTACATCAAACTAGTTAGAACAAACATCATTTTTTGGACTTAGCACAATGCTGGTACTCACAGTGGTGGGCAGTAACCGAGCGGCCCATTTAGCAATCTCATCAGAGGTCTCTCAGTCTAGTATGGCAGTGCGCAGTAGGACTGTATTTATTTGGTTGAGTCCATTCTCAGTTTTTGATGTGCGATAGGGGAGGCTGTTGATAATTGGTGAGTGCTGTATTATATGGAGGGGAGGACGGTAGGCTGACAAGGAACAGAAATGTGTTTTCTGAGCATTGAATGGACTCACCCAACTTGGGCTGTTAGCCTCTCCCTCCCGAATTACCTCCCCTAACGCACCACCAACTGACTTATGGAAGTGAACAAACTCTACCGGTGTGGTAGAAAATTGGAAGGAAATTTTCATTCTAAAGAAGGAATTTTTGCATGCCGCAACTCAGCTGCTGGCCTGCCGCTTTGATGTTCTGTCAATGTTGCAAAAGACAAATTGTGTTGGTTAGAAGAGAATTGTATTGTGAAGTTTTCGTATTTTTTCAGTTGTTTAGTTATTTATTAGACCATAAGACACAGGAGCAGAATTAAGCTATTAAGCCCATCGAGTCTGTTCTGCCATTCCATCATGGCTGATCCTGGATCCCACTCAACCACATACACCTGCCATTCTTTTTGTATATTTTATTAACCCCTGTGTTAGGACAAGCTGCAGTATGAGAAATTGAAAAGGTTTCACCCAAGAAGTCAATGTATTAACATATCACATGAAGCTGAAGAATTTGTGTGAGATAAACTGAAAAACAACCACTTCTCTAAAATTTTTGTTTGTCTTGTTTAAAAAAAACTCTGACATTGTTACAACACACTATTTTCTTCACCGAGAGGTACTGATGTCAAAAACTCTTAGAGATGAAATGGAAAAGTTCTGGATGATGCTACAAAAATGGTTAACTTTATTAAACAACGACCAGTTCACTCAAGAATGTTTTTTTAAAAAAACTGAAAACCTAGACAAAGAGCACACATACAGAAAGCCAGTGACTTAGTGGAAGAGATCTCAACAGGGTGTTTGAGCTGAAAGGTGAATTGCAGGGGAACTTTCAAGAAAATAGTAGGCCAGATTTTGCTGAGTACTTTGATGATGAAGAATGGCTGCAGAAACTAGCCTACTTAGCAGACATCTTTCATCATATGAACCAGTTGAACAAGTCCCTACAAGGCCCTGGAGAAAATATTTTGACTTCAAGTGACACGATTCTTGGATTTAAAAGGAAACTGCAAAATCATATTGTAAAAGGAAATCTTGAATTGTTTCTATTGCTGCTAGGGCTTGAGAGTGAGGAAGGATATCAGAAAGTCTTGAGTCTTATTAAAAACAGAAATTTATTATGATTTATTATGTTTGCCTTACATGTTTTTAAAAAATTATGAAAGGGAAAGAAAGCTTAATTTCAAGAAAGGTAAACTAAGCTGTTTTTTTTTCAAGAAAGTTTGGCTAAAAATTCAGCTCTACTCAAAAGAGCATTGACAATTATTTTTGGATTATTACATCTACAACTTACTGATCACGGTAACGTACCGTGAGCTGCAGACATATTATTTTTTATGCAGGGGTTCCCTGAAACCTGAAAACTATTTCAAGGGTTCCTCCAGGACAAAAAGTTCAATTAAGGGAAGGAATAACTTAAAGAGATAACAGAAGTTTCTGTTGGCAGATGAATTATTACATATTCAGATTTTCAATATATGGATCTGTATTCCTTGAAAATTTTTTTGAAAGTGTTTTCACAAGTAGTTGTAGTCATACAGAGAGCTTCTGACACATTGGCCTTCATAAAGAAGAGTACAAGAGCTGGGGTGCTTATGTTGAAGTTGCAAAAGAAGTTAGTGGGGCCAAATTTGGAGTATTGTGTGCAGTTTTGATTATCTGCCTACAGGGGGATATGATTAAGGTTGAAACAGTACAGAGAAAATTTACAAGGATGTTTCCAGGGCTTGTGAACCTTAGTTAAAGGAAACGATTGAATAGGTTAGGACTTTATTCCATGAAGGAGAATGAAGGGAGATTTTGGATAGGGTAAATGCAAGCAGGCATTTTCCACTGAGGGTGGGTGAGGTTAGAACTAGAGTTCATAGGTTTGAAGGGAACCTGAGGGGGATCTTCTTCACTCAGAGGGTGGTGCAAATGTGTAACAAGCTACCAGTGGAGGTGGTGGCTGCAGATTTTGATTGCGATATTTAAAAGAAATTTGGATAAGTACATGGACGAGAAAGATATGAAGGGCTATGGTCCATGTGCGGGTTGATGGGACTAGGCAGAATAATGGTTCAGCATGGATTAGATGGGCTGAAGGACCTGTTTCTATGCTGTGCTGCTCTATCACTCTATTTGTAGTTTCTGCTGTCTTTTGTTATAGATCCTGCTTATTTCTACATAAAGTGACTATATTAAAACTATGGTACTCAAGACTCTTATGTGCTAAGCTACTTAGTAAGAATTTCCTTTACTTTGCTCAGATACTGCTATGCAAATATTTTTTGTCAACCATACATTCCAGATTTCTGTACATTTTAGCAGATCATCAAAAATTAGTGAAAGGAGCAACAGCAGCGAGTAAATTAGAAACTCAATGAATTTGCTCCCCTCCAGTTTTCAGGTTAGTTCATTAATACTTTACAAGAAGGCTAGATCAACTTCAAATGAAAAGATAATGCTTAATGGAGTTATGTTCAGTGCTAAGTTTACATAGCGGTCAATGGTAAGATTTTAAGCTTCACACTAAAAGCTACAACATCCATTATAACTTTTCCAACTTGCACACATTACTGGGGCAGTCAGGGCATGTTTTGCATAAAAATCTTGAAAATTAAATACAGGAGTAAATCTCATTTGATTTTTTTCCACAGATTTTTCAATTGGATTTTAGTACAATGTAAGTACAGTAATGAGCTATAATTGCTTATTAAATATGAAGATTAGATTTTGTTCTCCAGAACTTTTCATTCTGAACGCATGATACAATATTTGCTGCAAAATATTTCTTCATGTTAATCATCTGTTATAGAAATGGCTTTAATTATTTTCACTCGTCTCTTCTTTGAGGAATGTTCACACTTGCATTCTATAAAATGCTGCTGTAAATAATTAGACTGTTCCGCATTTTCCATGTTTGGATGGCTAGAATTTTATTTGGTTTATTTGCACAAACTATTGAGGTGTGAAACTAAATAATCAATGTCTCATGTTCAGATCTTTACCATAACAGGAGGACGTGGAACAGATTTGAAACCTTCCATTTTGAAGTCCCGCCCTGTTACAGACAGTGATTCCATCAGCTGTATTGCAAAGGCTTCTTTGTATTCATCGTATACTTCCTTACTAAAACATGAACAAAACAAATACAAGAATATGCTGTTAGCGAAGGGCATGCTTAGTGATATATAGTGTGTCTGCCACTATCACTGCATAGAAGACCAAACACAATTAAAACTAAGCAGCTAGGGATGTCCAAAATTCTACATGCCACGTATGGTTCGCACATGGCAACATGGGCCAGATGAAACAAAATAGCCAGATTGAGGTCTGTCTGTAAAAGTCAAATCCCATAATAAACTGAGGAAATGTCATTCAATTAAGCCATCTAGAGTATGTCACACCAGTTACATGTGTCAAGGAAGCAATATATCAAAGGGGTTTCAAACAGATGTTCATTATGGCTAATGTGTCCAAACTAATTTTTGAGAAAGCAACTTTATACACCTATAGAACATGGTGTTGCAGTAGTAAAAACTAAACCAAACTTCCACTGCTATTTGAAACAACACAAAGAAGGTTTTTAAGTTTCACTTCTACAAATTTCTGAAATTGGGACAAGTAGCCAATCATATGATAGACCAGATTTAGAAATTAAGCCAGTAGTGAATTATTTACCACAGTAAAGCATTAACAACCTTTTGAATTCAGCTTGATCAGAATTTTAAAATTCAGCCAAATTCTAAAAGGCAGTATTGTTGCATATTTTAAATGATTTTTAATAATGGCACAGAAAATTATTTCCAAAAAAGATAAGCTATTGACTTAATCTGAGTAATCTCACAACCAATTACTAAATTGTTCCAGTATCCCCAGAGCAAAGAAGGCTGAGGGGTCATCCAAAAATAGATAAGCCTTTATTTGTCACGTACTTTCTTCAGATACATGAAGTGTAAAAGAGAAGCAAGAGTGGATATTGGACTGCTGGGAACATAGTAATTGGGGACAACAAAAAAGCGCGTGAACTGAATAAGTACTTTGCATCAGTTTTCACTGTGGAAGACGCTAGCAATATGTTGGAAGTTCCAGGTGTCAGGGGCATGAAGTGTTTGAAGTTACTGGACAGAAGACACCTGGACCAGATGGGTGTACACCCCAGAATTCTGAAAGAGGTGGCTGATGAGATAGTGGAGGCATTAGTAATGACCTTTCTAAAATCACTAGATTCTGGAATGTTTCTAGAAGGCAGGAAAATTGGAAATGTTACTCTACTCCTCAAGAAGGGAGAGAGGCAGAAGACAGGAAACTATAGGCCAGGTAATCTGACCTCAGTGGTTGGGAAGATGTTGGAGTCTATTATTAAGGATAAAGTCTTAGGGTATTTGGAGGTACATGATAAAATAGGCTATGGTCAGCATGGTGTCCTCAAGGGAAAATCTTGCCTGACAAATCCATTAGAATTTTTTTAAAGAAGTAACAAGCAGGATAGATAAAGGAGAATCTGTTGATGTGTACTTGGATTTTTTAGAAGGCCTTTGACAAGGTGCCACACACAAGGTTCCTTAACAAGCTATGTGCCCATGGTATTACAGGAAAAATTCTAGCATGGATAAAGCAGTGACTAATTGGCAGGAGGCAAAGAGTTGGAATAAAGGGGGCCACCTCTTTTCTGACTGACTGCTGGTGACACAGGGGTCTGTGTTGGGGCTGATTCTTTTTACGTTGTATCTCAATTATTTGAATGATGGGATTGATGGCTTTGTTGAAAAGTTTGCTGATGATACGAAGGTAGCTAGAAGGGCAGGTAGTTTTGAGGTAGTAGAGAAGCTACAGAAGGATTTAGACAGATTGGGAGGATGAGCAAGGAAATGGCAGATGGAATATAGTGTCAAGAAGTGTATGGTCATGCACTTTGGTAGAAGAAATGAAAGAGTTGACTGTTTTCTAAATGGAGAGAAAATACAAAAACACTGAGATGCAAAGGGACTTGGTAGTCTTTATGCAGGCTTTCCTAAAGGTTAATTTGCAGGTGGAGTATGTGGTGAGGAAGGCCAATGCAATATTAACATTCACTTCAAGAGGACTAGAATATAAAAGCAAGGATATAATGTTCAAACTTTATAAAGCACTGGTGAGATCTCACTTGGAGTACTGTGAGCAATAATGGGCCCTTTATCTTAGAAAAGATGTGCTGAAACTAGAGGGGGTCAAAGGAGGTTCACAGAAATGATTCCAGGATTGAATAGCTTGTCATATGAAGAGCATCTGATGGCTCTGGGCCTGTATTCACTAGAATATAGAAGAAGGAGGGGTGACCTCATTGAAAACTATCAAATGATGAAAGGCCTTGATAGAGTGGATGTGGAAAGTATGTTTCCTATGATGGGAGAGCCTAAGACCAGATGACATAGGCTCAGAATAGAGGGGTGTCCTTTTAGAACTGAGATGAGGAAGAATTTTTTAGCCAGAGGGTGGTGAATCTGTAGAATTTTTTGTCACAGGCAGCTGTGGAGGCCAAGTCTTTATGTATATTTAAGGCAGAGGTTGATAGAACCTATATTGGTCAGGGCATGAAGGCATACAAAGAGAAGGCAAGAGATTGGGGCTGAAAGGAAAATTGGATCAGTCTTGATGAAATGGTGGTACAGACTCAAATGGCCTAATTATGCTCCTAGATCTTATGGTCTTATATACATCGAAGCTTATAGTGAAATGCATTGTTTGCATCGAATCAAATCAGTGAGGATATGCTGGGCAGCCTGCAAGTGTTGCCACACTTCCAGTACCATAATGCATGCCCACAACTCACTGATCCTAACCATACGTCCTTGGAATCTGGAAGGAAACCAGAGCATGTACAGAGATCCCGTGCAGTCATGGGGAGAATGTACAAACTCTTTGCTGCAGTGGCAGGAATCAAACCTGGACCAGCGATCGTTGGTGCTGTAAAGCGATGTGCTGACCACTATGCCATCATGCCGCCAATATACATATTTAAAATTGTATGAGATTCAGACAGGGTAGGTGTTCAGAACCTTTTTCTCATAGTAAGAATATCAAAGTAAAAGGAAGAAGTTTTAAAGGAAATTTGAAAGGAAGGTTTCTTTATTTTTAGAGTAGAAGATATCAGGGAGTCACTGTCAGAGGAAATGGTGGAGTCGAACACAATCATTACATTTGAGAGCCATTTAGAGGAAGATCTAAATAGACAGTGCATGGAAGAATATCAACCTAATGTATGCAAATGGGATCAGTGTGGATGGGCAAAAAGGTTGGCATGGATACGATGATCTATCTGTGCTATGACAACATTAGCATCTTGCTGACTATGAAAAATTACAAGGAAAAATGTCCTGATAAATATAATTTAGCAAATTACCACCCAAAACATAAACTCTCAATCAGCAACAAATTGAGCAAAGGTTTTGTCAATTGTATTAACAAGCAGAGCTTTCTTAGGAATAACCAGGTCAATGATGCCCAGTTTGAGATTTTCCAGGAATACTCAGCTCCAGACTTCATCACAGCCTTGGTCAAAACATGGACCAGCCAGCTCCAGAGGTGGGCTGACAATGACTGCCCTTCACCAGCAAGACAACGTTTGACTAAGTGGGAGGAATATAAGTTGATAGGAATTAAATGATTCCCATATTCCCACTTTCCTTATAGTATAAAACATGGATAATTCCAGTAACTGGAATTATATCTTTCACAAACAAAGGTGATTTGTAGAGGTGAGCTGCCCTAGCCATAGTATACCATTGTGTGAATTCCTCGTGGCAGTCTTCTAAGCCTAACTATCTTTAGCTTCTTCATCAATGATGTTCCTTCCAGAAATGGGGATTTTCATTGATAATTGTGCAATGAACAGTTCATCAGCAAATGATCTAGACCTTGCCTCCATGCAGTAGAATCTAAACAATACGTGGGGATGAGGTAGAAAGTGGAAAGTAACATACATGCCATAAGTGGACAGATAATGATCATCTCCAACAAAGTGCTGGAGGAACTCAGTTGCTCAGGCAGCACTTGTTGAGTGAGATGGGCAGTCAATGTTTCAGTTGACACTTTTCATCCAGTCCAGATGAAAATGTCCTGATGCCCTGCTGTAGGGGTTCCCAACTGGGGTCTATGGACCCTTCCGTTAATAGTAGGGGTTCATGGCATAAAAAAAATTTGGGAACTCCTGCTGTACTGGAACATTTGTCCACACTGCCATATCTTGTAGATAATCTATATGTTTATTATGACGATCATTTCATGCCATTAATGAAGAATCAATACCCTTTTTGCAAATATTGGAATCTAGATAATATGTAGCTAGCCAGTGGTGTTTCCACAGATGCTGCCTAACCTCTAGCATTTACTTATTTAGTTTCAAACTCATCTTTTTTTTAGCTTATCTTAATTATGTAAACAACAGATATTTACTATTTTTGGCAAGAGATAATAAAATATGCCAGAAGTCAAACTTTAAATGGTTTAATATGTTAACAATTTAGAATTGAAAACAATCAATACAAATTTCACCAGATATTTGCCGTTACAGTATAACTGGAAAGCTCTTTAGCTTCAGCAATAAAATAGATTGGAATATATTCAAGGGATGAAGGGGTTAACCTATGAGGAGAGTTTGAGTCACCTGGGACTATACTCTCTGGAATTCAGAAGAATAAGAGGGAATCTTATAAAACATCCAAAATTTTGACAGGGATAGATAACATTGAAGTAAGAAAGTTGTTTCCATTGGTAGGTGAGACTAGAACTAGGGGACATTGCCTCAAGATTCAGGACAGAAGATTTAGGATGGAGATGAGGAGAAATTATTTTTTTCCAGAGAGTGGCGAACCTGTGGAATTTTCTGCCCAAGGAAGCAGTTGAGGCTTCTTCACTAAATATATTTAAGAAACAGTTAGATTGTTTTTTACATAGTAAGGGAATTAAGGGTTATGGGGAAAAGGCAGGTAGATGGAGCTGAGTTTACGGGCAGATCAGCCATGATCTTATTGAATGGCCAGGGAGGCTTGATGGGCCGAATGGCCTACTCCTGCTCCTATTTCTTGTTCTTATATTTGATCAACTGAAATATTCCCTCCCTCTTGCCCAGTTCTTTATATTTACCTTATCTTGTGATACATGTATTTTTCAAATAATTGTTTCTTTATGCCTAGAGGAAAACAAAGGTATATTTAGCACAATCATATATAACTGCCAAGTTAATGTTAACAACTTTTACAATATTCATGTAAACTGTGTGATTGATTGAACATGTGTTGCAGTATGATTTTTTTAATAACATCAGACTGGCAAAAAATGATCTATGCTAATAATTCACAATAATACAATTATAAAATCAGAGACAGGAAGAGATGCCAGTTCAACCTCTTAGACCTTAAACTTACTGGAAAATACATTGGTTGGGCTACCCAACAAAAATGGCTTCAATAGGCAAACAGATTAATTCTAGAGACTGGTTTGAAGAATATGGTACTAAGAGATAATGAACATGAGAAATACAAAAAAGGAGTGGATGTGTTTGCCTAAATTGTTTTCATCCTTTAAATACTTACATCCATTATTTATTAGCTGCAAGAAAACATAGTTGTGTTTGTTTTACATAGATATACAAAATAAAGTTAAATGTGACTATGACTGTAACTCAATAACTCAGGCAAAAGCTGTACATAACATTCACCTTCATAACTTATAAAAGTAATGTTTGCCACAAAAATTCCACGTTTCAGCTAATAATTACCTATTTCCTGTTCTTTGGGTCCACTGGGAGGGTGATAAAATTCTTTGTACGTAGATATGCCAGACATTTTTGACAAATAATCAATGCTAAGCAGACCTTTATGCCCATTCTTGAAAGCTAAAGCACGTGATGTGGTTTTGGCTTGTTGCTGATCTATAGGAGCTGAATTTCGCTGGAATAAGAGTCAAAGGAAAAAAATCAAAAAATTAAAAACGCAAACAACAGGAATTCTGCAGATGCTGGAAATTCAAGCAACACACATAAAAGTTGCTGGTGAATGCAGCAGGCCAGGCAACATCTCTAGGAAGAGGTGCAGTCAACGTTTCAGGCTGAGACCCTTCGTCCTGATGAAGGGTCTCGGCCTGAAACGTTGACTGCACCTCTTCCTAGAGATGCTGCCCGGCCTGCTGCATTCACCAGCAACTTTTATGTGTGTTGCAAAAAATTAAAAATATATTTTAATACTTTACATGCTTAATGGAAGAATCAAAATTGAAAACAAAAAATTCTTGAAAAACAAAGAACAGTACAGCACAGTAACAGGCTAATCAGCCCACAATGACCAAGGTGCCCAACTAACTCTGTCTGCCTGCACATAGTTCAAAGTAAATTTATTATTGAAGTACATGCATGTTACCATATACAACCCTGAGATTATTTTTCTGTGATCATACTTAGCAAATCTATAGAACTGTAAGCATGAGGAACTGTAAACAAACTGTGAAAATGCAGATATGAATAAATAGCGATAAATAATAAGCATCAAATGACAGTATAACAAAGTCCTTAAATAAGTCCTTAAATGAGTGTAACTATCCCCTTTTGTTCAAAAGCTTGACAGTTGAGGGGTAGTAACTGTTCTTGAACCAGGTGGTGCAAGTCCTGAGGCACCTGTACTTTCTACCTGATGGCAGCAGCAAGAGAAGAGCATGGCCTAGGTGGCGAGGGTCTTTGATAGATGCTGTTTTTCTCTGCCAACATTTCATGTACAGGTGTTTAATGGATGGGACAGCTTTATCCATGATAGACTGGGCCATATCTACTACCTTTCGTAGGATTTTTCACTCAAAGGCATTGGTGTTCCCATACCAGACCATCATGCAGCCAGTCAGCACACTTCATCCCTCAATCTGTTCATGTGCTTATCTAAATGCCTCTTGAAGACTGCAATCATATCTTCTTCTACCAACTCCCCTGGCAGTGCATTTCAGGCTCTGTGTAAAATATTGCCTTGCATATCTCCTTTAAGTTCCCCCCTTCTCGCCTTAACCTAAACAGAACAATTCTGATGTGGTTTTCCATTTTATCAATGGATATAGCTTGGGTGTTGTGAGTGAGCTGTTCAATCTTGTTGCATCTACACTGCTGCACATATCATGTAAGGTGTCATCATGTCAGTTGTCACACTATTTTCCAAGACCTTAAATGTGCTAGTACAGCCTTTGATTTATTGAGAGAGGTATTTTGAATATCAAGATAGCAAACCTGGGACAAAATTTCTCATCTACTGGACTGGTATAACCCCTGTAATCCTAAATGCTTTTAAGACCCAAACTTTCTAACTGGAATACCATGAATACTCATTTCACAAATCCACCAGAAAGGTAAGTGAATGAACATCAGCATTCTTTCCCAGATAAATATCACCTTTCAACACACATCAAAGTTGCTGGTGAATGCAGCAGGTCAGGCAGCATCTCTAGGAAGAGGTACAGTTGGCGTTTCAGGCCGAGACCCTTCGTCAGGACAGGACCCTTCGTGTTTCCGTTTTTAAATTTCACCTTTATTGAGTTCCTAAATACATGCAGTCAGTGCTGCTGAATAGTTCATGTTAATCTCCTGACTGATACCAAGCTTCTGAAACAAACACTATTCTGACATTATCCACATTAGCCACCACAAAGTTCTCTAAACTAGAGTAGAAGAATGTTGTTCTACATTGTAAGGGACCGTCTACAAAGAAGACTTATACAGATGTGATGAAGTGTGATAGGTGGATAATTCATGTACTAACAATAGTTAGTTTGCATTTGGATCAGATAATTTGGCAGCTTTGAACTCATAAATTTGTTTTGACAAGCACCCTGGTATTGCAAGCTGTTTTGGGCTAAGTTTCTAATGGACACCTGCTAGTGGGTTCAGTGCAAAGTAGTGAGGGCAAGAATTCATTCAGGAGCATTCATGTTGGAAAGTAAGATTAGTGATGGAAGTGAGGAGGGTGTATAAGGATAGAATCGCAGATCTCTAAACATAGTTTCAGGATGACCTTTTCATCATCATCTGGTTCGAAACTGTGGTTGTTTATTTAAATCTTGACAACAACTAGCATTTAGTAGGCTTAGTTTCAGTGAATGCATCTTGCACCAGAGTGCAAACCAACATCCCTGAGTGCAAATCAACACTGGATCATGCATATCAAAGAAGTGTAAAGTCCTTTATTTTTATCTGCAAAGGTATTACTACTTCAGCATAGAAATGACAAGCATTTCTTTTTTGCCCCGTAGTACTCAGCTTTAAGTTAGAAAATATATACTCATCCCTTATTATACATCCTTTCAGGTGTTGCAGTCATTACTTTTAATTGATTTCATTCACAAATGCATTTTTTTGTGTGTAGTGATCTAAACCATGTTCATTTAAGTACTCAAATGCAGCTTGGGCATCAACAGCTAAATATATTATTGCTTGGGATGCTAGTTTCTTGAACATAGCTGATATTTTCTAGTTTCGAGTACCAGGAGAATTAAGTATAATTCTACAAATATCATTCAGTAATGTAAAACAAAAATCATCAGAAATAGATGCTTCTAAAAATGTTCTTCAGTGGACAGTGCATTCATGTGTTTTCAAGAAAATAAAATGCAATTTTCCAATGTAAATTTAAATATAGAGTACTTGTGAAAATGTGTATAATTATAAGAAATTAGAAATATTTATTGCCAGTAATGAAGGATGATTTTTAAAGATTTATTTGGTTAGTAAGTAATATATCTCTTATGGAATTCACAAACAAATAATGTGTTAGACTTGATTGGAAGAGGTTTTTATTTCAAAATAAGTTTTCTATAGGACAATGATAAGACTGCATCTTGCAACTTGCACACTTTCAGTCTCCTTACCATGCCACTCAGAGTGCAGCAAAGGTCCTCTAGATTGTTTACTAAAGTGATGAGTCTGCTGTTGAGAAGAAATTAAGCAGACTGGGAATGGATTCTTTAGAGTTTTAGAATAATCAGATGACATCTGCATGAAGTTCATCCTACTGCAACTCCTTGAAGACCGTGTTAGGGATCTGGAGCAGCAGCTGGATGACCTTCGGCTTGTACAAGGGAGAGAGGAGATAATCGGAGTTACAAGGAAGTAGTCACCCTAAGTTGTAGGAGGCGAGTAGCTGGGTGACTGTCAGAAGAAATGGAAATGTGAATAGACAGTTAGTGCAGAGCACCCCTGTGGTCATTCCTCTCAATAATAAGTATTTTGCAGCCTGCCTGGATACTATTGCAGGATATGACCTCCCAGGGGAATGCCGGGTTACTGGCACTGAGCATAGGTCCATGGTGCAGAAGGGAAAGTGGGAAGAGAGCGGAGCAGTGGTGATAGGGGACTCAATAGCTAAGGGGAACAGACGGGAGATTATGTGGATGTGAACGGGATTCCCAAATGGTATGTTGCCTCCCTGGCGCCAAGGTCAGGGACGTCTCTTATTGTGTCCACAGCATTTTGGAGAGAGAGGGGGAGCAGCCAAATGTCTTGGTATATATTGGTACCAATCACATGGAAGGAAAAGCAAAGAGGTCCTGAAAAGAGAATTGAGAGAGCTAGGAAGAAAGCTGACAAGCAGGACATTCAGGGTAGTAACTTCTGGATTGCTGCCTGTGCCACGCGCCAGTGAGGGAAGAAACAGGAGCTGGCAAATTAATGCGTGGCTGAGAAGCTGGTGCAGGGGGTAGGGACCGATATTGTCACAGGCAGGTTTGTTAGAGCTGTTGGGGAGGGATTAAACTAATTTGGCAGGGGGTGGAACTGGAGTGATGGGACTTGGGATAGGACAGATGGTAAAAAAGCAAAGATAGCATGCAGTCAGACTGTCAGGAAGGACAGGCAGATGATAGGACAAAATTGCATCTAGCAGGGTGAGTATCAGTACACTAGGAATGCAGAATCAAAAAGGTTAGCAAATATAGTACTCAGTGTTACATCTCAATGCATGGAGAATAAGAAATAAGGTCATTTTGCACGATTACAGATGGTCAAGTATGTTGCAACCATCACTGACTCATGGTTGAAGGATGGTTGTAGTTGGGAGCTGAATGTCCAAGGGTACACGTTGTATTGGAGGGATAGTGGGTGGCGTGGCTCTGCTGATAAAGAATGGCATTAAATCAGTAGAAAGATGTGACATAGGATTAGAAGTTGTCGAATCCTTGTGGGTTCAGTTAAGAAAATGCAAGGGTAAAAGGACTCTGATGGCAGTTATGTTCGGGCCTCCCAACAGTAGCTGGAATGTGGACCACAGATTATCATGGGAAATAGAAAAGGGATATCAAAAGGGCAATGCTATGATCGTCAATGGAGATTTCAACATGCAGGTCAATTGGGAAAATCAGGTCGGTAATGGACCTCAAAAGAATGAGTTTGTTGAATGCCTATGAGATCGCGTTTTAGAGCTGTTTGTCATTGAGCCTACTAGGGGATTAGCTGTACTGGATTGGACGTTAAGTAATGAACCAGAGGTGATTAGGGAGCTTAAGGTAAAAGAAACCTTAGGAGACAGTGATCACAATATGATTGAGTTCAACTTGAAATCTGATAGGGAGAAAGTAAGTCTGACATAGAAGTATGTCAGTAGAGTAAAGGAAATGACAATGGTAGGAGAGAGGAGATGGCCAAAGTAAATTGGAACAAACTGCTGGCAGGGATGACAGCAGCGCAGCAATGGTGCGAGATTCTGGGAAAATGAGGAAGGGGCAGGACAGATGCATTCCGAAAATGAAGAAATACTCAAATGGCAAGATAGTACAACTGTGGCTGACAAGGGAAGTCAAAGCTGAGAAGAGGGCATATAACAACACAAAAACTAGTGGTGAGACAGAGGATTAGGAAGCTTTTAAAAACCTACAGAGAGCAACAAATAGAATCATTAGGAACAAAAACATGAAATATGAAAGCAAGCTAGTGAACAATATCAAAGTGGATAGTAAATACTTTTTCGAGCATGTAGAAAAATAAGAGAGGTAAGAGTGGATATAGGACCTCAAGAAAATGAGGCTGGAGAAATAATAATGGGGAACAAGGAGATGGCAGATGAACTAAATGAGTATTTTGTATCAGTTTTTACTGTGGAAGACAATAGCAATGTGCCAGAGGTTGAAGAGAGTGAGGGAAGAGAAGTGAATGCAGTACCTAATACAAGGGTGAAGGTGCTCAAAAAGCTGAAAGTTCTAAGGGTACATAAGTCACCTGAACCAGATGAATTGCACCCTAGGGTTCTGAAAGAGGTAGTGGTAGGGATTGTGGAGACATTAGTAATGATCTTCTCAAAAATCATTGGACTCTGGCTTGGTACCAGATGACTGGAAAATTGAAAATGTCACTCCACTCCTTAAGAAAGGAGGAAGGCAGCAGAAAGGAAATTATAAACCAGTTAGCTTGAACTCAGTGGTTGGGAAAATGTTGGAGTCAATTGTTAAGGATGAGGTTATGGAGTACTTGGTGACACAGGGCAAGATTGGCCAAAGTCAGCATAGTTTCCTCAAGGGAAAATCTTGCTTGACGAGCCTGTTGGAATTCTTTGAGGAGGTTACAAGTAGGATAGATAAAGGGAATATAGTGGATATTGTATATTTGGACTTTTAGAAGGCCTTTGACAAGGTGCTAAACATGAGGCTGCTACCAAGTTAAGAGCCCATGATATTGCGGGAAAGCTACTGGCATGGTTAAGAGCATTGGCTGATTGGTAGGAGGCACCGAGTAGAAATAAAAGGATCCTTTCCTGGTTGGCTGCCAGTGACTAATGGTGTTCCGTGGGAGTCGGTATTCGAACCACTTCTTTTTATGCTGTATATCAATGATTTAGATGATGGAATAGATGGCTTTGTTGCCAAGTTTGCAGATGATATGAAAATTGGGAGAGGGGTAGGTGGTGTTGAGGAAACAGGCAGGCTGCAGAAGAACTTAAACAGATTAGGGGAATAGGCAAGAAAGTGGCAAATAAAATACAATGTTGGAAAATGTATCGTCATGCACTTTGGTAGAAGAAATAAATGTGCAGACTATTTTCTACATGGGGAGAAAATCCTAAAATCTGAGATGCAAAGGGACTTGGAAGTCCTTGTGCAGAACACCCTAAAGGTTAACTTGCAGGTAGAGTCAGTGGAGAGGAAGGAAAATGCAATGTTAGTATTCATTTCAAGAGGTCTAGAATACAAGAGCAGGGATGTGATGCGGAGGCTTTATAAGGCACTGGTGAGGCCATATCTTAAGTATTGTGAACAGTTCTTGGCTCCTCATCTAAGAAAAGATGTGCTGGCATTGGAGAGAATTCAGAGGAGGATCACAAGGATGATTCTGGGAATGAAAGGGTTATCATACGAGGAATGTTTGATAGCTCTGGGTCTGTACTCACTGGAATTTAAAAGGATTGTGGGGGGGAATCTCATTGAAACCTTCTGAATGTTGAAAGGTCTAGACAGAGTAGATGTTGAAAGAATGTTTCCCATGGTAGGGGAGCCTAGGACAAGAGGGTACAGCCTCAGGATAGAAGGGAATCCATTTAAAACAGAAATGCAGAGAAATTTCTTTAGTCAAAGGGTGGTGAATTTGTGGAATTTATTGCCACAGGCAGCTGTGGAGGCCAGGTTGTTGGGTGTATTTAAGGCAGAGTTTGATAAATTTTTGTTTGGACATGATATCAAAGGTTATGGGTAGAAAGCTGGGGAGTGGGGCTGAGGAGAGATAAAAAAAGGGATCTTCCATGATTAACTGGCAGAACAGACTCGATGGGCCAAATAGCCTAATTCTGCCCCTGTGTTTTATGATCTTATGATCTGATCTCCACAAAACTTACAAAATTCCAAAAAGGAGTGACCAGGTAGATACAGAGTAGATGTTTCCATGACCATCCACGTGGGGGGTGGAGGGATGGAGTGCATAGTCAGCCAATAGTAGGCCATTTTGGGTAGATAAGGAGAAATGTCTTCACTGGAATTTAGCAAATCTTTGGAGTTCTCAGTGTTGAATGGATTTAACAAAAAGTAGAGATTCATAGAGTTTTGGGCATTCAAGAACTATGGGCAGAGAGTTTCAAGTTCATTTCAAGAGATCCCAGAGTATTTAATATCCAATGAAGTGTGGTCAATGTGCCATAGAGGAAACACAACAGTTAATTTGCACACTGTGATATTACAGTGTAATAATAACTAAATGAATTGTTATTTGAAGAAATTAAGAGATGAATAAATATTGGCCAGGGAAAATCTTCTTTGAAACTCCACATTAGGAATTTTTACAACAAGTGAAACCACAGTTTAACATTTCATACAAGATAAAATATTTTACATCTGCACCCATTCAATATTACACTTGGAACACCAGACTGGATTGCAGTACTGTGCTTGAGAATCTGGCATAGACTGGAGCACAGAGCCTTCCGCATCATTGTAAGCTGTGGAGTAAGTAGCCACTATGCTAGGCATATAGGACTTAATTCCAAATTCAGATAAAAGTACCCTATTACCATTATGAAAAGGATGCTGTCAATACATTGGCATAGTTATGAAACTTATGTGGATTTCGAACAGTTAAGAACTTATTTGTGACTGAGATCTGAGCAGACCTAGAAATAATCAATATGCATATATAGAACTTACTTACAGCAACATGGAATTGGCTATTCTGTGGCCATTTGGCCCACTGTCGATGTTAGCTTCTAGCAGAGGAACCTACCTGTCCAATTCCCTCCAACATGTTCCTCTGCAACTTTTTTTTCAGATAAGCAGTAACTCTCTGATTCTTTTGTCACTTACCCACACAAGGGGGTTATTTACGGTTGCCAATTAACTCCTTGAGATGCCAGCACTCCTGGGAGCAACCTCAACAGCCACAAACAGAAAATACAACTTCAAACAGACAGCATCTGTATAGATGAACAAACCCAGGCTGCTGTGTCACCATAGCTCTCGTAGAAACGCTTTACGTGGTGGGATATAGTTGCAAATGAACTTCCATTGTGAAATATAATTTCCCAGCCGAGAATAGTCTTTTAGAATAAAAAATCTAGTCATGTTTGTTGTAAAGCTCACACACTGCACATGTTACAGTTACCGTAAATCAACAGTTCTGACAATTATCTATTGCTTCAAGTGCCAGAGACAGGGTAAATTATTACAAACGAAAACCCTGCGGGTGTTGGAAATCTGAAACATAGAAAATACTAGAAATGCTAAGGAAGTCAATTATAGTATTAGAAACCATGTTAAGTAGCTAGAGTGGTGTTTATGAGGGAGGATGATAAACTTTGAATTTACCTCTTCCTGCCAGTTCCCGATCAGGCACTTATTTGCAATACGGTCCTTGAGACTTTCAAGGGCCCCACCATCCCCTGCCTCCGCCGTAACTTGCTCCTCATCATCGCCCTGCCTCCTTCCTACCTCTCGGGTTTCACAATTGCCCTGCATTCCCGGTCCACCTTCACCGGGTCTGGTCCTACTTCTCCCAGCCCTTTCCCCCGTTTGCTCTCCCTGACCGTGGTTACCATCCCGAAGAGGAGGCGACCTGGTCGCTAACACTTCGTTACACACCACCTGATCCATCATCCGCGGCCGACAGTCACCGGTAACCAGCCACGCGTTGCTAAGAGACCGGCTCAGCGCCTGCGCAGTGTAGAATAAACTGTTAGTTACCCATGGCAACCCTGAACGTCGGATGGCGGGCATGGACAATATGATACAGTATGTTGAGCAATCAGTCTCATGGTAAACTGCTTTCTCGATAGACCCTGAAGCGGGCTGTACTCGCTCTGAGCTGGTCTCGGAGAGTACAAGTTTGGTAATAGTGATTGCTTCCTTTAGCTTAATTTAATCTTATGTTTTGTTGTACAGAAGGTAATGGTGTTTGGCTCATTATAACCACTAACATTTTAAGAAACATTGGACTTCATCCGGCCTCCCAACTCATTGAGAATCTTTGAGCCCAAAAACATTACCAGATCAATCTACGTTTAAGGACACGCTAAGTGTTTTCTAACAGTGCCAATTTCCCTTTACACGTTTACTTCTATATCGATCTTATGGTCAGCAGTGATTTGACGGAGCTTATCTTACTGGCTGAGAATCTGCTATTAATTTCCTGGTCTCCTGAATTCTCTTGCATTAAGAGCAATAAAGCTGCACTATAAGTTTGTTCCACTGAAGTCAAGGAGAAGAGATTCTACAATATTTTTTGACAATGTTGCAAAATCTACTTTTACCTGCCGTCCCCACCCCCACTGTATACATCAGCGCCTTTAAATCGGACCTGCTAGCATCTGTTCTTTTTAAACGAAATTAAACGAAAAATGACTTCAGCAGAAGACCTTTAATTGGTGAATTTAAGAGGTTGCGTGAATATTCATGAGAAATAATATCTGTTGCGAAATTGGTACGGATAATTCAATGTGTTCCTCATGTGCGCAGGGACTCCAGGCGTGATTGAAGTAACTAATGACATCATTATTGTGGCAACTTCCCTTTCCAGCTTTAAGAGAATGAGTTGAATTATTTTGAACACAACTAACCACTTGCAAATTTTTTTCAAAGTTCAACAGTTTGGGTTCTCTGCAGCTTTGTTTGTGGAGTCATATCGTTCATATTGGATCATCTGACTTCAAAAAGCTCTGTAGGCTGTTCAGGGACTCTCCAAAGATTCAGTGCACAGAGATTCAGTGAAAACACACAATGAGTTATCTTGCGTTTAACAACTCAAATATTCCTGCAATAGGGATACTAGCCGACCCATGTATTCCTTAAAAAAAAAGTACTAAACCCACACTAGCCCGTAACCCTCTTATTTTTCTTTCATCCAGTGCCTGTCCAAGAGGCTCTTAAATACCCCTAATGTTTTAGCCTCCACCACAATCCCTGGCAAGTCATTCCAGGTACCCACAACCCTCTGTGTAAAAAACTTACCCCTGATGTCTCCACTAAACTTCCCTCCCCTGACTTTGTACATATGCCCTCTGATGTTTGCTATTCGTGCCCTGGGAAACAGGTACTGGCTATCCACCCTATCTATGCCTCTCATAATCTTGTAGACCTCTATCAAGTCCCCTCTCATCCTTCTACGCTCCAAAGAGAAAAGTCCCAGCTCTGCTAACCTTGCCTCATTATACTTGTTTTCCAATCCAGGCAACATCCTGGTAAATCTCCTCTGCACCCTCTCCATAGCTTCCACATCCTTCCTATAATGAGCTGACCAGAAATGAATGCAATACTCTAAGTATGGTCTCACCAGAGATGTGTAGAGTTGCAACATGACCTCTCTACTCTTGAACTCAGTCCCCCTATTGGTGAAGCCTAGCAGCCCATAGGCCTTCTTAACTATCCTATCAACCTGTGCAGCGACCTTGAGGGATGTATGGATTTGAACCCCAAGGTCCCTCTGTTCATCCACGCTCTTAAGTAACCGACCATTAACCCTGTACTCAGCCTTCTGGTTTGTCCTTCCAAAATGCATCACCTTGCATTTATCTGGATGGAACTCCATCTGCCACTTTTCTGCCCAACTCTGCATCCTGTCTGTATCCTCTTGTAACCTTCAACAACCTACAGCTCCAAATACAACTCCTCCAGTCTTCATGTCGTCTGCAAACTTACTCACCCATCCTTCCGCCTCCTCATCCAGGTCAATTATAAAAATCACGAAGAGCAGAAGTCCCAGGACGGATCCTTGTAGCACTCCACTAGTCACCAACCTCCAGGCAGAATACTTTCCTTCCACTACTACCCTTTGATTTCTTCCTTTAAGCCGATCTTTTACCCAAACAGCCAAGGTTCCACTGATCCCATGCCTCTTGACTTTCTGGATGAGTCTCTTGTGGGGGACCTTGTCAAATGCCTTGCTAAAATCCATGTAGACCACATCTACCGCCCTATCCTCATCAATTTCTTTTGTTACCTCTTCAAAAAACTCAATTAGGCTTGTAAGGCATGACCTTCCCTTCACAAAGCCATGTTGACTATCCTTGAGTAGACTATACTTCTCCAAGTGCTCGTAGATCCTATCCTTAAGAATCCTTTCCAATAGTATGCAGACCACCAACGTAAGACTCACTGGTCTATAGTTCCCGGGATTCTCCCTATTACCTTTTTTAAACAAGGGAACTATATTTGCCATTCTCCAATCCTCCGGCACCTCCCCCGCAGCCAAGGAGGACTCAAAGATAATAGCTACTGCTCTAGTGAGCTCTTCGCTCACTTCCCACAGCATCCTAGGGTATATCACATCCGGCCCTGGGGACTTATCAATCTTGATGTTTTTAAGAAGATCCAACACTTCTTCTTCCTTAATCTCCACATTGTCCAGCACACAGTCCTGTTCTATTTCAACCTCACCCTGATCAAGGTCCTTTTCACTTGTGAATACTGAAGCAAAGTATTCATTTAGGACCTCCCCAACCTCCTCCAGGCACATGTTGCCTTCTTTATCCTTTAGAGGGGCCACCTTCGTTCTTGTCATCCTTCTGTTCTTCACATTCACATAGAACGCCTTGGGGTTCTCCTTAACCCTACATGCCAAGGCCTTCTCATGCCCCCTTCGAGCTCTCCTAAGTCCTTTCTTAAGCTCCTTCCTGGCTACCCTAAATTTCTCATGAGCCCTTCCTGCTTCCTGTTTCTTATATCTAATATATGCTTCCTTCTTCCTCTTGACGAGTTGCCTCATGTGTTTTGTCAGCCACGTTTCCCTTTGCCTACCATTTTTTCCTTGCTCAGTGGGACAAGTGGTCTTCATAGTAACATCATAGTAATATCACAGAGAGTTGGAGAAATCAATATGGTGATAATCTGCCATATTGGCGTATGCACATGCCCCAAGGTGGAATCTGTAAGAACATTTGCAGAGAAAGTTCAAATTCACAAATTAAGTCAGAGTGTCAATAATGATTTTATTTTAGGTATAAGAGATTGCAGATGCTGGAATCTGAAGCAGCAATCAATCTGCAGGAGGAATCCATAAACGCAAGAGATTCTGCAGATACTGAAATTCCAGAGTACCACACACAAAATACTGGAGAAACTCAGCAGGTCAGGCAGCATCTCTGGAGGGGGAAAAACGGTTGACGTATGGAGGCCAGAAACGTCAACTGCTTATTCCCCTCCATAGTTGCTGACTGGCCTGCTGAGTTTCTCCAACATTTTGTGTGCATTGCGAGAGGAATTCAGTGAGCCAAGCAGCATCTGTGAGAAGAAGGGATCATTGCGGAGGCATTAGCAATGATCTTTCAAAAGTCAATAGATTCTGGCATGGTTCCGGAGGACTGGAAGATTGCAAATGTCACTCCACTATTTAAGAAGGGGTCAAGGAAGCAAAAAGGAAATGGGCAAAGAAGTGGCAAATGAAACACAATGTTGGAAAGTGTATGGTTATGCACTTTGACAGAAGAAATAAATGTGCAGAATATTATTCATATGGGGGGAGAATTCAAAGTTCTGAGATGCAACGGGACTTGGGAGTCCTCGTGCAGGATACCCTTAAGGTGCTGATGTTGGAGAGGGTTCAGAGAAGATTCACTAGAATGATTCCGGAAATGAGAGGGTTAACATATGAGGAACGTTTGTCCGCTCTTGGACTGTATTCCTTGGAGTTTAGAAGAATGAGGGGGGACCTCATAGAAACATTTTGAATGTTGAAAGGCATGGACAGAGTGGATGTGGCAAAATTGTTTCCGATGGTGGGGGAGTCTAGTGCGAGAGGGCATGACTTAAGGATTGAAGGGCGCCCATTCAGAACAGAGGTGCGAGGAAATTTTTTTAGCCAGAGGCTGGTGAATCTATGGAATTTGTTGCCACGGGTGGGAGTGGAGGCCAAGTCATTGGTAGTATTTAAGGCAGAGATTGATAGCTATCTGAGTAGCCAGGGCATCAAAAGTTATGGTGAGAAGGCAGGGGAGTGGGACTAAATGGGAGAATGGATCAGCTCATGATAAAATGGCAGAGCAGACTCGATGGGCCAAATGGTCGACTTCTGCTCCTTTGTCTTATGGTCTTATGGACATGACCTGCTCTTGCAAAATGCCATGCTGACTGTCTCGAATAAAACAAACTTATCTAAATGTGGGCTAATTCTATCCCTAAAATTGCTCTTCAGTAGCTTCCTTACCATTAATGTGTTTCTGGACTGCATTTTGCTGAATTCTCCAAATTGCCTTTCTTGACCAACAGTAGAATAATTCTCCAGATCTCTGGGACTTGGCCTACTGCTGGAAACAATACAAAATTCTGTCAGGGCTCCAGCAATGACCTCTCTTGTGTTTCTCAATAACCAACAAACAGCCTTCCAGAAAGTCCTCTCTGAATGCAGCAGTGACATTCTCCCTCATCAGTAGTGTAATTCCCCCACCTCCTTTACATCTCTATCTTGTCTGAATCATTAAAACTCTCAAAGGTTCAGCTGCCATTTATGACTTTCTCCCCACCAAGTCTCTGTAATGACCACAGAATCATAGCTCCTTGTGTAAATCAATCTGTCTAACCCATAACACTCCCTGCATTGACTCTTCAGCCTTCACTCCCCCCACCTTCATTAACATGGCCCTATCTGTCCTTCCTACCAGATTTAGTTGGCCCAACTACTAACTACCCCACTATTGCTGATTTTATGAATCAATATGACAGCTTTTTGATGTCAGATTGACACAAATTATCACATTTATTTAATTAAACTTCATAATTTGCCATGATGACTATACAATAATCACTTTTGTTCCTGGCTGCTTGAGTTCCATACTTTCAAAATATTTACAATTTAAAAAGCTCAAGAGATCTAATTCACAAAAGGATGCCACAGTATAACAACAAAAACACTACAAAATTTTTGTAGTCATTGTTCTGCAAAATCTTTCTGTAAAATAATTAACATTTTTAAATTTATTTTTAGCCCATTAATATGATACTTCTACAGTTGATTTATACTTTTGTAATGAAAGGGAGAGGCTGACACGGAGTCTTAAATCCTCAAAACGTAAATGTGATATTTGCTCTTTTGTACAAAGGGATTGGCAAAAATAAACCACTTGGTTTCCAAATATAGCAAAATGTATGATGAAAATTACTGGATCCCCATGACATTAGTCATGGGCAGAGATTAAAATAAACAATTTTTTGGAATCCTTTACGATATATTTTGTGCATGAGAAGACAGCAGATTATGAAACAGCCACAATGCAGAATCAAATTAATATGTATGCTTCCGCAATCCAGTTTCAGGAATAAATCAAAAATCTGTTATTTGATGTTTTAAGTTTTGTTTTGTTACAAAAACAGGTTTTCAGCTGGTTCTACTGAAATATCATGGAACATGGCATATTCATGAGCAAACTAAGTTGAGATAAAGACCAGTCCTGATCTAATTGAATGGGAGAATATGTGTGAGAGTAATAATAGCTTATTATTGTTTTAGATTTCCAATATTCCAGATTTCAATCTTATTTACTCAAGGAGAGTGGGAAAATTTAAAGTATAAAAATGGATAAACACTCAAACCAAACCTATTCATGCTGGGTTAGCAAAATTAACATCATATTGAATATTGCACTAAACCTGAAAAATAAAAAAAATTAGCACTGGTTAAATGCCTTAGGGTTTTCCTTTAACCTATTCACCAAGGCTTTCTCCTGTCCCTTTCTAGCTTTCCTAAGTCCCTTCCTAAGTTCCTTTCTTGTTACTTTATAACTCTTAAGAACCCTGTCTGATCCTTGTTTCCTACAACTTAAGTTTGCTTCCTTCTTCCTGTTGACTAGAGAATACTGGAGTTCTGGGTTTGCAGAAGAACCATATGATGGGTAGTACCAATCTGGCATAGGAAGGTCCACACATGTAATCCACAGTGTTGAACTGTTAGGCTTCTTTAGCCTATATAAAAGTTTAGGACCAGAGTAATTTATTAACTTTAACTACAGTGCTTTTTTTTTTATTTTTCATGTTTAGGGTTCATGTATGTGAAGTATTAGAGGGCAACTAGAGTGAGGGTAGGACCAAACAAGGATAGAAGAGGAAAAATATCCCTGGAGTTGGAGAAGGTACGAGAAGTCCTTAATGAATACTTGCTTCAATATTGACCAGTGAGAGAGACCTCGACAAATGTGAGATCAGTTTAGAACAGGCTAATATTTTGAATTATATCAATGTTAAGAAAGGAAGTGCTGGAACTTTTGGAAAAACATTAGGATAGATAAGTCCCCAAGGCTGATCAGGATATAGCCCAGGTTACTACTGGACATTAGGAAAGAGATTGCTGTGCCTTTGACAATGATTTTGCATTCTCACTGGCTACAGGAAGAATGCCAGATGATTGGTGGGTAACAGATGTTAATTCCTTTTTTCAAGAAAGGTAACAGGGATAATAATAGGAATTTTAGACCAGTGAGTCTTATATCCATGATAAGGAAACTATTAGAGAGGATTCTTAGAGACAGGATTTAGAAGCATTTAGAAGCACATTCTGATTAGGGATCTTCAGCAAGGCTTTGTGAGAGGCAAGTCATACATCACAGTTCTGATTGACTTTGAAGAAGTCAAAAACAATTTTATGGAGGTAGAGCAGTGGATGTGGTGTATATGGCCTTCAACAAGGTTTCCCATGAAAGGCTCATACAGAAAGTCAGGAGTTATGGGATACAGGGAAACTTGGCTATGTGTATTTAGAATCGACTTGCCTACTGAATACAGTGAGTGAGAATAGGTGGAGTGTATTCTGCCTGTAGATCCATGACTAAATGGTGTTCTGCAGTGATGGTTCTGAAACCCCTAATCTTTGTGATTATCTTAAATGATTTAGATAAGGAAGTGGGGGGGGGGGTTGTAAGTTTGCAGGTGATTTAAGGTTGGTGGTATTGTGGATAGTGTAGAAGGTTGTCATAGTTTACAATAGGAGAAAGAGTGATACTCTTTGGCAGGTCAAAATTGAAAGCAGAGTATAAGGTTAATAGCAAGATTCTTAGCAGTATGGAGGAACAGAGAGATTTTGGGATCCACGCCCAAAGTTGCTCAAAGTTGCCACACAATAGGGAGATTCTGAAGCCATATGGTCCGTTGGCCTTCCTACGTCAGATTGAGTTCAAGAGCCGCAAGATCATATTCTTCTTAATCCATCACCCTTACTAGGGGATAGGCCCATGACAGCTCACCATCCTCTATCCTGGGCCAGTCTTTCAGACTTTTAAGGTGTAGCCTATTGGAGATCCTTCCTCTCCCAAGTCTTAGGAGCTCCTCTTGGCATTTCTGTAGCGCTGGAATTTAACAGGATGGGGTTGATAGACCCATGCGCTACTCTCCTCCTTTTGCAGCCAGGCTTGGGATTGTCCATGGCAGTACTGTTGCCATCCTGTAAAATTTTGGTTAGACCACGCTTGGAATATGTATTCACTTCTGGTTGCCTCAATACGTTAAGGATATGCAAGTTTCAGAGAGAGTGCAGAGGAGATTTACCAGGGTGCTACCTAGATTAGAGAGCAAGTCTTATGTCAAAAGTTGAGCAAGTTAGTACTCTTCTCTTTGGAATGAAGAAGGTTGAAAGGTGACTTAACAGAGGTATATAGGATGATAACAGGCATAGACAGGGTGCACAAATATTATCGTTTACACAGGATGGAAATAACTAATATGAAAGGACATAATTTTAAGTTGATGAAAGGGAAGTATAGGGGAAAGTCAGTGACAGTCTTTTTTTACATAGAAAATGGTAATATACTGCCGGGGTGATGGTAGAGGCAGATACATTAAGAACATTTAAGAGACTCTTAGACAGACACATGAATGAAAGCAAAACAGAGGGCCAAGAGGGACAGAAGGCTGGGTGAGAAGGCAGGGGAGTGGGACTAAATGGGAGAATGGATCAGCTCATGATAAAATGGCAGAGCAGATTTGATGGGCCGAATGGCCGACTTCTGGTCCTTTGTCTTATGGTCTAAGGTTAGATTGACCTTGGAGGAGTATAAAAGGTCAGCACTACATCATGGGCAAAGGACCTGTGCTGTACTGTACAGTGTATAGTCTCACGGACATAGACTCTTTAGCCCATCAAGCCCAAGCAAACAGCATGAGCCCATATGTACTAATTCCATTTACTACCACTTGGTCGGTAGCCTTCTATTCCTTGGTGATTCAAGCATTTATCCCAGTTAACTATTAACTGTTGTGAGAGTACCTGCCTCCCCTTAGCCAGTGCATTCCAAATTATGACCACCCACTGAGTGATTTTTATTTTCTTCAGACGTCATCTAAATTTCTTACTCCTTAACTTAATGTTTCACCCTCTAGTTTTGGATAACTTGTTTGGTGCTTTGAGCAGCAGCCAGTCAGTTCTCCGAAGCGTGTGAAGACGTAGCTCACACAGGTTCGCCACGATTTGATTTAAATTGATAAGACATCAATTCATGGCAGTTTGGTGTTTGGAACAGCAGTCATTCAGTCGTTGAGACTGAGCGGCAAGAACAAATTAATGTAAGGCTGGGCAAGCAGAGCAGCCATTGCTGGAATGGACAGCGTTAGAGTGTGGATTTTGAGGCTTTTGTTCTTCAAGGAGAGGCTTGAGTGAGAGAAAGCGAAAAAGCTGTAGACAGATTCCTCCCCCACCCCAATTTATTTATTGTCTTTCTTCTTAATATTTGCTCAGTTGAAACAGTAGGATGCCACACAGGATAGCTGAATGTTCCTCTTGTAGTATTGGGATGGCAGAGAGACCTCTGGTGTCCATAGTGACCACACCTGTGAGAAATGCATCCAGCTGCAATTACTAATGCTCTACATTAAGGAGTGGGAGCTGGAACTGGATGAACTGTAGAGCATTTGGAAGTCTAGGGGGTTTATCGATGGGACATATAGAGAGGTAGTTACACCCAAGGTATAGGACACAGAAGACTGGGTGACGGGAAGGAGAAAGGAGTTAAAATGCTAGTGCACCTCTGCGGCCATCCCCCTCAACAACAGTTTTATCGTTTTGGATACCGTTGGGGGGTTTGACCTAACAGAGGAACGTCACTGTGGTTGAGTCTCTGACACTGCATTTGCTTCTGTGACTTAGAAGGGAAGCAGGGAGAAGAGGTATGCTAAGGTGAAAGGGGATTTGTTAGTTAAGGGAACAGACAGGATGTTCTGTGGACAAGAAACAAGATTCCCATATGGTATGTTGCCTCCTGGGTGCCAGGACTCAGGACATCTCGGATCGTGTCCTCAGCATTCATAAGTGGGAGGGTGAACAGCCAGAGGTCATGGTTCTTGTGGGTATAAGTGACATGAGTAGGATGAGTGACGAAGTTCTGCAAAGGGAGCTCAGAGAATTAAGTGCTAACTAAAAGGGCAGGACCTCCAGGGTTATGATCTCAGGGTTGCTACACATACCACGTTCTAGTAAGGCCAGAAGAAGGAAGATCATATGGTTTAACATGTGGCTAAGGAGCTCGTGTAGGAAGGAGGACGTCAGATTTTTTGGATCATTAGGCTCTCTTCCAAGGGAGGTGGAACCTGTACAGAAGAGATGGTTGGCACCTGAACTGGAGCAGGAACTATTATCCTAGCAGGAAGGTTTGCTAGTGCTGCACAGGGAGGGGTGTTTAAACTAGATTTACAGGGGGATGGGAAACAGAGTGCCAGTACAGATAATGGAGAGGTTGTGGAGACAGATGTTGTTAAGCTGTCAAAGTCAGGAATCAGAAGTTGAGCATGGCGCGACTGATGTCCTGAGCTGCATATATTTCAATGCAAGAAGTATCATAAGAAAGGCAGATGAGCTCAGGGCATGGAGCAACACATGGAATTATGATATTGTAGCCATCATTGAGATTTGGTAGCAGGAGGAGCAGGACTGGCAGCTCAGTATTCTGGGGTTCTGTTGCTTTAGACTCAACAGAACAGGAGGGATTAAAGGGGTAGGTGGTGTTACTAGTCAGGGGAATGTCACGGAAGTACGCAATAGGACAAACTAGAAAAATCATCTCATGAGGCTTTATGGGTGGAACTGAGGAATAAGGAAGGTATGACCATGTTAATGAGGCTATATTATAGACCACCCAACAGCCTACGGGATTTAGAGGAACAAATTTGTAGAGTGATCACAGACTGTTGCAAGAAACATAAGATAATTATAGGAGGTGATTTTAACTTCATAGATTTTGACTGGGACTCCCATATTGTAAGTGGACTCGTTGGGATAGAATTTATCAAATAAGTTCAGAAAAGTTTCCATAATCAGTACACAAAAGTCCCAAATGACAGACATAGTGTGATAGCTGATATGCTATCAGGAAATGAGACAGGGCAGGTAACAGAAGTTTGTGCAGAGGAACATTTGTATCTAGTGATCATAATGCCATGAGTTTTAAAGTAAACATGGAAAAATATGGGTCTAATCCATGAGCTCAGATTCTAAATTAGAGAAAGGTCAATTTTGATGGTGTCAGAAATGATCTGGCAAGGGTGGATTGTGATAGGCTATTTTCTGGGATGGGTGTGCTTGGTAATTGGGAGGCATTCAAAAGTGAAATTTTGAGAGTACAAAACTTGTATATGCTTGTCAGAATAAAAGGTAAAGATAGCAGGTTTATGGAATCTTGGTTTTCAAGAGATATAGAGGCCCTGGTTAAGAACAAAAAAGGAGGTGCATAGCAGTTATAGATAGGTAGGAACAAATGAGGTACAACACTTAAGAAAGAAATCAGGAGGGCTAAAAGAAGGCATGAATTTGCCCTAGCAGACAAGGTGAATGTGAATCCTAAGGGATTCTACAGATATGTTAAGAGCAAAAGGACAGCAAGGGACAAAACTGGTCCTCAGGAAGATCAGAATGGTAATCTATGCATGGAGCCAAGAGAGATGGCTTAAATGGATTTTTCTTCTGTGTTTACTCAGGAGATGGACACAGAATCTACAGAAGTTAGTCAAAGCAGCATTGAAGTCGTGGACCCTATAGAGGTTAAGAGGAGGAGGTGTTTGCTGTCTTGAGGCAAATTAGGGTGGATAAATCCCCAGAGCCTGACAAGGTGTTCTCTCAGACTTTGTGGAAGGCAAATACAGAAACTGCAGGGGCCATAGCACAGATATTTAAATCATCCTTAGCGACAGGTGAGGTTCTGAAGGACTGCGGGATAGCTAATGTTGTTCCACTGTTTAAGAAAGGCTCTAAAAATAAACCAAGAAATTATAGGCTGGTGAGCTTAACTTCAGGTAGTGGGAAAGTTTTTGGAAGGTATTCTGAAGAACCAGATATATATATATTCGGATGGACATGGACTGATTAGAGACAGTCAACATGGCTTAGTGGGTGGTAGGTCATGTCTAACCAATCTTGCAGAGTTTTTTGAGGAAGTTACCAGCAAAGTGGATGAGAGTAAGGCAATGGATTTTGTCGAAATGGACTTTAACAAGGCATTTGATAAGGTTTTACATGGGAGGTTGGTCAAGAAGGTTCAATTGCTCAGCATTCAAGATGAGGTAGTTAATTAGACTAGATATTGGCTTTGTGGGAGAAGCCAGAGAGTGGTAGGAGATAATTGTCTCTCTGACTGGAGGCCTGTGACTAGTGGAGTGCCACTGGGATTGGTGCAAAGTCCATTGTTGTTTATGATCTATAGCAATGATGTGGATGATAATAATAAGGTGGGGGGTTATATGGGAGGCAGGGTTTGAGGGTCGGCACGACAATGTGGGCCGAAGGGCCTGTACTGTGCTGTACTGTTCTATGTTCTATAATGTGGTTAACTGGATCAGCAAATTTGCGAATGACACCAAGATTGGGGGTGTAGTGGACAATGAGGAAAACAATCTGAGCTTGCAGCAGGATCGGGACCAGTTAGAAAAATGGGATGAAAAATGACAGACAAGTGGAGGTGTTGCACCAGGGTAGGTCTTACACAGTGAATGGCAGGGCACTGAGGAGTGTAGTAGAACAAAGGGATCTGGGAATACAAGTACATAATTCATTGAAAGTGATGTCACAGACAGATAGGATCATAAAGAAAGCTTTTGGCACATTGGACTTCATAAATCAAAGTATTGAGTACAGGAGAAGGGGTGTTATGTTAAAGTTGTATAAGACTTTGATGAAGCCTAATTTGGAGTATTGTTGCAGTTTTGGTCACCTACCTACATGAAAGATGGAAATAAGATTGAAAGAGTACAGAGAAAATTTATAAGGATGTTGTCAGGACTTGAGTTATAAGGAAAGGTTAAATAGGTTAGGACTTTACTCCTTGGGACTTGAAATATTGAGGGGAAGTTTGACAGAGGCTTACAAAATTCTGAGGGGTATAGATAGGGTAAATGCAACAGGCTTTTTCCACTGAGATTGGCTGGGACTATAATAAGAGGTCATGGGTTAAGGGTGAAAGGCGATAAGTTTAAAGGGAACATGAATGAAAACTTCTTCACTCAGAAGGTGATGAATGTGTGAAATGAGCTGCCAGTGCAAATGGTGCATGTAAGCTTGATTTCAGTGTTTAAGAGAAGCTTGGATAGGTACACGAATGGTAGGAGTATGGGGTGGGGGGAGATTTAAGGTCCAGG
Organism: Mobula birostris; assembly: GCF_030028105.1. Lineage (NCBI taxonomy): Eukaryota > Metazoa > Chordata > Chondrichthyes > Myliobatiformes > Myliobatidae > Mobula > Mobula birostris. Next base: position 31,047,973 of record NC_092372.1, on the reverse strand, counting down.
TGCAGGTTGATGGGGGAGTAGGCAATTTAAATGGTTTGCCACAGACTAGATGGGCCAAAGGGCCTGTTGCTGGGCTGTACTTTTTCATGACTCTATGGCCCTATCTCCATTTTGGAAAGAAGTTTCCAATTATCTACCTTACCAATGCTCCTCATCATTTTGTCAGATCCCCTGTTGGTCTCTTATGCTTCAGGTTAAAAAAACACAGCTGATTCGATCTCTTCTCATAACTGAATTTTTTTTTTAATCACAGACAACATCTGGTTAATCTCCTCCACACTCAGTCCAGTGCATTCAATTAAGTCCATTGCTGTGGCGCCCAGACATGCATGCATTACTAAGATTATGTGGTCTTTTACAGAGTCTAGTGGCCCTATAAAAGTTTTCTCCTGTGATTGTAACTAGAGATGGCAGAGCAGTAAGCTTAAATTGAAGAAACTCGATGGCCACCCAGCATGTAAAGCTGGTGTGTGATATAAAGCAGTTTTGGACCTTGAAAATCTATTTATAAATGGTGGCAGCTTGTGTTTATAGCTGGGTGGCCCAACTGACTATGTATTATTACAAGCTATTTTATTGACTTTACCTCAAATAATTAATAGTGATTTCACAGTGTTCTGCAGTAATGCAAATTATACTTACCTATGGCTTGTGGTTCTGCTCAGAATGAGCAGAATGTTGCAGAAATAATCCTGGAACATCTCAAGCTGCTTATCTTGCTTTTCAGCCTAAAAATCGTACTCTTAGGCGAGATACACTAACATAATTTTCCATTTAGTTTGTAGCCATTGTGTCACTATCTTTAACCTTGATCACCTTAATACGTGCCCTCACAAAAAGAGCACTTACCTTCAAAATACATTTATCTCAGGTTATAATTTCTTGCATTGTATTGGATAATAGTACGGTAGCTATCAATTTCCTGATTTCCATAAAGATCATTGGAAGTGTAACCCTTGTGACAACTTCAATAAGACATTGACTTTTCAGTACCTCTGGCAGTTTGGCAGTTGGAGTAAGATATAGCATGCAGATGCTGGATTAAACATTTGCTGCACTGTAAAACACTTAGCAGATTTAAGCATCAGTGATCAAACAAAAACTGGAAAGAAGGATAATACTAGACATAATTCAATAACTGACATGGTAAGTAACAGAGAAGTAGGAAAAAATATAGGCTGAAGTTAATGAGAAGCAATTCTTTTAACTCAAGGATCCATTCAGCACTAGTTCAGTTTGGTGTTTACTGTGATATTCAAAGTATAAAGTTCAAAGTAAATTTATTGCCAAATGTCACCATACACTACCCCAAGTTTCATTTTCTTGTGGACATTCACAGTGATACAAAGAAACACAGTAAGAATGAATATCTGCACACAACAAAGATGGGCAAATAAGCAATGTGCAGTTCAGCATTCAACAACATAATTCCCTCTAGGCTCAACAAGATGCTCAGAGACCTCAGTCTTTACCCTGCCTTGTCTAGCTGGATCCTGGATTTCCTGTCAGATCACCAATAGATGGTAAGAGTGGGTTCCCTCACCTCTGCCCCGCTGACTCTCAACACAAGTGCCCCTCAGGGCTCTTTCCTAAGCCCACTTCTTTACTCTCTGTGTACGCATGACTGTGTCACCACCCACAGCTCCAATCTGCTAATTAAATTTGATGACAATGCTATATTGATTGGCCTAATCTCAAATAATAATGAGGCAGTCTACAGAGAAGTCATCACCCTGACACCATTGTGTTGTTAGTACCTCCAGCTGAACTCTGTCTCTTTGTGTATTTTCCCCTTGCTGTTATTCTGTGTTTTTGTATTGCCATATGCTCTTGTTTGTTTTCATGCCCATGTGCTCCTGTCCCCGCCCCTGCTCCACTCCGTCCCTGTATCACTGATTACTCTGCCTGTCACCTGTTTCTCATTATTACCTGTATTGCTGCCACCTGTGTCTCATTGTGCTCCACCTATCACCTGCCTCTCTGTTTATTGCTCAGTGTATTTTAGTCCTGTGTTTTCACCTATTTGTTGCCAGATTATGCCAGTGAATTTTTCTGATTAGGATTTTTGGATTTTTCGGGATATTTTGATCTCTGCCTGAACTTTGATGCCAACTTTGTTTGCACCTCTGGATTTGTTACTCAATAAATATCACAGTGGGCACAGTACTAGGTCTGCGATTGGATCCCTGCTCCAGCGCCCTGATAGTACAATCTGGCAAGAATGGATCCAGCGGACCCCAATTGTCTGAAAGCTATCTTGGAACAACGGGAGTGATGCTGGGGTGACTCCAGAACCAGCTGGAGTCTGCATTCAGGGCAGTGGAGTCGCTTTCTGCCAATGTAGCTGATCTTGTGGCCCAGACTCAATCACTCCAGCTGTCCCAGAATGCCCATCAATATTCTGTGACTGCATCTTCCATGTCCTTGCATGCTCCTCCCATCCAAGAGCCCCTTCTGCCTCCTCCAGAAAAGTATTCAGGTGAACCCGGTACCTGCTGCTCTTTTCTTTCACAGTGCATACTCATTTTTTGAATTACAACGAACAATATTTCCGACTGATCCAGCCAAGGTAGCCTACGTCAACACCCAACTGTCCGGTTGGGTGAGAGAATGGGGAACAGCCATCTGGGAGGCAGATTTCAGTTTTCAGTTATTTTCTGAGGAGATGAGAAAAGTGTTTGATCGCTCCAAACATGGGCGAGAGGCTGCCCGTGAAAAGCTGCACATGCACCAGGGGCGCAGATCTGTGTCAGATTAGGCCATAAAGTTCCAGACCCTAGCCACCTTCGGTGGCTGGAACTTGGAGGCCCAGTACTACATCTTCATGAATGGCCTCTCCGAAGACTTCAAAGATGAGCTGGTCACCCAGGACCTTCCTGCCACCTTTGAAGCCCTGGTGGATTTGGCCATCCATATTGATGTTTGCCTTCAGCAGCGCCACAGAGGGAGGGGTTTCAGAGGGTCCCTGGGGGCACTGGGTGAATTCCAAGCTCCTCGTCAGTCTGTATTGACCTGCCATTTGCCCCCATCTACAACTCCCGTTCCAGAGCCCGAAGTATCTGCCTGACGCTGACTGAAAGACAAAGGAGAATCAGCACCCGCTCCTCTCTGTACTGTGGCCAACCAGGCCACTTGATCTCCACCTGCCTAAAAGCCAAGTGCTCACCAGTAAGACGAGGAGTACTGGTGAGCGTGACTCCCGTCCTGCCCTCCTCAACACTACTCACTCTCATACCTGCTTCTCTGAAGTGAGGCGTCCAACGGCAAGCAGTCTCCATCTCAGTCGATTCTGGTGCGGAAGGGTGCTTTATCAATTCCGGCTTGGCTGCCCAGTGGGAGTTATCCACGTCTGCTCTCAGGTCACCATTAATGGCCAACGCCTAAACAGTCAGAGACTGGCTAATATCACCCATGTCACAGCCCCAGTGAGTCTCAGTTTATCCAGAAACCATCATGAACAGTTAACCCTTTATGTTATTGACTCTCCTCAAGCTCCCATTGTCCTCGGCCATCCCTGGTTAGTAAAACACAACCCCCACATTGACTGACTCAGTCACACGATTGTAGGTTGGAGCCTATTCTGTCACTCTCACTGCCTCTGCCATGCTCAGATCCCCTTGTCTTCAAGCCCAGATCCTTCCTGAATACATGGCTGTGTTCAGCAAGTCCCAGGCCAATTCCCTGCTGCCCCATCATCCATATGATTGTGCCATTGACCTCTTGCGTGGCACATCTCCCCCAAGGGGCTGCCTGTACTCTCTGTCCGTACCTGAAACAGAAGCCATGAATAAGTATATTCAAGAGTCTCTGGCTGCAGGCATCATCCGGCTGTCTTCCACCGCTGCTCTTGCCGGTTTTTTCTTTGTTGGAAAGAATGATGACTCCTTACGTCAGTATTGATTACTGGGCACGAATGAAGTCACTGTTAAGAACTGTTACCCTCTTCCACTCATGACCTCGGCATTTGAGCTACTACAAGGAGCCTCAGTTTTCACCAAGCTTGATCTCCGTAACGTCTACCATCTTGTCCGCATCCGCGAAGGGGACGAGTGGAAGACGGCATTCAACACCACCTCAATCCATTGTGGTTTTATCTATGCCTCCGCCGTCTTCCAAGCCCTGGTAAATGACATTCTCAGGGACATGCTGAACCAATTTGTTTTTGTGTATCTCGATGACATTTTGATTTTTTTCTAAGTCTTTGCTGAACACACATGTCACGTCCACAGAGTTCTCCAGCGCCTTCTGGAGAACATGCTCTTTGTGAAGGCTGAGAAATGAGTTTCATCGCAATACAGTCTCCTTCTTGGGTTTTGTAATTTCAGGCAGTTCCATTCAGATGGACCAACAGAAGGTCAAGGCGGTGGTCAAATGGTCCTAACCTTCGACTCGTGGGGAGTTGCAACACTTCTTGGACTTTGCTAACTTCTATTGCCACTTCATCAGAAATTACAGTACACTGGCTGCACCATTCACTGCTCTTACCTCATAAGCTGTGAGATTCTCCTGGTCCCCTCCTGCTGAAAAAGCATTCTCTGACCTGGAGCAATATTTCACCTCTGCCCCCATCCTGATTCAACCCAACACCGACCGGCAGTTCATTGTGGAGGTGAATGCGTCTGACATTGGCGTAGGAGCTGTTCTCCCTCAGTGCTCGGCCAAGGATGAGAAGGTACACCCCTGTGCCTTCTTCTCTCACCGCCTCACTCCCACAGAGCAGAATTATGATATCAGAAACCAGGAGCTGCTGGCTGTGAAGCTAGCTCTGGAGGAGTGGAGGCTTTAGCTGGAGGGAGCCAAGGTGCCATTCTTGGTCTGAACTGATCACAAGAATCTAGAATACAACCTTACTGCCAAATGTCTCAACTCCCATCACACTCGTTGGTCCCTGTTTTTCTCAAGGTTCAATTTTACTCTGTCTTTCCGCCTCGTTTCCAAGAATGGAAAACCTGATGCCCTCTGCTGAGGATTTCCTTCCCCTGAGACCCCTGAGGTACCCAATGTCATCCTCCCTGCTCACTATCTTGTGGGTGCAGCATAACGGGACATTGAATCCATTGTGCAAGCTGCTCAACAGAGCAAGGCAGCCCCTTGTCAATGCCCCACTAACCGTGTTTATGTTCCCAGCTCTGTCCACTCACAGGTATTGCAGTGGGGTCATTCTTTCCGGTTATCCTGTAACTCTGGAACCAGGCGTACTCAGGCCCTCATCAGTCGGTGGTTCTGGTGGCCCTCCATGGGAGATGACATCCGCAACTTTGTCTCAGCCTGCTTGGTCTGTGCTCAAGGCAAGAATTCTAGCCAGTCACCCACTGGTCTGTAACAACCCCTATCTATCCCCAAGAGACCCCGGTCCCACATTGCCCTGGACTTTGTCACCAGTCTTCCCCCATCAGATGGTAACACCTCCATTCTCACAGTAGTCGATCGCTTCTCCAAGTCTGTACATTTCATTTCTTACCTAAACTCCAGTTATGTTATATGGCTCAGAATGTTGGACAACATCTAGTAACATGAGGAATCAAATTGAAGCAGCAGAGATGTGGTTTTTGAAGAGGATGCAAAGAATATCATGGACGAAACAAATATCTAACGAGGATGTTATGAACAGAGCAAACACAAGAAGAGAAATAATATATGAGATCATGAAAAGGCAACGTAACTTCATTGGACATGTAATTAGGAAGGAGGAGTTAGAATGCACAGTAATTATGGGAAAGATTTGAAGGGAAGTAAGCAAGAAGAAGGCAAAGACAAATGGTGATAGAGACAGCAGCCAGAGAACTGGAAATTAATACCAATGAATTGATCTACTTGACCTGAAAAAGGAGTGTGTGGGCCATGGCAGTCAAAGCTCAAATTGGGCACGGCACCTGATGATGATGATGAAACTCCCCTCTGCCAAAGAAATAGCCAAATTACTAATACTGCATGTTTTCAAATTACACGGTTTACCTGTGTCAGACAGACAGGGGCCCTCAATTCTGGAAGGCATTCTGTAATCTTCTGGGTGCCTCTGCGAGTCTGTCTTCAGGATTCCACCCACAGACCAATGGCCAGACCAAGCGGGCCAACCAACAGCTAGAGACAGTATTGTGGTGTCTGCTAGAACCCCTTCTCATGGACTCAGCAGCTACCCTGGGGCGAGTACACTGTAAACTCTCATCTGTCGTCATCCACTGGTCTGTCCCCCTTTGAGTGCTGCCTTGACTACCAACTTCCACGGTTTCCTGCCCAGGAGGAGGAGGTTGGCGTACAATCTGCCAAGGCATTCATCCGCTGTTGTTAGTGAATGTGCAGGTGCACTCGCTCTGTCCTTCTCTGTGCCTCAGCTAGGAACAAGCATCAAGCTGACTGCCATCACTCCAAAGCCCCACATTACTGCCAGGGACAGCGTGTGTGGCTTTCAACCCGAGATCTGCCCCTCAAGGTGGATTCCCATAAGCTCCCCCCGCCGACTTCATCAGCCCCTTTCCCATTGCTAAAGTCATCAGTCCCGCTGCCATCCATCTCAAGCTCCCCTCTACTCTCTACCACATTCATCCCACCTTCCATGTATCCTGTGTCAAGCCTTCCCTGTGCTTTCTGTCCCCAAACCTACTCCCCATGGTTCATTGACGGGTCAGAGGCTTTCACAATGTGTCGACTGCTGGATGTTCGTTGCCGGGGCCGTAGCCTCCAGTACCTTGTGGACTGAATGGGCTTCGGTCCTGAGGAGAGGTGCTGCATCCCCGCCCGTAACATCCGGGACGCCCACTTTCATCAGGGCCTTTCGTCATCAGCACCCAGCTCTCCTGTTTGTTGTCAGATTGTGTCAGTGAGTTTTCCTGATTCTGATTTTTGGATTTCTCTGGGTGTTTTGATCTCTGCCTGAACTTTGATGCTGACTTTGTTTGCACCTCTGGATTTATTACTCAATAAATATCACAGTGGGCACAGTACTTGGCCTGCAATTGGGTCCTTGCTCCAGTGTCTTGACAGGTGTCAAGAAAACAACTTTTCCCTCAATGTCGCGAAAACAAACAAGCTGGTTGTTGACTACAGGAGGAATGGAGACAGGCTAACCCCTATTGACAATAATGGATCTGGGGTTGAGAGGGTGAAGAGCTTTAAATTCCTCGGCCTAAACATCACCGAGGATCTCATGTGGTCTGTACATACCAGTTGGGTGGTGAAAAAGTCACAAAAGTGCCTCTTTCACCTCGGATACTTGAAGTTTGGTATGGGCCTCCAAGTCCTAAGAGCTTTCCTCAGGGGTACAATTGAGAGCATCCCGACTGGTATGGGAACTGTACTTCCCTCAACTGCAGGACTCTACAGAGAGGGGTGCAGACAGCCCAGCACATCAGTAGATGTGAACTTCCCACTATTCAGAACATTTACAAAGACAGGTGTGTAAAAGGGCCTGAAGGATCATTGGGGACCCCAGTTGCCCCAACCACAAACTGTTCCAGCTGCTACTATCCTGGAAGTGGTACCACAGTATAAAAGCCAGGGCCAACAGGCTCTGGGACAGCTTCTTCCACCAGGCCATCAGACTGTTTAATTCATGCTGACGCAACTGTATTTCTGTTATATTGACTATCCTGTTGTACATACTATTTATTATAAATTGCATATTTAGACAGAGATGTAGCGTAAAGATTTTTCCTCCTCATATATATGTCATAAAGTCAATTCAATTCAAAAGATAAAACCTGTGCAAATACAAAAAATATATACATTTTTGACATGGAGAAATTTATAGGCATATAGTGTAGATCCTTATCGCCTTTCAAGCAGTCACAGAGTCCATTCTCACGTACGGATGCGAGGCGTGGACACTCACCAAGATGATGCGAAAGTCTTTAGATGGTTGCTATACACGAATGCTCCAGATGGCTCTTGATGTGAGTTGGCAACAGCACATGACGAACGTCGAGCTCAATAACAACCTACCGATGCTCACCACTAAAATCGAGGCAAGAAGACTGCAACCAGCGGGGCACTGTCTACACCACCCCGAGCTACCCTCCAGCGTAGTCATCATATGGGAGCCCAAGCACGGGAGGATGAAACCTGGGTGCCCTCCCAAGACTATGGTCAACACGCTCCTAGAAGACAGCGGCGTGGCTAATGTAGGTGAACTCAACACACTGATGAGGGAGAGGGAGAAGTGGAGAGTCCGTCATCGTGTCCGACGCCGGCCCCCTAGGCCTGAGTCGACGTAGTAGTAGTAGTAGCCTTTCAAGCCACACCGGCCAGCAATCTCATGATTTAATAGGACAATTTACAGTAACCAATTAACCTACCGAGCAGTACATCTTTGGACTGTGGCAGGAAATCAGCGCACGTGGAGAAAAACCACAGAGTCACAGAGAGAACATACAACCTCCTTAGAGGCAGCAACAGAAATGGAATCCAGGTCACTGGTACTGTAAAGCATTGTGCTAATCACTATGCTACTGTACATTTAGAACATTAGTTGTAAAGTCCATAGGTTGTGGAATTAGTTCAGTGTTGGGGTATGTGAAGTCATCCGTTCTGGTTCAGAAGCCTGATGGTTGAGAGGTAATAATTGTTCCTGAGCCTGGTGGAGTAGGACCTAAAGCTTCTGCACCTCTTTCCTGATGACAGCAATGAGAATTGATCAAATTATCAAGAAAATGAACAGCAAAATAACCCGCATGACCTCCACAAATTATATATAAACAACTTTAAAGATGCTATTTTGTATGTAGTTCAGTTTAAGTGCAAGCATTCTTATTTCCTTGACAGAAGTTTATGGTACCATTCCACAATCTGTAATTGGCACATATGATCCAGTGCTTACTGATGAAGTGCTCTTTCACTGGACATGTAAAGATGGAATGCTATATTAAAGCTTCTTATGCCTAAGTTTATTAATTAGATATTGCAACTTATGTTAAATAGTGGTTACATTTATAGCAACTTCTGTGTAATGAAGTTCAATACTTTTTTTTATTTTTGATTACTCTTTTCTTTTTCATGAATCCATAAATCAGTTTTGAACTGTATTTCAAAGCTAATAGTCCTTGATTAACTAATCAAGTAATGATTCCCTGCATATGCATTAATGCAATGTATATTTACAGACTATTCTGTGTGTTGCAAGTGGATTTAGCCAGAAAATAAGGCACTGATCATTTAAAACAGCCGTGTAGAGCTATCTTCCTTGATGGTAATGAGTCTCTGGAATTCTCTGCTCCTGAGCTTCTTTGAGGCCAGATCAATCAATGTACAGTATTTAAAGTGGAGATAGATAAATAGTGGAAGGATCAAGGGATTGAGGCTGGTGGGGAACCGGCATAGAAGAAAATATAATGCATGATTATAGTGAATGGAATGGTAGGCTTGTTTAAATCTACCCCTTTTTCTTTGAGTTCTTGTGTTTTGTATTGTGCATTACAGCTGAACATTTTCTTTAGCCTCACTCAACCTGTAAATGTGCAATCATAATCTCTAGTATTACTACTATCAGAAGAAAAAATGCTACCAAAATTTTCCTTGTATCTTAGCTCAGTTATGAGCTCAACTGAAATCAGCTAACACAGTATAGATTAAGGATAAACTGAAAAACCACAGGACTTTTTTAAATCTGTCTCCCATTTTATTTGACCAGATTGTGCATTTATTAAGCTATTAAATGTGTTAATCAGAAGTTTATTAAGATAATCATGACAAGCAAGCTGCATTTTCAAGCAATTGCTATTAAAATTATCTTCTATAGAAGTATTTGCCAGTTCGTGAATTATTTTCAGTTCAAAACAAAGTACATATTTTATATATTCAAAAGTTTTGTTGATTTATTCCCTAATTATTGACTCTGTGGTTCTGGTTTTTAATTTATTAATTTCCAATGAATTACTGATAATTTGGCTTTAAATTCCTCATTTCTGTTTTTTAACGTGCTATTCATCATACCGAAGAGTTTATTTATGTAGCTGTAATAACAGCCAACGCGCAAGCTTGAAGAATGAATGACTGTTGTCTTTATTTGAAGAGGGCTGCTAGTTTGTTCTTAGGGCCTATTTTATGTGGCAAAACTGTCTGAGGCTGTGATACTTTTGGTGTCACTTTTCAACAGGAGGAAAACTAGAATTTATGCTTTTGAGATTTATATTGGCATTCGTTGAGCTATCAGCTGGTCAGCAGATTTGCAAGCACTTTGAACACAATGAAATTCTTTTCATCACTCAGTGATAAACTTACTTTGAATAGGCATTTTCTGTAGGATTTTTTAATGTTGCATAATTAATTGACTGTTCATTATAACATTTTTCTTTTACTTTAATTAGTTAAGTGTGGTTACACCCCAGGATGATATTTCTTAACTTACTTTAGAATGATACAGAAGAAGGACATTCTGACTATTGGGTTCTACACTCTCTCCCTTTCATTTCCCAGTATCCCTACCATTAATTCATATATGCCTACCAAATCTCCTTCGATTCTTTTAGACATAGAGGTGATTTACAGATCCCACTTAACCTACCACACACCATCGGGATATATGAGGAAACCAGAGCACCATGTGGAAAAGTACATGGCCATGAACTCCACTCTGAGAGCAATCAAGGATCAAACTAAAGTTCCTGGAGCAGCAGTGTTGTGTATTTAATATTTCACTAATATCTGAGTAATATTGTAAATATATTGCTTGATTAAGCATCCTCTGTTTGTTTAAATAACTCATTATGGGTTATTTGTAAAAGTAAATGAACGGCATACATCATCATGCCACCATGTCATAAACTGTGAAACACAATAATAAATTTATACTTAGCTACCTTACCATCCTTTCACCAAAAGATCAATATACGTGAGTATTTTTTTATTCCTAAAAAATTTAATTCAAAGTCAATAATTCTAATGATTATAAATTCTAGGCTTTTTACAAAATTTCAAGTTTACTGATTAAAATTTAGTGTTTTGAAGTGATGTGTTTTTTTTTTACTTCATTAGTTACCACTATCTGGCCATCTCAGCTAAAGTCAGCATTTATTGACCGTTCCTAAATGCCCTTGAGAAAAGTTGGTCAGTTGCCTTCTTGAACTACTACAATCCTTTCTGATTAAGTTACTCACAAAGAGTGATATTTGGAATTTTCCAGTCCTCTGGAACCATGCCAGAATCTATTGTCTCTTGAAAGATCATTAATAATGCCTCCACAATCTCTTCAGCCACCTCTTTCAGAGTCCTGGAGTATAGTCCATCAGGTCCAGGTGATTTATCTACCTTCAAACCTTTCAGTTTCCCAAGTACTTTTCCCACAGTAATTGCAACTTCACTCAATACTGCACCCTGACACTCTCAAAATTCCAGCATGCTGCTAGTGAAGACATGCAAAATACTCTTTCATTTCTTCCGCCATTTCCTTGTCCACCATTATTACCTCTCCAACATAATTTTCAGCGGTTCAATATCTACTCTCGCCTCTTTTTTACTTTTCATATATCTGAAGAAACTTTTGGTATCCTCTTTAATATTATTGGATAGCTTACTTTTGTATTTCTCTTTTTCCTTTTTTTATGAATTTTAGTTGCCTTCTGTTAATTTTTAAAAGCTTCCCAATCCTCTAATTTACCACTAATTTTTGATCTATTATAGGCCCTCTATTTGGCTTTTATGCTGGCTTTGACTTCTCGTCAGCCACAATTGCATCATCCTGCCTTTAAGATACTTCTTCCTTGGAATGTACCTAACCCGTGCCTTCCAAATTGCTCCCAGAAACTCCATTGATTTCTGCTCTGCCATCATCCCTGCTTGTGTTCCCTACCATTGAATTTTGGCCCGTTCCTCTCTCATGCCTTGTAATTCCTTTTACTCCATTGTAATACTGATGCATCTGACTTTAGCTTCTCCTTCTCAAATTGCAGGGTGAATTCTATCATATTATGATCCCTTGTCCCAAAGGGTTCTTCTACCTTAAACTCTCTAGTCAATTCTGGTTCATAGCACATCTCCCAATCCAGAATAACTGATCCAATATTGGGCTCAACCACAAGCTGCTCTAAAATGCCATCTCGCATGCATTCAAACAATTTTCCCTATTGGGATCTAGCACCAACCTAATTTTCCCAACCTACTTACATATTGAAATCCCCATGATTATCATAATATTCCCCTTTTGACATACATTTTCTATCTCCCATTGTAATTTGTAGACCACATCTTTACTACTGCTTGGAATTCTGTACATAGCTCCCATCAGAGTTGTTTTAACCTTGCAGTTTCGTAGTTCTACCCACAAAGATTCAACACCTTCTGACCACCTTCTGACACCGGGGCCACGGGAGGCAGACAAGTGGGTCACGGTTAGGAGGGGGAAGGGGAAAGGTCAGGTAATAGGGAGTACCCCAGTGGCTGTGCCCCTTAACAACAGGTACTCCTGTTTGAGTACTGTTGGGGGGGACAGCTTACCCGGGAGAAGCGACAGTGGCCGTGCCTCCGGCACAGAGTCCGGCCCTGTAGCTCAGAAGGGTAGGGCAAGGAAGAGGAGGGCAGTTGTGATAGGGGACTCGATAGTAAGGGGGTCAGATAGGCGATTCTGTGGACTCAGTCCAGAGACCCGGATGGTAGTTTGCCTCCCTGGTGCCAGGGTCCGGGATATTTCTGATCGTGTCCAAGATATCTTGAAGTGGGAGGGTGAGGAGCCAGAGGTCGTGGTACATATAGGTACCAATGACATAGGTAGGATAAGGGATGAGGTCCTGAAAGGAGAATATAGGGAGCTAGGAAGGGAGTTGAGAAAAAGGACCGCAAAGGTAGTAATCTCGGGATTACTGCCTGTGCCACGCGACAGTGAGAGTAGGAATGCGATGAGGTGGAGGATAAATGCGTGGCTGAGGGATTGGAGCAGGGGGCAGGGATTCAAGTTTTTGGATCATTGGGACCTCTTTTGGCGCAGGCGTGACCTGTACAAAAAGGACGGGTTGCACTTGAATCCTAGGGGGACCAATATCCTGGCAGGGAGATTAGCGGGGGCTACTGAGGTGACTTTAAACTAGAATGGTTGGGGGGTGGGAATCAAATTAAAGAGACTAGGCGTGAGGAGGTTAGTTTACTACAGGGGGATGGGAACCAGGGCAGAGAGGCAGAGGGGTGTAAAGTGAGGGTAGAAACAAAAAGTACTATGGAGAAAAGTAAAAGTGGCAGGCCGACAAATCCAGGGCAAGCATTAAAAAGGGCCACTTTTCAGCATAATTGTATAAGGGCTAAGAGAGTTGTAAAAGAGCGCCTGAAGGCTTTGTGCGTCAATGCAAGGAGCATTCGTAATAAGGTGGATGAATTGAAAGTGCAGATTGTTATTAATGATTATGATATAGTTGGGATCACAGAGACATGGCTCCAGGGTGACCAGGGATGGGAGCTCAACGTTCAGGGATATTCAATATTCAGGAGGGATAGACATGAAGGAAGGGGAGGTGGGGTGGCGTTGCTGGTTAAAGAAGAGATTAACGCAATAGAAAGGAAGGACATAAGCCGGGAAGATGTGGAATCGATATGGGTAGAGCTGCGTAACACTAAGGGGCAGAAGACGCTGGTGGGAGTTGTGTACAGGCCACCTAACAGTAGTAGTGAGGTCGGAGATGGTATTAAACAGGAAATTAGAAATGTGTGCAATAAAGGAACAGCAGTTATAATGGGTGACTTCAACCTACATGTAGATTGGGTGAACCAAATTGGTAAAGGTGCTGAGGAAGAGGATTTCTTGGAATGTATGCGGGATGGTTTTTTGAACCAACATGTCGAGGAACCGACTAGAGAGCAGGCTATTCTGGACTGGGTTTTGAGCAATGAGGAAGGGTTAATTAGCAATCTTGTCGTGAGAGGCCCCTTGGGTAAGAGTGACCATAATATGGTGGAATTCTTCATTAAGATGGAGAATGACATAGTTAATTCAGAAACAAAGGTTCTGAACTTAAAGAGGGGTAACTTTGAAGGTATGAGACGTGAATTAGCTAAGATAGACTGGCAAATGACACTTAAAGGATTGACGGTGGATATGCAATGGCAAGCATTTAAAGGTTGCATGGATGAACTGCAACAAATGTTCATCCCTGTTTGGCAAAAGAATAAATCAAGGAAGGTAGTGCACCCGTGGCTGACAAGAGAAATTAGGGATAGTATCAATTCCAAAGAAGCAGCATACAAATTAGCCAGAGAAAGTGGCTCACCTGAAGACTGGGAGAAATTCAGAGTTCAGCGGAGGAGGACAAAGGGCTTAATTAGGAAGGGGAAAAAAGATTATGAGAGAAAACTGGCAGGCAACATAAAAACTGACTGTAAAAGCTTTTATAGATATGTAAAAAGGAAAAGACTGGTAAAGACAAATGTAGGTCCCCTGCAGGCAGAAACAGGTGAGTTGATTATGGGAAGCAAGGACATGGCAGACCAATTGAATAATTACTTTGGTTCTGTCTTCACTAAGGAGGACATAAATAATCTTCCAGAAATAGTAGGGGACAGAGGGTCCAGTGAGATGGAGGAACTGAGCGAAATACATGTTAGTAGGGAAGTGGTGTTAGGTAAATTGAAGGGATTGAAGGCAGATAAATCCCCAGGGCCAGATGGTCTGCATCCCAGGGTGCTTAAGGAAGTAGCCCAAGAAATAGTGGATGCATTAGTGATAATTTTTCAAAACTCATTAGATTCTGGACTAGTTCCTGAGGATTGGAGGGTGGCTAATGTAACTCCACTTTTTAAAAAAGGAGGGAGAGAGAAACCGGGGAATTATGGACTGGTTAGCCTAACGTCGGTGGTGGGGAAACTGCTGGAGTCAGTTATCAAGGATGTGATAACAGCACATTTGGAAAGTGGTGAAATGATCGGACAAAGTCAGCATGGATTTGTGAAAGAAAAATCATGTCTGACGAATCTCATAGAATTTTTTGAGGATGTAACTAGTAGAGTGGATAGGGGAGAACCAGTGGATGTGGTATATTTGGATTTTCAGAAGGCTTTTGACAAGGTCCCACACAGGAGATTAGTGTGCAAACTTAAAGCACACGGTATTGGGGGTAAGGTATTGGTGTGGGTGGAGAGTTGGTTAGCAGACAGGAAGCAAAGAGTGGGAATAAAAGGGACCTTTTCAGAATGGCAGGCGGTGACTAGTGGGGTATCACAAGGCTCAGTGCTGGGACCCCAATTGTTTACAATATATATTAATGACTTGGATGAGGGAATTAAATGCAGCATCTCCAAGTTTGCGGATGACACAAAGCTGGGTGGCAGTGTTAGCTGTGAGGAGGATGCTAAGAGGATGCAGGGTGACTTGGATAGGTTGGGTGAGTGGGCAAATTCATGGCAGATGCAATTTAATGTGGATAAATGTGAAGTTATCCACTTTGGTGGCAAAAATAGGAAAACAGATTATTATCTGAATGGTGGCCGATTAGGAAAAGGGGAGGTGCAACGTGACCTGGGTGTCATTATACACCAGTCATTGAAAGTGGGCTTGCAGGTACAGCAGGCGGTGAAAAAGGTGAATGGTATGCTGGCATTTATAGCGAGAGGATTTGAGTACAGGAGCAGGGAGGTACTACTGCAGTTGTACAAGGCCTTGGTGAGACCGCACCTGGAGTATTGTGTGCAGTTTTGGTCCCCTAATCTGAGGAAAGACATCCTTGCCATAGAGGGAATACAGAGAAGGTTCACCAGATTGATTCCTGGGATGGCAGGACTTTCATATGAAGAAAGAATGGATGAACTGGGCTTGTACTCGTTGGAATTTAGAAGATTGAGGGGGGATCTGATTGAAACGTATAAGATCCTAAAGGGATTGGACAGGCTAGATGCAGGAAGATTGTTCCTGATGTTGGGGAGGTCCAGAACGAGGGGTCACAGTTTGAGGATAGAGGGGAAGCCTTTTAGGACTGAGATTAGGAAAAACTTCTTCACACAGAGAGTGGTGAATCTGTGGAATTCTCTGCCACAGGAAATAGTTGAGGCCAGTTCATTGTCTATATTTAAGAGGGAGTTAGATACGGCCCTTGAGGCTATGGGGGT
The DNA here is from genome assembly GCF_030028105.1 of Mobula birostris. Classification (NCBI taxonomy): domain Eukaryota; kingdom Metazoa; phylum Chordata; class Chondrichthyes; order Myliobatiformes; family Myliobatidae; genus Mobula; species Mobula birostris. The sequence continues at coordinate 31,031,962 of NC_092372.1, read as the reverse complement.
CAGGGGGTATGGAGGGAAGGCTGGGGCGGGGTTCTGAGTTGGATGATCAGCCATGATCATAATAAATGGCGGTGCAGGCTCGAAGGGCCAAATGGCCTACTCCTGCACCTATTTTCTATGTTTCTATGTTTCTATATGACACCACTTTCTAATGATTTAATTTCATTTTTTTACCAACGGAGCAATGCCAACCATCTGCTTTCCTGCCTATCCTTTCGATACAATGTGTATCCTTGGACAATAAGCTCCCAGCTATAATCTTCTTTCAGCCATGACTCAGAGACGCCTACAATATCATACATGCCTGTCTGTAACTGTGATACAAGTTCATCTACCATATTCCACATGGTAAAAAGTAATGTAAAGTTAAAGTTCCTCCCTATGCCTTGTTTGGTGCATCGGGCAGTAACCTTGCCATTTCTTTAGCATTTGTATGTTTTAGCACTTGTTGCTGTTACTTCCGGGGCATCTAGGCGCGACTAGAGCAGCAGGCGGAACTCCCAACAGATATGATTAAATATTCCCCTTGCAGCCTGACACAGCTAAAAAGCTCAACTGGTTCAAAGATCAGTACGGTCAACAAAGAGATCTTAATGCATTTAAACAAACTATCACTGCTTAAACAACACATTGTGGTCGGAAGTGCCCATGGAGGACACCTCAGAGGAAGTACGGGTGTAGATCAGGGTTACAAGTGCATTTAAGGAAACAGGGTTTTAAACTCTCTATTCCTACTATCTTGCTGGCAAACATGCAGCCTCTGGTGAATAACATCAATGAACAATTATCTCAGAGCCAGGGTGTTGAATCAGAGGAACATTAGGACCGTGTGTGTCCATTGTTTCATGGAATCTTGGTTAACCCCTTCGGTACTGGATGCAGCGATCCAGATTGACGAGTTTACTATACACCATCAGGATAGATTTATGGAGTCTCTCAAAAGCAGAGGTGGAGGAGTATGCCTCATGATCAACTCTTCTCGGTGCACAAATATATCAGTGCTGTCCCAATTGGTGCTTAACAGACCTGGAATATCTAGCTGTAAAGTGCCATCCTTTTTACCTACCACAGGATTTCTCTGGGATCATTTTGGTAGCAGTTTACATTCCACCTCAGGCCAATGTCAAGCAGGCTTTCAATGATCTGAGCAATGGGATCAACATGCGCAAAACAGCGCACCCTAATGCCTTCACCGTTGTTTTGGGAGATTTTAACCAGGCCAGTCTGAAAAAAGCACTAAGCAACCACCATCAACAGGTCACTTGCAATACAAGAGGAAATAACATACTGGACCATTGCTACACCACCATCAAGAATGTCTACTGTGCTATCCCATGCCCTCACTTTGGGAAGTCTGATCACCATCTTCAGAAGTTTTTGGATGACTCTACCATAGTTGGATGCATCAGCAAGGGAGATGAGGCTGAGTACAGGGCTACGGTAGGAAACTTTGTCACATGATGTGAGCAGAATTATCTGCAGCTTAATGTGAAAAAGACTAAGGAGCTGGTGGTAGACCTGAGGAGAGCTAAGGTACCGGTGACCCCTGTTTCCATCCAGGGGGTCAGTGTGGACATGGTGGAGGATTACAAGTACCTGGGGATACGAATTGACAATAAATTGGACTGGTCAAAGAACACTGAGGCTGTCTACAAGAAGGGTCAGAGCCGTCTCTATTTCCTGAGGAGACTGAAGTCCTTTAACATCTGCCGGATGATGCTGAGGATGTTCTACGAGTCTGTGGTGGTAAGTGCTATCATGTTTGCTGTTGTGTGCTGGGGCAGCAGGCTGAGGATAGCAGACACCAACAGAATCAACAAACTCATTTGTAAGGCCAGTGATGTTGTGGGGATGGAACTGGACTCTCTGACGGTGGTGTCTGAAAAGAGGATGCTGTCCAAGTTACATGTCATCTTGGACAATGTCTCCCATCCACTACATAATGTACTGGTTGGGCACAGGAGTACATTCAGCCAGAGACTCATTCCACTGAGATGCAACACAGAGCGTCATAGGAAGTCATTCCTGCCTGTGGCCATCAAACTTTACAACTCCTCCCTTGGAGGGTCAGACACCCTGAGCCAATAGGCTGTTCCTGGACTTATTTCCTGGCATGATTTACATATTACTATTTAACTATTTATGGTGTTATTACTATTTATTATTTATGGTGCAACTGTAACTAAAACCAATTTTCCCCGTGATCAATAAAGTACGACTATGACTATGACTATGACTATGGCTGTAGTTCTACTCCCTGAGTGAAGGCAGGGACTGAAGACTGCAGCACCAGCAGTGAGGACCAAGAAGGTACGGACAAGGGAAGCACAGGAGCGCCTACGGGAGTGCTTTGAATCGGTGGACTGGACTGTATTCAGGGATTTATCTTTGAACCCGGATGAGTATGCTGCACTCGTTACAGACTTCATTAAATCCTGTGTGGATGAGTGTGTGCCCTCAAAGACTTACTGTACATTCCCAAACCAAAAGCCGTGGATGAACCAGGAGGTACGTCGTCTGCTGAAGGCTAGATCTGTGGCATTCAAGTCTGACAACCCAGGCCTGTACCAGAAAGCCAGATATGATTTGCAGAGGGCTCTTTCAAGAGCAAAGAGACGATTTCAAACGAGGTTGGAGGCGACATCAGATGTACGGCAACTCTGGCAAGGTCTGCAAGACATTACTTCCTGCAAAGCGAAACCCAATAGCATGAATGGCAGCAATGCTTCACTACCAGATGAACTCAACGCATTCTATGCTTGCATTTAAAGGGAAAACACAACTACAACTGTGAAGATCCCTGCTGCACCTGAGGACCCTGTAATCTCCATCTCAGAGGCCGATGCTAGGCTGTCCTTATAGAGAGTGAACCCTCGCAAGGTGGAAGGTCCCAGTGGAATACCTGGTAAGGGTCTGAAAACCTGTGCCAACCATCTAGTGGGAGTATTCAAGGACATTTTCAACCTCTCACCACTACGGGTGGAAGTTCCCACTTGCTTCAAAAAGGCAAAAATTATACCAGTGCCTAAGAAGAATAATGTGGGCTGCCCTAATGCCTATCACCTGGTGGCACTCACATCGACAATGATGAAATGCTTTGAGAGGTCGGTCATGACTAGACTGAACTCCTGCCTCAGCAAGGACCTGGACCCATTGTAATTTGCCTATCAGCACAATAGGTCAACAGCAGACACAATCTCAATGGCTCTCCGCACAGCTTTAGACCACCTGGATAACATAAACACCTACTCCAGGATGCTGTTCATCGACTATAGCTCAGTATTTAATATCATCATTCCCACAATTCTGATTGAGAAGTTGCAGAACCTGAGCCTCTGTACCTCCCTCTGCAATTGGATATTGGTGGTAACATATCCTCCTCGCTGACAATCAACACTGGCGCACCTCAGGGGTGTGTGCTAAGCCCACTGCTCTACTCTCTCTATGCACATGACTGTGTGACTAGGCATAACCCAAATACCATTTACAAATTTGCTGACAATACAACCATTGTTGGTAGAATCTCAGGTGGTGACGAGAGGGCATACAGGAGTGAGATAGGCCAACTAGTGGAGTTGTGCTGCAGCAACAACCTGGCACTCAATGTCAGTAAGGCGAAAGAGCTGATTGTGGACTTCAGGAAGGGTAAGACAAAGGAACACATACCAATCCTCACAGGGGGATCAGAAGGGGAGAGAGTGAGCAGCTTTAAGTTCCTGGGTGTCATGATCTCTGAGGATCTAACCTGGTTCTGACATATTGATGTAGTTATAAAGAAGGCAAGAGAGCAGCTATACTTTATTAGGATTTTGAAGAGATTTGGCATGTCAACAAATACATTCAAAAACTTCTATAGTTGTACCGTGGAGAGCATTCTGACAGGCTGCATCACAGTCTTGAGGAGCTACCGCACAGGATCGAAAGAAGCTGCAGAAGGTTATAAATCTAGTCAGCTCCATCTTGGGCACTAGCCTACAAAGTACCTAGGACATCTTCTGGGAGCAGTGTCTCAGAAAGATAACATCCATCATTAAGGACCTCCTGCTGCCAGGGCATACCCTTTTCTCACTGTTACCATCAGGTAGGAGATACAGAAGCCTGAAGGCACACACTCAGCAATTCAGGAACAGCTTCTTCCTGTCTGCCATCCGATGCCTAAATGGACATTGAATCTTTGGACACTACCTCACTTTTTTAAAAAATATACAGTAATTCTGTTTTTACACATTAAAAAAATCTATTCAATATTCATAATGGATTCACTTGTTTATTTATTATTATTACTATATTTTAAATTTAATTTATTATTTTTTCTCACTCTCTGCTAGGTTATGTATTGCATTGAACTGCTGCTGCTCAGTTTACAAATTTCACGTCACATGCCGGTGCTAATAAACCTGATTCTGATTTTATGAGACCAAGTTACTCATTCAATGCTCAACACAGCATGGGTGGAAAGCATGCAAGGAGCCAGCCAGATTCAAATGAGGGACCCTTTGTTATCCAAAATCCATGTGCGGATACCACTGCACCACTGCCACAAACATTCCATATGTTAGATGCATTCAAATATAACACCTTCCCCCCATCTTCTTACTCTGACTTTGCGTCTTTTTTTCCAGTCCTGATGAAGGGTCTCGGCCTGAAATGTCGACTGTTTACTCTTTTCCATAGATGTGTCCCGGCCTGCTGAGTTCCTCCAGCATTTTGTGTGTGTTGTTAACACCTTCAGTCCTGTGTTCATCACCCTTTACAATTTTGTTCTCTGTTTACATTGCAACTCATCCTGTTCACTACAATTTTGCCCTACTATCTGCCTCTTCTTGCTCTTCTTGCTAGCAGTCTCACTACGTGCAGCCTCTGTTTGTAAACCAACTATCCCATCCTCAGCCCTACCACTCCAGTTCTCAACCTCTGCCGAATTAGTTTAAACCCTCCCTAACAGTTCTAGCAAACATATCTGCAAGGATATTGGTCCCCCCCCCCGCCCCCGGGTTCAGTTGTATAGATAGATAGACATACTTTATTGATCCCAAGGGACATTGGGTTTCGTTACAGTTGCACCAACCAAGAATAGAGTATAAATATAGCACTATAAAACCATAAATAATTAAATAATAATATGTAAATTATGCCAGATGGAAATAAGTCAGGGTGTCTGACCCTCCAAGAGAGGAGTTGTAAAGTTTGATAACCACAGGCAGGAATGACTTTCTATGACACTCATTGTTGCATCTCGGTGGAATGATTCTCTGGCTGAATGTACTCCTGTGCCCAACCAGTACATTATGTAGTGGATGGGAGGCATTGTCCAAGATGGCATGCAACTTGGACAGCACCCTCTTTTCAGACACCACCGTCAGAGAGTTGTAACCTACCACTTTCCCAGAAGAGACCCTGATGATCCGGCAATCTGAAGCAATGCCCCTGCACCAGTTCCTCAGCCACATATTCATCTGCTAAATCCTAATCTTACCCTCACTGGCTCATGGCAAAGGCAGCGATCCAGAGATTACTACCTTGGAGGCCCTGCTTTTCAGCTTTATACCTAGCTCAGTAAAATCGCTCTTCAGGACCTCCTCACCTTTCCTACTTGTGTCATTTGTGCCAATATGTACAAAGACTTCGGGCTGCTCCCTGTCTCCCTTTAGAATACCCTGGACCCGATCCGAGACGTCTCTGACCCTGCCACCCGGGAGACAGCGTACCAAACTGGGTGTCTCTATTGGGTCCACAGAATTTAATCTCTGTTTCTCTAACTATGGAATCACATATCACTACTGCAGTCCTCTTCATTTCTATTCTCTTCTCAGCCACGGTACCAGAGATGGTCATCCCCCTCAATAGTATCCAAAGTGGTATACTTATTACTGAGAGGAACGACCCGAGGGGTGCTCTGCACTAGCTGCCATTTCTTTCCTTTCCTTCTCCTGATAGTCACTCATTTACCTGCCTCCTACAACCTAGGGGTGACTACCTCCCTGTAGCTCCTATCTAAGACTTCCTCGGTCTCCTGTATGAGCTAAATGTCAGTTGCAGCTCTCATTCCTTAACATGTTCTCTGAGGAACTGCAGCTCAGTGTGCCTGGTGCAGATGTGATTAACCAGAAGGCTGGATGTCTCTCAGAATTCCCACATCTGGCACACAGTACAAAACCCAGCCTGTGGAACCATTCTCACTGCGCTAACTGTACCCTAACACATAGGGAATAAAGAAGAGGAAGAAACTTATCAGATACCTCGCCGAAGCCTGATGAGCCAAAGCCACGCCGACACTGACTCACAAACAGAATTGCCACTCTGCTTGCCCCTGCCTTATTTCTACTTGCCTTTTCTAATGAATCCTGTTCACTGATTGGGCGCAGTCCGAAAACTGCCGTGAAGCGCTGCCTTTTCTTTCTTCAACCATAGACCTAAGTGAATTTGCCTCTTTTTCTCATGCTCCTATTCAGTGATTGGGCACAGGACAACTCTGGAGACTGCCGCAAAGCACTGTCTGTTTCAATCTTCATCTGCGGACCTAAATGAAATCATCGTTTCTTCTTGTGCTCCTGTTCACTGATTGAGCACAGTCCAACTACTATAGTATCTAGTGCTCCCGCTGTGACCTCTTCTATACTAGTGAGATCTGAGATAGATTAGGGGACCATTTTGTTAAGCAAAGGCAGGATCTCCCAGTTGCTACCCATTTTAATTTGACTTCCTATTCCCATTCTGACATGTCTGTCCATGGCCTCCTCTACTGACATGATGAGACAAATTCATGTTGAATGAGCAACACCTCATATTCTGTCTGGGTAGACTCCAACCGAATGGCACGAACATCAATTTCTACAGCTCCTGGTAATTTCACCCCACTCCCTTGTTCTCTCTTTTTGCATTCCCCATTCTGGTTACCCTCTTACCCCTCTTTTCTCCTCAGCTGCCCATCATTCTGTTTGTTTCCATTCCTCCTTCCTTTTCTGTCATGTCCATTGTTTTCTCCTATTAGATTACTTCTTCAGCCCTTTACCTCTTCCAACTATTTCTTCCCAGATTCTTACTTAAATCCCCTCCCCTACCCTCACATCTTTTCCTTCACCTGGTCTCATCTATCACTTGCCAGCTTGTACTCCTTCCACTACCTCCACCTTCTTATTCTGGCTTCTATCCCCTTCTATTCCAGTCCTGATGAATGGTCTTGACCCAAAACGTTAACTGTTTATTCCCCTCACTAAATGCTGCTCAACTTGCTGAGTTCCACCTTCATTTTGTGCGTGTTGCTCAAGATTTCCAGCATCTGCAGAATCTCTTGTATTTATAACTCAGTGGGAAGCTGTTGAGGATCAGATACAACACTGTGGAGAGGAAGTTTGAAAGAAGTATAAGGGTGACAATGTAGACACAAGATACAATGGATGCTGGAATCTGCAGCAACACTAAAGGCAAAAGGGGAACTCAGCGAGTCAGTTACCGTGCTTGCAGGGATATGATTCAGTTTGAGACTCTTCATCTGGACTAGACAGAGACGGAGCTAGCCATTATAAAATGGTGAAGGGACGGGGGTGGAGTAAGAGCTATTCGGTAATAGATGGATCCAAATGAAGGTGGTGATGATGACAGGAGCTGGGAGGTGATTGATGGAAGTGATAAAGGTCTGATAGGAGAGCAGAGTGGAGCAGGGATTGAAGGGAGGGAGGTGGGAGGTATGTGTGGGGGAAGGGAAAGAGAAGCAACTCCTCATATTCTGTATATGCAGTCTTCAGCCTGGCGGCATGAACTTCACATTCTTGAGCTTTCATTAACTATTTCTCATCTGTCCCTTTTCCTTTATTTCCCCTTCATTTTACTCTTTCTGATTCAAACTAGCCCCTATCACCCTATGCCTTCTCTTTCCCTCACCCTATCCACCTGCCCAATGCCCGTACAGCCTGCCCATAACTTCCCATCCTCACCTCCCTCCCATTATTCCATACTCTGCCTACCTCTCCTATCAAATTCTATTATCTTCAACCCCTTTTCATTTTCACCTATCACCTCCAAGATTTTTCCATTATTCCTTCCTCATCTGCCTATCACCACCCTCAGATGGATTTATCTCCTGCTAGCTCTTGCTCCACCCATTTCCTTCACCATTTTACTGGCTATCTCATCCCTTCTTTCCAATCCAGATGGAAAGCTTCAACCTGAAATCTTCATTGTCCATTTCCTCTATAGAGGCTGTCTGATCTGCTGAGTTCCTCCAGTGCATTGTGCTGGCTAGGTGAAAATATAGCATTGCTTGATATCAATCTGGGCAGTTTAAAGGTCAAAATCACAGTTTGCATGTCATGATGTCGCAAAGATAGAACGTAGGCAAATTTCAGCGGGTGGCCAAATATGTCTCCATTATACCACTAGATGGATAAAATCTAATCTGTAATTCAAGATATCACTTCGACCACTAGAAGAGGAAGCTGAGGATGATAGTTGTGATGACTTTCTTGGAGGCAATCAGTTGTTATGCAGGACTTGCTTCCACATTAGGAGTTTTTTTTTCGTTAATCTTCACTAGTTTCAGCCAAGTACCATTTTAACTTGCATAAATCTCTTAATTCTGCAGTTTTTATATTTGTGATTTAAAGTCAAAGTAATTGCTAGAAAAGTATGTTATTAAATTGACCTAGAATTAAATTATAATTCAATATAAAGGCACTTTAGTAGAGACTAATTTGTACCAGACCTAGATCATTAGTAATACCTGTTGTAATTGTTAAACTTGCCCAAGATAATGGCCAGTTCCATAGAGACCCCTGAGGCAAATGCGATCACAATTGTGAGCTGTAATAAGTTCCAGACCAGTTTGATCTGGATTTATGCTTCCCCATATTATATTAAATGAGGCAAAGCACAGACCATATTTAATATTTTAGGTTAACCAGATTATGCTCACATAGTGTTCCCCAGTGAATTACTATGATGCTAAAAACATTTTAATTTGGGCTCAGCCACAGGAGATATTCCAGATTTATTTTGGATTTAAATCTAGTCATTGATATTTAACCTGCCTCACACCTCTAGCAACCCGGGTTCAAACCCAACCTCCGGTGCTGTCTGTGTTAAGTTTGTGTATTCTTCCTGTAACCATATGGTGCTCTTGTTTCCTCCTGTGCTGCAGGTTGATTCACTACTGTAAATTGTTCCTAGTGTTAATGGCTCGTGAGAGAATCAAGTGTGTTCTAACAGGAAGTGGAAAGAATAGGTTACACGAAATTAACTCTGGGAATTAAATTGATGAGATTGATATGATTGTTTGGAGCACCAGTACAAAAGGCAAGAACACAAGGAAACAATAGCAGCAAGAGGCCATCAGACCCTGCCTCATTATTTAACGTGATCATGGCTGAACAATCATCATCATTATGTGCTGTATTAGATGGTTAATCTATGCTGGTCTCAAATATTCTTCTGTGCCATTTCTCCATACTCCTCTATTCCTCAATCCATCAAATTTTTATCCACTTTCATTTCAGATATTTCTAATGATCCAGCTTCCACCACTCATGTGGGCAAAGAATTCCAGAGATTCACCACCCTCCCATCCCAAGAATTAGTCTATTGTATCTCCTTTGTACTGCTGCCAATGTTACTCTATCTGTTTTAGGTAAAGAGTGAAAAATGTACACAGTATTCCAGGTGATGCCTCAGCAACGTTCTGCAAAATTGCATCAAAGCATCTCCATGTTTAAACTTCAATCCCGTTACAATAAAGGCCAAAATGCCAGTCACCTTCTGAGCTACTCGATATGTCTGCTGCCTAGCTCTTTGTGATTCATGCACTAGAACATACAGACTCCTCTGCATCCACTTGTATTCTCTCTCCTTTTAGATAATCTCATTCAGATGAATAGCTGCCTTCACTATCATAAGGAGAAATGAAAACAATGTATGGCATAATTTTCTTTAATCAATGTCACAGAGTGAAGCCAGTTCTGATGAAGGTCCCTGGTTGCTGTTTCTCTTTTCACAGATAATGCTTGACTTGCTGAGTGTTTCTGGGACCTTCTGTATTTAATACAGGCAAAGTAATGCCAGATAATATGATAGTCCTTAACATAATGAGATGCATGTTGCTGCTGTACTTTTGACTCATAGTCTATGGTCAAGACACCATTGTTCCCTATTTTCATAGTGAGATTATTATTAATCATAGCCAGAAAAAGTGGCTCACTTGAGGACTAGGAGAAATTCAAAGTTCAGCAGAGAAGGACAAAGGGCTTAATTAGGAAAGGGAAAAAAGATTATGAGAGAAAACTGGCAGGGAACATAAAAACTGACTGTAAAAGCTTTTACAGATATGTGAAAAGAAAAAGATTGGTTAAGACAAATGTAGGTCCCCTACAGACAGAAACAGGTGAATCAATCATGGGGAACAAGGACATGGCAGACCAATTGAATAACTACTTTGGTTCTGTCTTCACTAAGGAGGACATAAATAATCTTCCGGAAATAGTAGGGGACAGAGGGTCCAGTGAGATGGAGGAACTGAGGGAAATACATGTTAGTAGGGAAGTGGTGTTAGGTAAATTGAAGGGATTGAAGGCAGATAAATCCCCAGGGCCAGATGGTCTGCATCCCAGAGTGCTTAAGGAAGTAGCGCAAGAAATAGTGGATGCATTAGTGATAATTTTTCAAAACTCTTTAGATTCTGGACTAATTCCTGAGGATTGGAGGGTGGCTAATGTAACCCCACTTTTTAAAAAAGGAGGGAGAGAGAAACCAGGGAATTATAGACCGGTTAGCCTAACATAGGTGGTGGGGAAAGTGCTAGGGTCAGTTATCAAAGATGTGATAACAGCACATTTGGAAAGCGGTGAAATCATCGGACGAAGTCAGCATGGATTTGTGAAAGGAAAATCATGTCTGACGAATTTCATAGAATTTTTTGAGGATGTAACTAGTAGAGTGGATAGGGGAGAACCAGTGGATGTGGTATATTCGGATTTTCAAAAGGCTTTTGACAAGGTTCCACACAGGAGATTAGTGTGCAAACTTAAAGCACATGGTATTGGGGGTAAGGTATTGATGTGGATAGAGAATTAGTTGGCAGACAGGAAGCAAAGAGTGGGAATAAACGGGACCTTTTCAGAATGGCAGGCAGTGACTAGTGGGGTACCGCAAGGCTCAATGCTGGGACCCCAGTTGTTTACAATATATATTAATGACTTGGATGAGGGAATTAAATGCAGCATCTCCAAGTTTGTGGATGACATGAAGCTGGGTGGCAGTGTTAGCTGTGAGGAGGATGCTAAGAGGATGCAGGGTGACTTGGATAGGTTAGGTGAGTGGGCAAATTCATGGCAGATGCAATTTAATGTGGATAAATGTGAGGTTATCCACTTTAGTGGGAAAAACAGGAAAACATTATTATTTGAATGGTGGCTGATTAGGAAAAGGGGAGGTGCAATGAGACCTGGGTGTCATTATACACCAGTCATTGAAAGTGGGCATGCAGGTACAGCAGGCGGTGAAAAAGGCAAATGGTATGCTGGCATTCATAGCAAGAGGATTCGAGTACAGGAGCAGGGAGGTACTACTGCAGTTGTACAAGGCTTTGGTGAGGCCACACCTGGAGTATTATGTGCAGTTTTGGTCCCCTAATCTGAGGAAAGACATCCTTGCCATAGAGGGAGTACAAAGAAGGTTCACCAGATTGATTCCTGGGATGGCAGGACTTTCATATGATGAAAGACTGGATCGACTAGACTTATATTCTTTGGAATTTAGAAGATTGAGGGGGGATCTTATTGAAACGTATAAAATCCTAAAGGGATTGGACAGGATAGATGCAGGAAGATTGTTCCCGATGTTGGGGAAGTCCAGAACGAGGGGTCACCGTCTGAGGATAAAGGGGAAGCCTTTTAGGACCGAGATTAGGAAAAACTTCTTCACACAGAGAGTGGTGAATCTGTGGAATTCTCTGCCACAGGAAACAGTTGAGGCCAGAACATTGGCTATATTTAAGAGGAAGTTAGATATGGCCCTTGTGGCTAAAGGGATCAGGGGGTATGGAGGGAAGGCTGGTACAGGGTTCTGAGTTGGATGATCAGCCATGATCGTACTGAATGGCAGTGCAGGCTCGAAGGGCCGAATGGCCTACTCCTGCACCTATTTTCTATTTCTATGTTTCTAAGAGAATACTGCAAAAGGAAAATGAGACATCACTGAAATAAATTAGCCTCCAAAATTAGCCTCCAATTTTTGTTACCAGTTTGTTTTCTTACGGGTGCCTACTAAGCAAGTACTTACTGTGATGCATATGATATTGCTTCTTTTAAAAGCAGCAATAACAATAAGACGTATGCAAGTATGGGCTGTGTGTGACTTAATTATTAGCTTTCATCCATCTTTTGAGTGGAGGGTCTGACTATTTCATTCCATTAAGTATTTTGATAGTCTGTGAAATTACGAATTCAGTCTCACTTTTTCCTACTGCACTGCATGACACTTAATTCTGGAGGTTGAAGTTGTGGAGGCAGCTTATCCTGGGGTTGGAACCCTGTCTGTGTGTGTGTGGGTGGGTGCCAGGAAAGAGGTTTGTTTGCTGTTATTTCTTGTTGTATGCTTGCTCTGTGTTGTTCTACTGAACATTCTAAGGATACAATGTTGGCACCAGAATGTGTGGTGACATTCCTGGGTTGTCCCTAGCACATCCATAGATTGTGTTATTTGTTAATGCATACATATTTCACTGTATTTTTTGTTTTAAGTATGATTATTAAATTAATAAAATTTAATCTAATGAATACGCTTCCTGAAGGATTTTGCCCTGCACACAACAGATGTGTTATGGTAGTTCACTTTACCTTAGCTAGAGGAAAGCTTATGGAAGTAGGATTCGAGGGAGTAAATTTCGGACAGAAATGAGGAGGAACTGCCTTTCCCAAAGAGTGGTGAACCTGTGGAATTCTCTGCCCAATGAAGCAGTGGAGACTACCTCAGTAAATATACTTAAGACAGGTTGGATAGATTTTGGTATAGTAGGGAAATTAAGGGCTATGGGGAAACGGGAGGTCAGTGGAGATGAGTCCATGGTCAAATCAGCCATGATTTCATTGAATGGCAGAGCAGGCTGATGGACCAGATGGCCGACTCCTGCTCCTATTTCTTATGTTTTTTATATTCTTTCAGAGGATTTAAAATTTTGGGGGACATTGATGGGATAGATAGTCAGAATCTTTTTATCCCTCAGGTCAGGGGTCTCCAGAACTAGAGGGAAAAAGTTCAATGTGAAAGGAAACAAATTTAAAGTAAGTTTGAGGGTAATATTTTCCTCTCATGATTGTGGTTATCTGGAGCAAACTGTCAGAGGAGGTAGTAGATGTTAGTGTAATTAGATTTAAAAATCCATTTAAACAGATAGATTGAAAAGGCATAAAGCGGGTATAGGCCAAATGTCGGCAGATGGGATGAACGTTATAGGCATCATGGGTGGTATGAATAAGGCAGGCTGAGGGATCCCATTCTGTGCTGCACAATTGAATGATTCTATAATTATATAACCTTCATCTGTCAATAATTACACTCCTAATTCAGATATGACTTCCCCAGAATTCACAAACATTTCTCACTTTACACAGATATTCAATTCCATGTTATAAATCATCATCACAAGTGGAATGCAACAAAGCCAGAGGAAAGGGTAGTCTGTGCGTTCTTCCAACACTTCAGAGGCCATGCATGCAGTTCCAATTTGGAGGACTCAGGTGGGAGCTATTAAGCCTGATGGGCATGGCTATGTATTCGAGCATTGTCTAGTCTGCTAAAAAGCCTGTCTGAGGTGCCACTGGGTATGGAGAAGCCCAGCAACATAATGGGCCCTAGCTGTTGCATTGGCTAGTGTCTGTTCCAAACCTCTTCAGGTAGCATTCACAACTCTTTCTCCATTACAGTGATGACTATACTGTTGCTGCTTCCTACATCCATACAGAGCTCATCAATTTTATTGTCTTTGCTACTAATTTCCATCCATGAATTCCATCAAATTCATGCAGATCATTTCTGTCACTTCTTTAGATCAATCTCTGAATGAATAAAAATAATTAGATGTTGATTTGCTTGATACTGACTTTTAAGATTTGAAGAGATGGGAAGATTGAGATTAACAGAGGGATGGCAATAATGTAACTACATGGTTTCCCTATATATGTTATCACTAATGACTTATAGATGCCATTTGGAGATCAATACACGTAGCCCATCCTTTTTGTAATTGACAGTGCTGAGGATTGATGACTATTCTAAGTTAATATCCATTCACCTTATTGAATGCCTTCTGGAAATCTAAGTAAATAACGTCCATTTGTTCCCCACTATCCACTGCGCTCGTTATATGCTCAAAGAACTCCAGTAAGTTTGTCAAACAGGACTTGCCTTTGCTGAATCTATGCTACATCTGTCTGATGGATCCATTTCTTTCCAGATGCCTCGCTATTTCTTCTTTAATGATAGTTTCTAGCATTTTCCCAACTACAGATGTTAAACTAACTGGCTGATAGTTACCCACCTTTTTTGAACAGTGGCATGACACTCACCTTCTTCCAATCTGCCGGGACCTACCCAGAGTCCGCAGAATTTTGGTAAATTATCACCGAAGCCCCTACTGTAACCTCTGCCATTTCTTTCAGTACCCAGGTATACATTCCATCAGGACCACGGGACTTGTCCATTTTTAGGCCCACAAGTTCGCTCAGCATCACCTCTTTAGGAATAGCTATTGTGTCGAGATCCTCACCTCTCATCGCATCCATATCATCTTTCTTTGCATGTTAGATGTGTCCTCCACGTTGAAGACCGACGCAAAATAGTCATTCAAAATCTCAGCCATTACCTCATTACCTAATATCAATTCCCCCTTCTCGTGCTCCAAGGGATTTACGTTCCCTTTAGCCACCCTTTTTCGCCTTACATAATTATAAAAACTTTTACTATCCATATTTATATATTGTACATGCTTATTTTCATAATCTATCTTCCCTTTATGTATTGCTCATTTTGTGCTTCTTTGTTGCTTTTTGAAGTTTTCCCAATCTTCCAGTTTCCCACTACTCTTGGCAACTTTGTATGCACAAACTCTTAGTTTGATGCCTTCCTTTATTTCCTTAGTTATCCAAGGCTGGCTCTCCCCAGCTTTATTGTCCTTGCTTTTTACTGGAATATACTTTTGTTAAGCACAGTGAAAAATCTCTTTGAAAGTTTTCTGCTGTTGCTCAACCGTCCCACCATATAGCCTGTGTTCCCAGTCAACCCTTTCCAAATTCTCCCTCATCCCATTGTAGTCTCCCTTGTTTAGGCATAATACACAGGTTTTAGATTGAACTATTGCACCCTCCACTTGTATGAGAAACTCAGTCATACTGTGATCACTCTTTCCAAGAGAATCCCTAACTACAAGATTGTTAATTTTACCTGTCTCATTACACAGGACAAGATCCAACATGGCATGTTCCCTTGTAGGTTCAGTAACATGCTGTTCAAGAAAATTACCACGTATGCATTCTATAAAGTCCTCCTCAAGATGGCTTCAACCAACTTGATTCACCCTAGCTATGTGTAAGTTAAAGTTCCCCATGATAACTGCTGTTCCATTCATACATACCTCAGATATTTCTCGGTTTATTGTCTGTGCCACTGTAATGTTATTATTTGGTGACCTATAGACAACTCCCACCAGTGATTTTTTCCCTCTATTATTTGTAATGTCTACCCAGATGGATTCAACATTCTACTCCTCAGATCTTATATCCTGTCTCACTATCGCCCTGATCTCATCCTTAATTAAGGGCGCTACCCCACCTCCCTTACCTACCTGCCTATCAGACTCCAACATTCCAGGGAGAACAAACCCAACCTATTCAGTGTCTATAACTGCAACCCTTCATTCCAGGCAACATCCTGGTGAACCCTTTCTGTACGCTCTCTATTTCTACCACATCCTTCCAGTCGTAGAGCAACCAGAGCTGTACATGGTCTCACCACTGTTTTGTGCATTTGTAATATGACGCCCCTGCTCTTATGTTCAGTGCATCAGTCTACGAAAGCACACATACCTCTTCACTATCCAACAGCACTCTGTTGTTGCTTTCAGTGAGCTATGGACTTACATCTGTCCTGCCATTTACTCTATATATCCTACCAGAATTTGACTTCCTAAAGTACATTTATACAAAAATTTGCCTGGATTAAATTCAGTCTGCCACTGCTCTCTCTAACTTTCCAGTTGAACTATGTCACATTCTATTCTTAGTATATTTTCTTTGTTATTTACAAATCCACTAATTTATTGGCGTTTTCTCCAAACTGGACTGGATGTATGAAGTCCTTAAAGATGTCTCAGGTGCTTTGATCAGGTACTTAGAGTATCATTTATGGACAGTGATCTTTTTGGCTACCTCTTATCCGTGATGATGATTTTTTTTTTGTTAGCTTCCAGGTCCCCATAGCATTTAGAATCTCTCTCCTATTAGCAGTTTTTTCATGTCAGTGTCAATGAAACAGGTTACACATTCCTGTACTTGTGCTGACTTCATCATCATTGCTCCCTCCCTTCATAATAACTTCCTATGCTATTAGCTTTAAGTGAATGCAAAATGTCAAATAACGCAGTTTAGTTTTAATTAATTCACAAGAACTTAAAGAATTCACATACAAGTGTGCTAATGGGCAAATATTATAATTATCACAACTAAGGTCCTTTATGGAAAGCTTGCACAAAAATCAAAGATGAATAATACTAGGACAGACTAGGGAAGGTATCCTATGAACCATCTTATAGTTCAATGTTTTGCATGGAAATGAAGTTCTATGTCTCTGTGTGAGAGGAATAAACCTTTCCAAAAAAAACACCGATTAAGTCTGAGCCAAGTTCGATATCATCAAATGTTTGGATTGTTTATACTGGAATTTGTAGGCACTAACCCAAAAATTCCTAATTAAAGTTAATTCAAGTTCCTGGGTGTCCATATCTCTGAGGACCTAACCTGGATATAACATATTGATGCAGCTATAAAGAAGTCAAGGCAGTGGCAATAGTTTATTAGGAGTTTGAGGAGATTTAGTTTGTCAACCAGAACAGTTGAAAACTTCCACAAATGTACTGTCGAGAGCATTTTGACTGGCTGCATCCCTATCTGGTATTAGGGGACTTACAGCACAAGGTCAAAGTAAGTTGCAGAAACTTGTAAAATTTGCCTCCGTAGCATCTAAGACATCTTCAAGGAGCGGTGACTTTGGAAAGTAGCGTCCATCATTAAGGATCCCCACCACCCAAGATATGCCCTCTTTTTATTCTTACTGTCGGGAAGGAGGTGCAGAAGTTTGAAGGCACTCCCTTGGTGATTCAGGAACAGCTTCTTCCCCTCTGCCATTTGATTTCTAAATGGACATTGAACCCATGAGGACTACCTCACTACTTCATTTCTGAAAAGAGAAAATCTGCAGATGCTGGAAATTAAAGCAACACACACAAAATGCTTGAGGGACTCAGCAGGTCAGGCAGTATCTATGGAAAAGGATACAGTCCTTTTATGTTTCAGGCCGAGACCCTTCATCAGGACTGGAGAAATGAGGATGAGGAGTCAGAGTAAGAAAGTGGGTGAATGGGAGGAATAAATACAAAGTGATAGGCGAAACTAGAGGTGAAGTAAAAATCTGGGAAGTGGATTGGTGAAAGAGATAAAGGGCTGGAGATGGGGTGATCTGATAGGAGAGGACAGAAGACTACGGAAGAAAGAAAAGTGGAGGGGGAGAAGGAGCACCAGAGGGAGTTAATGGGTAGGCATCGCAGCAGTAGAGGAGGCTATGGACTGACATGTCGGAATAGGAATGGGAAGTGGAATTAAAATGCATGGCCACTGGGAGAACCAGCTTTTTCTGGTGGATGAAACATAAGTTCTCGGTGAAGCAGTCTCCCAATCTACATCGGGTCTCACTAACATACAGAAGGCCACACTGGGAGCATCGGACACAGTATATGACCCCAACAGACTCACAAGCGAAGTGTCACTTTACCTGGAAGGATTGTTTGGGGCCCTGAATGGTAGTGAGGGAGTAGGGGCAGGTGTAGTACTTGTTCTGTTTGCAAGGATAAGTGCCAGGAGGGAAATCAGTGGGGAGGGACAATGGACAAGGAGCAAGCCTTGCCAAAAGCAGGAAGTGGAGGGGAGGAAAAGATATGCTTGGTGGAGGGATCCCTTTGGAGATGGCAAAAGTTATGGAGAATTATGTGTTGGATGTGGAGGTTGGTGGGGTGGTAAGTGAGGACAAGAGGAATCCTATCCCTGATGGGGTGAGGGCAGACGTGCACAAAATGGAAGAGATGCATTTGAGGGCAGCGTTGATGGTGGAGAAAGTGAAGACCTTTTCTTTGAAGGAGGACATCTCTTTAGTTCTAGAATGAAAAGTCTTATCCTGAGAGCAGATGCGGTGGAGTTGCAGGAATTGAGAGATGGGAATGACATTTTTACAATTAGCAGGGTGGGAAGAGGTATAGTCCAGGTAGCTGTGAGTGTCAGTGGGTTTCTAAGGATATCAGCAGATAAGCTGTCTGCAGAGACAGAGATATCAAGAAAAGGGAGGGAGGTGTCAGAAATGCACCAGGTAAATTTGAGGGCAGGGTGAAAGTTGGAGGCAAAGTTGATGAAGTTGATGAGCTCAGCATGGGTGCAGGAAGCAGCACCAATGCAGTCATCGATGTAGTGTAGGAAACATTGAGGAGTTATGCCAGTGCAGGCTTACATAGACTGTTCCATGTAGCCGATAAAAAGGCAGGCATAGCTGGGACCCATGTGAGTGTCCATGGCTACACTTTTTTGTTTAAAGAAAGTGGGAGGAGCCGAAGGAGAAATTATTGAGAGTGAGGACCAGCTCTGCCAGAAAGAGGAATTTATTTCTGTTTTATTTGTACTACTTATTTTGAATTAACTATTTAGTAAACATATATATACTTAATGTAACTCATTTTTTTCCTCTATATTTATTTATCATGTATTTCATTATACTGCTGCCATAACATTAACAAGTTTCACGACATATACTAGTGATACTAAACCTGATTCTGATTAAAGCTAATCCAACATCTGAAGGGGGAAAATGCAAATTTGCGATAAATGCTAATAAACCCTTGCTTTTCGAATGTTCGCTTTACGAAACCTCACTGTTACGAAAGACCTGCATTAGTACCCTGTTTTTGCTTTCAGAAGGTGTTTTCACTGTTAAGAAAAAAAAAATTCAGCACACGATAAAAATTCAGTGCGCGATAAAAGGCAGCGCGGCCTGAGCAGCCGCTCTCCCCCAGATTCGGAACTGCTTTGCTTTAACACGTGCCTGTGAGCAGCCGTTTGCAAGATGAGTTCTATGGTATCGGAAAAGCCTGAAAGAGCTCGTAAGGGTGTTACACTTACAGTAAAACTAGACATAATTAAGCGTTTTGATCATGGTGAACGAAGTAAGGACAACGTGAGTTTGGCTTGTGGAAGCTGATGAACATGATGTTGAAGAGCTTTTGGCATCCCATCACCAAGAACTGACAGAGCTGATGCAATTGGAAGAAAAAAGGATAACAATTGAAACCGAATGAGTAATGATAAAGTACGACTTTAATTTTGAAAAGGTACGTCGGTTTAGGGGATATTTGCAGGATGGTTTGAGTCCTTATTAAAGAACTGTGTGATAGAAAAATGCGCGAGGCTCAGCAGTCAAGCAAGCTTTCCACATCAGACGACGAACCTCGACCTTTGACATCGAGGCGGGCAGAGATAGAAGATGAGCTGCCTGCTCTAATGGAAACAGGTGACGAGATGGCACCCCAGTGTCCCACCACCCCAACCCCCGGGCCACGGACAGATACCGATTCACGGAGAATGCAGCGGTAGCCGGGAGGCACACAGCACATCTTTAAGAAAAAAGCTGAAATAAACATGCTAATTAATTAGGTGCAGCCGACACGTAATTGTCGGCCCAGATCAGAGACGATGCAATCGGAAATCGGCACTGATCTGGGCCAACAATTACGGGCGGCACCTAATTAATTAGCATGTTTGTTTTGGCTTTTTGCTTAAAGATGTGCTGTGTACCTCCCGGCTACCGCTGGACCCTTGTGTTCTTCGCGGCAATGTATCGGTCGGCGGCCTGGAGGGTGGGGGGGGGGCCACTGCACCACCCCAGCCTGCAACGACTCAGCCTAACACACCATCATCAGTGTGCTCGGCGCTGTCTTCCCGATTCTGGTAAGTGATACTACACTGTACATACATTATTTCTACTTTATATCGGCTGTGTATTTTTACGTGTTATTTGGTAGATTTGGCAGCTTCATAGTTTAAAGGTTACTGGAGAGCACGTTTATGCCAATAGCACTTGCGTGAGATTTTTGCTACGGAGATCTGTGCAGGCAATCGTTGTAGAGAAGTATTTCTACTTTATATAGGCTGTGTATTTATCATATCATTCCTGCTTTTACTATATGTTACTGTTATTTTAGGTTTTATATGTCATTTGGCATGATTTGGTAGGTTATTTTTCGGTCTGCGAACGCTCACAAAATTTTCCCATATAAATAAATGGTAATTGCTTCTTCGCTTTACGACATTTTGGCTCACGAACCACTTCATAGAAATGCTCTACCTTCGGATGGCAGGGGAAACCTGTATATAATCACAAACAAGAGAAAATCTGCAGATGCTAGAAATCCAAGCAACACACACCAAGTTACTGGAGGAACTCAGCAGGCCAGGCAGCATCTATGTAAGTAAGTACAGTTACATTTCATGATGAAAAATACTCATTACATTACATTTTGAATGCTTACAGTTCACTAATGACAGTTTAATATATAAAATAGACCTCTATTATTTCACAATTTTTTCTGTCATTTAGGAATTAAGGAATTAAGTTTTCAATTAAGGAAGGAAATCAGACAGAACAAAACCAAATATTTTTCTTCCCAACAAACACATAAAGAGATAATTAAAACTGATCAAAAGTCACGCAAAATACTGTTTAAATTGCAAAACATGGTTTCAGCTGAATATCTTCCAAGAGTTCTTGTTGGTTAAACAATACACAACACTGTTAGAAAACATATATTAATTTGTTGTTTTAACAAGAATCCTGCAAAAGCTTTAAAAATGTGCAGGGTCCTGGCCCAAAACATCAACTGTACTTTCTTCCATAGATGCTGCCTGGCATGCTGAGTTCGTCCAGCATTTTGCATGTGTTGCTAAAATATTATAGTATTTAGAAGTGGAATGTATTTGCCTCAAAAACTCATGCTATCTCTTGAATTATAATTTGATGGACAATATTTTTCAGCTGTGATTGTAATGCTTTAATAGTGATTAAGACAATCACATGAGCATATTTTCAAAATCTAAGTTTCCATTTTGATTTGTGCATAATTCAAGCCAAAACTTACTCAACAAGTCTACAGCCAGAATTTAGTGTTGAAATGGAACATTGGTGGCTTCCAATAAGACCAAGCAGTTGTTCACATTTTGTTGCATTCCACATGGCTGCCATTGAAAACAGAGGAAGAGAATACTACTATTCTCTGAAAGAGGCAAGTCTATTGTTATGTATCCCTAGGGGTCATATTTTTTTATGGACTATACCTTTAAAAAGAGCGAGAGAGTTGTTCAACACCAGACACCTTGTTATTAAGAGAGAGAGAGGCAAAGACTGCTTTGAGATGGTGTTATGAACCCGTAAGGTTCATATTTTCTGTGGACTGGCACTTTAAGGCACGAAAAAGAACTGAGACCGACTTTTGGATTTCTGCTGAGTTCGGAGAGAGAGGGCACTGAGCAGCTCGTGGGTCACCATGGTGACCGAGGGCGGCATTATTTGGTGGATAATCGTTGTTATGGTTTCTCTGCAGCGTGAGTTGATAGTTCCACCACAGAAGAACGGTCCCCTTTGTTGTGGTCACAGTCAGTGACTTCTAAAGGATTTCAGAGGACAACGGAAAGATTGATGGCGTCAGCTCACCTGAAGACTCAAATATTTCCCTCTCTCTCTCTCCATCACTACTCAATACCACAAACTGAACTGAACTTTACTCATCATCGTAAGACTATCTATTTACCCTTAGACTTGAAGAAGCTTGATTTTCATATATTTCCACACACACACACACACACACACATATATATATATATGTGTGTGTGTGTGTGTGTATATATGAATATATATATATATATCATTGCTAACCTGTTTTATATATATGCATTTATATTATTGTATTGCGTAGTTACTGATAAATTCCATTAGTTAATAGCAATACCGGACTCCAAAGTGTTTTCCATCTCTGCTGTTCTTTAACCCGCCGCAGGGTACGTGACACTATAATGATGCCTTATATTCCAGGATGGTGGGAAGGGAGAGCAGTGCAGTTGGTACCAGCCACAGTAAGAAGAGTCTAATGGGAAGTAACATCAATGATATGTTCTATGTTCTATCTCCAGCAGGAACAAGAATCCGGGCAACGCCAGGTTACGGCAGAGGAAATTTCATGGTCTTAAAAGAAATGTGGAGGTTTACACCCCACCATTATAAATGCTATTCTAATTGTCTAAAGATATACACACACACATATAAATATAAATATACATACACATACACATGTACACATCATCTTTTAATCATACAAACTGTTATTCCAGCTATTCTACTATTCCCACACGGATACATCCCTTATCCCTCATTTACCAATGGTACTCCTCCATCTGTAGAGCCTCTAAAAATTGGTAACTCAATATCCTTCATCTCTTCCATTCAAGGTAATATTGCAATGAACTGGAGCAAATATCACCTGTTCAGTTATCAGGAATTTAGTGTCAAATTGGAGGACCCACCATAGGATGAAGAGCACAGAGGCCCAAGTCACCTCAAGCAAATGATATCTGAAACCTCCCAGATAGGCTCACTAACAATGCTTCATTGTGATGATTTTTGTCTTTTAGGAATAACCTGAAGCTTCAAATGAACAGGCATAGAAGTAGGCAAGTGATTTAGGAGACTTCAGAGAACTATATCTGAATATCGGTGATGATGCCATATCAGGGCCAAGGGATGGCTTAAAAAAGAGAGATGGTGGAGAAAAATCAAGGATGCAAAGATTATATTGTTAATAAGACACTGACGTGTTTCTAAGGTTGCTGAATTATATCTTATCTTCTAGGGTCAAGGATAGCACTGAGAACATAAAGAACATTTGGTCTACAAATACAAATAAAGATTTGCTCCTCTAAATCCTGCGTACTATTGGGTAGTCTATTATATAAGCCCATCAACTTGGTTATACCATTTCTTATTCCTCATTTCTACCCTTAAAGCCTCACAAGATGAGGTATACAGTCTGTCCTAACTGAGCACTGCCGCAACAATTTCCCTAACTAGTAATGCCAACCCTCCCCCGCTTAATCAGTTCTACTTTATCATGTCTAAATCAATGGAACATTAGAACAGTGAGCTGCCGGTCCTGTTCTTCCTGCAAACAAGTCTCACTAATGGCTAAAGTGTTATAATTTGACATGCTGATCCATGCCCTAAGCTCATCCACCTTTCCTACAATTCTCTATGCATGGAAATGTCTGCTCTGCCTTCTGAAATGTCTGCTTTGCTACCGCTGCTACTGTGTGGTAACCGGAATCTCTGGAGCTCCTCGAAATCCTCGGCTTTGTGTGTTTCAGCTGTCGGGGACAGGTCGAAGGCGCTCGGCAGAGGATGGCGCTCGGGAGGCTGTATCGGAGAGGCTGCTCGGAAGCTCGGAGTTTTCGGACGGATGGACTCAGGGTCGGCTGTGGTCGGCCGCTTCCAAGGTATCGGCAAGTTGATGGTGCCTGGAGGTTTATGGCAGAGAGTTTCTCCCTTTTGCCGCCGCTATCGGGGACTCAGGAGTCGATCGACTCGGGACTTTGAGACTATTTTTTTTATTGTGCCTATGGACTGTTCTTCATCAAATTATGGTATTGCTTTGCACCGCTGTAGCTATATGGTATAATTATGTGGTTTTGTCAGTGTTAGTCTTTGGTCTGTCTTGTTCTCTGTGATGTCACGCCGGAGGAACATTGTATCATTTCTTAATGCATATATGCATTTCTAAATGACAATAAAAGAGGACTGAGTGTTCTCATAATCTAAAAAAAATGTACGCATCCCAGAACATCAGTCCAATCATGCTCAACCTTTTGATTCGTGACTTTATATGTAAGTTTAGCAGCATTTTTCTCCTCAACCACTCCACTGGTTTCCATTCCCCTGCAACTCTAGTTTAAACCCCTTCCCACCCTCACCTGTGCAGCACTAACAAACGTCCCTACTAAGATATTAGTCTTCCTCCAGTTCATGTAATTCCATCCCTTCTATACAGACCCCACTTTCCCTGAAAGAGAGCCCAATGATCCAAAAATCGGAAGCCCTTCCTCCTGCACAAACTCCTTAGTCATGTGTTAAACACCATGATCCTCCTCTTCCTGTCCTCACTAACTCATTGCAGGGGTAGTGATCCTGAGATCACAGCCCTGCAGGTTCTGAACT
This sequence comes from Mobula birostris, assembly GCF_030028105.1. NCBI lineage: Eukaryota > Metazoa > Chordata > Chondrichthyes > Myliobatiformes > Myliobatidae > Mobula > Mobula birostris. The sequence goes on along the minus strand of NC_092372.1, from coordinate 31,007,410 downwards.
TTAACTTCGCACCTAATTCCCTGAACTCACTTTGCAAGATCTTGTCATCCATCCTACCCAAGTCACTGCTACCTCCACAGACCACGACCTCTAGCTGCTCACCCACCCACTTAAGAATGCTGCGGGCTCGATTCAAGATGTCCCTAACCCTGGTACTCTGGAGACATCAAGCCATCCGGGAATCTCGTTCTCATTCACAGAATCTCCTTTCTGTTCCCATAACCAGTGAATCCCCTATCACAACATCTCGCCTCTTCTCCCTGCTGTGCATTTAATATTTCAATAATATTTGAGTTATCTTGTAAATATATTGTTTGATTAAGCATTCTTGTTTGCTTGTATAATTAATTGCAGGTTATCAGTAAAAATATGCTAGTTGCATACATCATCACGCTACCATGAGATACGCCTTGCTTAAAGTAAGCTCGAAGCCAAACCCCGAATATGAATTGGAGAACGTTCAGAGAAGCTGCTATCTATGGCAACCATGTTAACTTCGAGGAATATGTGGACTCTGAGAAGAGTACTGAAGATGTTGCCATCATGAAACCCCTATCTTAGAAAGGTTGTACTGACGTTGGAGAGAGTTCAGAGAGGTTTTACGAGGATGATTCCTGGAATACAGGCGCTAACATATGAGGAGCGTTTGTCGGCTCTTGGATTGTAGTCATTAGAGTATAGGAGAATGAGAGGGGATCTCATAGAACGTTTCGAATGTTGAAAGGGTGGGACAGAGTAGATGTGGAAAGGTTGTTTCCCTTGGTGGGTGAGTCCACGACAAGAGGCCATAGTCTTAGAATTAGAGGGTACCCAGTTAAAACAGAGATGAGGAGAAATTTTTTTAACCAGAGGGTCATGGATTTGTGGAATTCGTTGCCACATACAGCTGTGGAGGCCCAATCATTAAGGGTGTTTAAGGAGGAGATTGACAGGTATCTAATTAGTCAGGGTATCAAGGGTTGTGGGGAAAAAGCCAGAAATTGGAACTAGATAGGTGAATTTTAGCTCATGGGGGAGCTGCGGAGCAGACTCGATGGGCCGAATGGCCTACTTCTGCTCCTTTGTCTTGTGATCTTGTGAGACACATCCAGGTGAGGGCAAATCAGAAACCATGGCTTACCGCAGAGGCCCGTGCTAGGCTGAGGGATTATGATGCTGCTTTTAGAATGGGAGAAGCCACAGCTTTCTAGAAAGCATGGACTGTGCTTTGCCCCTCCATCAGGAAGACGAATGGGAGCATTCTCAGAGAACTTACGGCCACCTCTGCGATACCAGAGACATGAGGCAAATGTGGCAGGGAATTCAAGGGGTTCAAATCTACCCTCATTGCCCAATATGCTTCACTCTCTGAGAAGCTGAATGTCTTGTACGCCCGGTTTGATGCACAAAGCAAAGTGCTGGTGAGGAAGGCACCCTTCCCACCAGGGAAGCAGATACTCCATCTGGCTGAAGCTGAGGTGAGGAAGACCCTGGCCAGAGTCAGCCCACGCAAAGCTGTGGGGCCCAATAATATACAAGGCCGGGTTCTGAAAGACTGCGCAGCCCAGCTGACGGAGGTGCAGACGGATGTATTCAAAATCTCTCCGGAACAATCCACTGTTCCCTCAGTTTTCGAAGCAGCAACCATCATTCCTGAGCCAAAGAAGGCGGCGGTAACCTGTCTAAATGACTATCATCCAGTGGCATTAACATCTACCATTATGAAATGCTTTGGGCAGCAGGTCATGGAGCACATTAAAGCCTTTCTGTCAGTTTCACTGGACTTCAGGAAGGTGCAGACGAACCATCCCCCTCTGGGAATACATGGCTCCTCCGTAGAGTGAGTTAAGTGTACCAAGTTCATGGGAGTTCACATCATGGATGAGCTCACCTGGGACAGTCGGCACTTTTTGTGTGTCACAATCCTGAGGAGACACCGGATTGCATATGGGGAGAGTGAGTTTAAAAGAACTGTGTGGGGGCAGTCGGCAACTTTTCGTGTGACACAGTTCCCCAAGACACTTGGGATTGTGCATAATTAGGCACTTGGAAGGGACCAATAAAAATAAGTTAGATTTAATCCTTAATCAGTACATAGAAGTTGTAACTAGAGACAGTGCAATGCGCGATCTCTTATTAGGGTATATTTTCTGGTAGAGAGCTACCTGATAACTGGGAGGCCTTCAAAAGTGAAAGTTTGAGAGTACAGAGTTTGTATGTTCCTTTCAGAATAAAAAACAAGGATAACAAGAAATATTGAGGTCCTGGTTAAGGAAAAGAAGGTTCATAGTAGGTGTAGGCATGTAGGAACAAATGAGATACTTGAAGAATATAGGAAATGCAAGAGAACACCAGAAGGAAATCAGGAGGGTAAAAGACATGAGATTGCTTTAGCAGACAAGATGAAGGAGAATTCTAAGTGCTACTACAAATATATTAAGAGCAAAAGGATAGCAAGGGCCAAAATTAGTCCTATGGAAGATCAGAATGCTAATCGATGTTTGGAGCTGAAAGAAATAGGGAAGATATTAGATGGATTTGCTGCACCTGTACTTACTTGGGAGATGGACATGGAGTCCGTAGTTGTGAGGTGATGCAGCAGCAAGATCATGGACCCTATACAGGAGGAGATGGTGTAGGGTGTCTTGATGCAAATAACTGCAGATAAATCCCCAGGGCCTGAAAATGTGTTCCTTTGAGCCATGTGGGAGGTAAGTTCAGAAATTTCAGGGGCCCTATCAGAGATATTTAAAACATCCTTAGCAACAGGTGAGGTACCGGAGGATTGGAGGATAGCTAATATTGTTCCGCTGTTTGAGAAAGGCTCTAAAAATAAACGAGTAAATTATAGGTCATTGTGCCTGACATCAGTAGTGGGAAAGTTATTGGAAGGTATGCTAAATGACTGGATTAAGTTGGACTGGGACTGATTAGGGATAGTCAAAATGACTTTGTGCATGGTAAGTTGTGTCAAACCAATCTTACAGAGTTTTTATGGAAGTTACCAGGAAAGTTGTTGAAGGTAAGGCAGTGGATGTTGTCTGCATGGACTTTAGCAAGGCCTTTGACAGGTTCTGCATAAGAGGTCGGTCCAGAGGTTCAGTCACTTGGCATTCAAGATGAAGTAGCAAATTGGATTAGACATTGGCTTCATGGAAGAAGCCTGAGGGTGGATGGAGATGGCTGCCTCTCTGACCGGAAGCAAATGACTAGGGTATGCCACAGGGGGTTAGTGCTGAGTCCATTGTCGTTTGTTGTCAATATCAACAATCTCAAAAACAGAACCAATAAAGATAATTATTCCTATGTTATGTGCAGTTCAATATGGCAGAAAGTACAAAAATACAAAAATCTAGAATCAAAATGCTGGAGTAACTCAATGGGCCAAGCAGTGTCTGTGGAAGGAGGTGGACAGTTAACGTTTCAGGGTAACATCCTCCATCTGGACTGGAAGTGTAGAGAAGACATAGCCAGTAAAAACAGGTGATGGGGAGAGTGGAGCAAGTTCTGACATGTGATAGATAGACCCTAGTGGGAAGGGTTCAGAGGTTTTTTTTATTATCAAAGTATACAACTCTGAAATTCTTTTTCTCCAGATAGCCATGAAACCAAGAAAGAAAAGAACAGCAGCACGATCATCAACCACCAGATCCCTCCTCTATACGCAAAAAACAAACAAAAGTTTAACAGGCACATCGACGGCCAAATCCCCTTCCCTCTCCTTTCTATGGTAGCAGAGCGATCCCCCAGCAATCAAAAAGCAGTCTCCCCTGTCTGGTAGCAGAGTGATCCCCCAGCAATAAGAAGGCGGTCTCCTCTCTCTGACCTTGACCGGGTGATAGGCAGTCGGAGGAGGGAAGAGTGGTAATAATGACAGAGACTGGGAGGAATATTTGGAAGCAATGAAGGGTTGCAAATGATGGAATCTGACAGGAAATGAAGTTGGAACATGGAACAAAATACGAGTGGTGTGGAGTGCAGATGAAGATGGGGGTGGGGGGGGTTAAGGGGAAACTTAAAGATAATGTAGATGAATATGTTGCTTAGGAGCTAATGTAAATGGGAGAACTTAGAACCAGTTCTGGGGAAGGTGGGACCTGATTTTAAAAATTTCAGTCTCCCCTGGCTACTGGAATGGGGCCAGAAGATTGATATACTGCTTCCATTATCAAAAGGGATAAATCAAGAAATTGCAGGCTAGGTATTTTAACTTTTTTTGTGGTAAAATAATTGGAATCCATTCTAAACGAACATATAAACCTTCATTTAGAAAGACGCAGATTAATCAAGAACGGGCAGTGATGTGATATAACAAGGACAAGCCACGTCTGTAAAACTTGTTTGAATTTGTTAAAGCCAATTAGATGCAAAAGGCATATTGTTTTCATACAAGCTACCAAAGATGTTATGGAGGAAGATACTGTTTGGAACATTTAAAGGACACTTGGAATAGGAAAGGAGTAGGATACAGGCTGAATGTGGACAAAGCGAATGAGCGTAGATAGGCATTACAGCTAAGGCATAGACAAGTTGGACCAGAGAAACTATTTCTGTACTGTACATTTCTATGTTCTTTTGGCAATCATCTTAAATCTATGCTGTTTTGTTATTGCCCCTCTGGAAGCAGTCCATATAGAATTTAAAAACAGCAATTCAGCAAATCTCTCTATTTTCTATGTCTTAGATGATTAAGTGCACATCCTGGCTTTTTTTCTTGGGCTTCCATTTGCCAGCATGCTGAAGTTTAAAAAGAGAGAATATAAATGTATATTTCTTCTTATTAGACAATTACCCCAGGCTCAACAGCAAAAAGGGATCTGGTGACCGACTTTTGAATATTTACTAATGATGTACTTTGAAGAAACAGTCAAAAAGCTTGACTTCTGATTTGGTTTCTCAAAGAAACCAATTTTTTTTTATCTTCCCACCACCTTAACAGTAATTGAGAACCTCTTGTCCTTACCTACCACCACATGAGCCTCTGCATCCAACACATCATCATCCTCCGCTACTTCTGCCATCTCTAAATGGATGCTACCACTAAAAATATCTTTATCCACCCCGCCAAACTCCACTTTCCACAGAATCGCTCCCTCCCTGATTCCCTTGTCCGTTTGACACTCACCACCAATCTCCATCCCTGTAACTGTCCCTGCAAGCAGCCAAAGTAACACATCTGCCCATTCACCTCCTCCCTCACCATCATTCAAGGCCCCAGGCAGTCCTTCCAGATGAGACAACACTTCACCTGTGAATCTGCTGGAGTCGTCTCTTGTGTCTGATGCTCCCGATGTGGCCTCCTCTACATTGGTGAGACCCGTCATAAATTAGAAGGTCACTTCACTGAGCACCTCCACTCCATCCATCAAAAGCAAAGCTTCCCTATGGCCAAACAGTTTAATTCCAATACCAATTTATATATTTATTATTATTATTTTAATATTTATTTATTTTTATCTCTTCTATATTATGTATTGCATTGAACTGCTGCTGCTAAGTTAACAAATTTCATGGGATAATAAACCTGATTCTGATTCTGACATGTCGGTCCATGAACTTCTCCCATGCAAAGATGAGGCCACCCTCAGGGTGGAGGAGCAACACTTAAAAGACCATAAGATAGAGGAGCAGAAGTAGGCCATTCGGCCCATCAAGTCTGCTCCGCCATTCAATCATGGGCTGATACAATTCTTCCAGTCATCCTCACTCCTCTCCCTTCTCCCCATACTCTTTGATGCCCTGGCTAATCAAGAACCTATCTACCTCTGCCTTAAATACACCCAATGACTTGGCTTCCACAACAGCTCATGGCAACAAATTCCACAGATTTACCACCCTCTGACTAAAGTAATTTCGCCGCATCTCTGTTCTAAATGGGCGTCCTTCAATCCTGAAGTCATGCTCTCTTGTTCTAGACTCCCCTACCATGGGAAATAATTTCGTCATATCTAATCTGTTCAGGCCTTTTAACATTTGGAAGGTTTCTATGAGATTCCCCCTCATTCTCCTGAACTCCAGGGAATACAGCCCAAGAGATGCCAGACGTTCCTTATTTGGTAACCTTTCATTCCTGGAATAATTCTCGTGAATCCTCTCTGAACCGTCTCCAATGTCAGTATATCCTTTATAAAATAAGGAGCCCAAAACTGCACACAATACTCCAAATGTGGTCTCATGAGTGCCTTATAGAGCCTCAACATCACATCCCTGCTCTTATATTCTATATCTCTAGAAATGACTGCCAGCATTGCATTCACCTTCTGCTACACTGACTCAACCTGGAGGTTAACATTTAGGGTATCCTTCACAAGGACTCACAAGTCCCTTTGCATCTCTGCATTTTGAATTCTCTCCCCATCTAAATAATAGCCTGTCTGTTCATTTCTTCCACCAAAATGCATGACCGTACACTTTCCAACATTGTATTTCATTTACCACTTCTTTGCCCATTCCCCTAAACGATCTAAGTCTCTCTGCAGGCTCTCTGTTTCCTCAGCACCACCCAATTCTCCACCTATCTTTGTATCACTGGCAAATTTAGCCACAAATCCATTAATAGCATAGTCCAAATCATTGACATACAGTGTAAAAAGCAGCGGTCCCAACAAGGACCCCTGTGGAACTCCACTGGTAACTGGCAGCCAGCCAGAATAGGATCCCTTTATTCCCACTCTCTGTTTTCTGCTGACCAGCCAATGCTCCACCCTTGCTAGTAACTTCCCTGTAGTTCCATGGGCTTTTATCTTGCTAAGTAGCCTCATGTGTGGCACCTTATCAAAGGCCCTCTGAAAATCCAAGTATACCACATCTACTACATCTCCTTTGTCTACTCTGCTTGTAATTTCCTCAAAAAATTGCAGTAGGTTAGTCAGGCAGAATTTTCCTTTCAGGAAACCATGCTGGCTTTGGCCTGTCTTGTCATGTGCCTCCAGGTACTCTGTCATCTCATTCCTAACAATTGATTCCAACAACTTCCCAAACATTGATGTCAGGCTAACAGGTCTATAGTTTCCTTTCTGCTGCCTCCCACCCTTCTTAAATAGCGCAGTAACATTTGCAATTTTCCAGTCAACCGGTACAATGCCAGAATCTATCGATTCTTGAAAGATCATTGTTAATGCCTCTGCAATCTCTCCTGCTACTTCTTCAGAACCCAAGGGTGCACTCCATCAGGTCCAGGAGAGTTATCCACCCTCAGACCAGTAAGCTTCCTGAGCACCTTCTCAGTCGCAACTTTCACTGCACATACTTCACTTCCCTGACACTCATGAATGTCTGGTATACTGCAAATGTCTTCCAATGTGAAGACTGATACAAAATACGCATTCAGTCCCTCTGCCATCTCTGCAACTCTCATTACAATATCTCCAGTGTCATTTTCAATTGGCCCTATATTTAACCTCAACTCTCTTTTACCCTTTATATACTTAAAAAAGCTTGAGGTATCTTCTTTGATTTTAGTCACCAGCTTCCTTTCAAAAGTCATTTTTTTCCTTCTTAATGACGTTCTTAGTTTCATTTTGCAAGTTTTTAAAAGCTTCCCAGTCCTTTATCTTCCCACTAGCTCTGGCTTCCTTGTACGCCCTCTCGTTTGCTTTTACTTTGGCTCTGACTTCACTTGTCAGCCATAGTAGTGTCCTTCTTCCATTCAAAATTTTCTTCTTATTTGGAATATATCTGTCTTACACTTCCCTCATTTTTCACAGAAATTCCAGCCACTGCTGCTCTGCTGTCCTTCCTGCTAGTGTCCCTTTCCAGTCAATATTGGCCAGTTCCCCTCTTGTGCCATTGTAACTTCCCTTATTCCACTGAAATACTGACACATTGGAATTTAGTTTCTCCTTCTCAAATTTCGAGGCGAACTCGATCATGGCATGACTGCACAATCGAGGCACGACTGCGCAAGTGCGTGGACGTTAGCCAGTTAGAACAGCGAGAAGAGTTTAAGAGAAGCAGCTTTATAGAGTGGGGCTAGAGTAGAGGGAGATAGAGCAGGAGGGCTTTGGCTCAATGGGGCTTTGGTGATAATGGGTCGAGGCGAGGTAGGTTATCTGTGTAGAATACAGACAGGAAGCATGTGTGTGAGGCCGATGTTCTGTGCTCGGTGTCAGATGTGGGAAATCTGGAAGACTCCTAGCCTCCCGGACAGCCACATCTGCCCCAGGTGTGTCGAGCTGCAGCTCCTTAGGGACCACGTTAGGGAACTGGATATGCAGCTCGATGACCTTCATCTGGTCAGGGAGAGTGAGGAGGTGATAGAGAGGAGCTAAGGCAAGTAGTCACACCAGGGCCTCAGGAGACAGATAGGTGGGTAACAGTCAGGAGAGAGAAGGGCAAGAGTCAGATGCTGGAGAGTACCCCTGTAGCTGTCCCCTTAACAATAAATACTCCTGTTTGAGTACTGTTGGAGGGGATGGCCTAGCTGGGGGAAGCAATAGTGGCTGTGCCTCTGACACAGAGTTTGGCCCTGTGGCTCAGAAGGGTAGGGAAAGGAAGAGGATGGCAGCAGTGATAGGGGACTCTATAGTTAGGGGGTCAGACAGGCAATTCTATGGACGCAGGAAAGAAACACAGATGGTAGTTTGCCTTCCGGGTGCCAGGGTCCAGGATGTTTCTGATTCCGTCGACAATATCCTGAAGTGGGAAGGAGAACAACCAGAGGTTGTGGATCATTGGAACCTCCTTTAGGGCAGGAGTGACCTGTACATAAAGGACGGGTTGCACTTGAATCCGAGGAGGACCAATATCCCGGCGGAGAGGTTTGCTAAGGCTATTGGTGAGAGTTTAAACTAGAATTGCTGAGGGGTGGGAACCGAACTGAAGAGACAGAGGAAGAGACAGTTGGCTCACAAATGGAGAAAGCTGGTAGACAGTGTGAGAGGGAGCATAGGTTGGTGATAGAGAAGGGATGCACTCAGACCAATGGTTTGAGATGTGTCTATTTTAATGCAAGGAGTATTATGAACAAAGAGGATGAGCTTAGAGCATGGATCAGAACTTGGAGCTATGATGCTTTGGCCATTACAGAGACTTGGATGGCTCAGGAGCAGGAATGGTTACTTAGAGTGCCAGGCTTTAGATGTTTCAGAAAGGACAGAGAGGGAGGCAAAAGAGGTGAGGGCATGGCATTGTTGATCAGGGATAGTGTCACAGCTACAGAAAAGGAGGAAGTCATGGATGAGTTGTCTACCGAGTCTCTGTGTGTGGAAGTTAGGAACATGAAGGGGTCAATAACTCTACTGGGTGTTTCTTATAGACTACCTAATACTAACAGGGATATCGAGAACAGATTGGGAGACAAATTCTGGAAAGGTGTAATTATAACAGGGTTGTCGTGGTGGGATATTTTAATTTCCCAAATATTGATTGGCATCACCCTACAGCAAGGGGTTTAGATGGCATGAAGTTTGTTAGGTGTGTTCAGAAAGGTTTCTTGACACAATATACAGATAAGCCTACAAGAGGAGAGGCTGTACTTGATCTGGTATTGGGAAATGAACCTGGTTAGGTATCAGATCTCTCAGTAGGAGAGCTTTTTGGAGATAGTGATCACAATTCTATCTCCTTTATCATAGCATTAGGAGAGGGATAGGAACAGACAAATTAGGAAAGCATTTAATTGGAGTAAGCGGAAGTATCATGCTATCAGGCAGGAGCTTGGAAACATAAATTGGGAACAGATGTTCTCAGGGAAATGTACAGCAGAAAAATGGCAAACGTTCAGGGAATATTTGTGTGGATTTCTGCATAGGTAGGTTCCACAATGAAATAGGGAAAGGATGGTACGGTACAGGAACCGTGGTGTACAAAGGCTGTTCTAAATCTACTCAAGAAGAAAAGAAAAGCTTATGAAAGGTCCAAAAAACTAGGTAATGATAGAGATCTAGAAGGTTATAGGGCTAACAGAAAGGAGTTTAAGAATAAAATTAGGAGAGTCAGAAGGGGCCATACGAAGGCCTTGGCAGACAGGATTAAGGAAAACCTCAAGGCATTCTACAGGTATGTGAAAAGCAAGAGGATAAGGCGTGAGAAAATAGGACAAATCAAACGCGACAGTGGATAAGTGTGCATGGAACTGGGGGAGATAGCAGAGGTGTTTAATGAATACTTTTCTTCAGTATTCACTATGGAAAAGGATCTTGGTGATTGTAGGGATGATTTACAGTGGACTGAAAGCTTGAGTATATAGACATTATGAAAAAGGATGTGCTGGAGCTTTTGGAAAACATCAAGTTGGAGAAGTCACCAGGACCGGACAATATGTACTCCAGGCTACTGTAGGAGGTGAAGGAAGAGATTGCTAAGCCTCTGGCGATGATCTTTGCATCATCAATAGGGACGGGAGAGGTTCCAGAGGATTGGAGGGTTGTGGATTTTGTTCCCTTATTCAGGAAAGGAAATAGAGATAGCCCAGGAAATTATAGACCAGTGAGTCTTATTTCAGTGGTTGGTAAGTTGATGGAGAAGATCCTGAGAGGCAGGATTTATGAACATTTGGGGAGGCATAATATGATTAGGAATAATCAGCATAGCTTTGTCAAAGGCAGGTCATGCCTTACAAGCCTGATTGAATTTTTTGAGGATATGACTAAACACGTTGATGAAGGTAGAGCAGTAGATGTAGTGTATCTGCATTTCAGCAAGGCATTTGATAAGGTACCCCGTGCAAGGCTTATTGTGAAAGTAAGGAGGCATGCAATCCAAGGGGACATTGCTTTGTGGATCTAGAACTGGCTTGCCCACAGAAGACAAAGAGTGGTTGTAGTTGGGTCATATTCTGCGTGGATGTTGGTAACCCGTGGTGTATCTCAGGGATCTGTTATGGGACCCTTACTCTTCATGATTTTTAGAAATGACCTGGATGAGGAAGTGGAGGAATTGGTTAGTAAATTTACTGACGACACAAAGGTTGGAGGTGTTGTGGATAGTGTGGAGGGCTGTCAGAGGTTACAGCGGGACATCGATAGGATGGCAAAACTAGGCTGAGAAGTGGCAGATGGAGTTCAACCCAGGTAAGTGTGAGGTGGTTCATTTTGGTAGGTCAAATATGATGGCAGAATGTAGTATTAATGGTAAGACTCTTGACAGTGTGGAGGAGCAGAGTCCATAGGACATTCAAAGCGGCTGCGCAGTTTGACTCTGTGGTTAAGAAGACATACAGTGCATTGGCCTTCATCAATCGTGGGATTGAGCTTAAGAGCCAAGAGGTAATGTTGCAGCTATCTAGGACCCTGGTCAGATTCAGATCCCACTTGGAGTACTGTGCTCAGTTCTGGTTGCCTCACTATAGGAAGTATGTGGAAACCATAGAAAGGGTGCAGAGGAGACTTACAAGGATGTTGCCTGGATTGGGGAGCATGCCTTATGAGAATAGGTTGAGTGAACTCAGCCTTTTTTCCTTGGAGCGACGGAGGATGAGAGATGACCTGATAAAGGTGTATAAGATGATGAAAAGCATTGATCGCGTGGATAGTCAGAGGCTTTTTCGCAGGGCTGAAATAGCTAACACGAGAGGGCACAGTTTTAAGGTGCTTGGAAGTAGGTACAGAGGAGATGTCAGGGGTAGGTTTTTTATGCAGAGAGTGGTGAGTGCATGGAATGCGCTGCTGGCGACGGTGGTGGAGGCAGATACGATAGGGTCTTTTAAGAGACTCCTGGATAGGTACATGGAGCTTAGAAAAATAGAGGGCTATGGGTATCTCTAGGGAATTTCTATAGTAAGGACATGTTCGGCACAGTTTGTGGACCAAAGGGTCTTATTGTAGGCTTTCTATATTTCTATGTTTCTATGTTTCTATAATCATATTGTGATCACTGTTCCCCAAGGGTTCCTTAACCTTAAGCTCTGATATCACTTCCGGATCATTGCACGACACCCAATACAGCAGAGCTGATCCCCTCATGGGCTCAATGGCAAGCTGTTCTAAAAAGCCATCCTTTAGACATTCTACAAATTTTCTTTCTTGTGGTCCAATATTGGCCTGGTTTTACCAATCCACTTTCATGTTAAAATCCCCAACGGTTATCAAGAATTGCCCTTCTGACATGCCCTTTCTATCTCCTGTTGTAATTTGTAATCCACATCCTGGCTGCTGTTTGGATGCCTGTATATAACTGCCTTTAGGGTCCTTTTACCATTGCCATTTCTTATCTCAACCCATAGAGACTCTACACGTTCTGATCCTGTGTCATCCCTTTCTAATGATTTAATATTATTTCTTATAAACAGGGTCATACCACTCCCTCTGCCTAATAACCTATCTTTCTGATACACCATATATCCTTCGACGTTCAGCTCCCAAAGGCAGCCATCCTTTAGCCAAGTTTCAGAGATGGCCACAATGTCATACTTGCCAAACTGTAGCTGAATTTCAAGATCATCCATTTTATTTCTTCTGTTGCATGCATTCAAATATAACACTTTCAGTCCAGTATTTGTTGCTTTCTGTTACAACTGCTCCACGCTTCTGTTGCCCTGTAATCATCCCACTGGCTATGATTATGCCTCACCTCCTGCCTGTCCTTTCTATCATCTCTGTTGCTCACTATCTTAGATTTTTTTTTGTTTCCCCCTTCCTCAGCCCTAACACTCTGGTTCCCATCCCCCTGCCAAATTAGTTTAAACTCTCCCTAACAGCTCTATTAAGCACGCCCGCTAGGATATTAGACCCCTTTGAGTTCAAGTGTAACCCATCTTTTTTGTATAGGTTGTATCTCCCCCAGAAGAGGCCCCAGTGATCCAGGAACACAAAGCCCTGCCCCCTGCACCAGTCTCTCAGCCACGCATTAACATGCCTGATCATGCTATTCTTGCGCTTGTTAGCACGTGGCACAGGCAGCAATCCCGAGATTACTACCCTGGAGGTCCTGCTTTTCAGTCTCCTACCTAACTCCCTGAATTCTCTCTTCAGGACCTCCTCCCTTTTTCTACTTATGTCATTGGTACCAACGTGTACCAAGACTTCTGGCTGTTCACCCTCTACCTTCAGAATACTCTGCCCCGATCCGAGACATCCCGTACCCTGGCACCTGGGAGGCAACACACCATATGGATATCTCTATCAGGCTGACAGAACCTCCTGTCTGTTCCCATCACTATGGGATCCGCTATGACAACCACATTCCTCAACTTCTTCTCTCCCTTCTGCACCACGGAACCAGGCTCAGTGCCAGAGACCCGATCACCGTGGTCGTCCTCTGTCAAGTCACCTCCCACAACAGCATCCAAAACGAGATAACAATTACTGAGGGGGATGGCCACAGGAGTGCTCTCTACTATCTGAGCTCTTCCCTTCCCTTCCTTCACAGTCACCCACTTATCTAACTCTTGCAGCCTCAGGGTGACTAACTCCCTGTAGCTCCTATCTATCTCCTCCTCACTTTCCCTCATAAGCTGTAGCTCATCAAGTCGCAGCTCCAGATCCCTAACACGGTCTCTCAGGAGCTGCATCTCGGTGCACCTGGTGCAGAGGTGGCCGTCTGGGAGACTGAAAGATTCACAGGACTCCCACACCTGACACCCAGAGCAAAGCACTAACTCTGCAGACATGCTCTCTATTCCACAATAAATTGCAAGGAAAAAACAACATCCACTTACCCAGTTACCTTGCCGAAGCCCGAATGAGCCAAAGCCCTACCACTCTGACTCAGATCACTCCGTCGATGACCGCTCCACTAGGCAGTGTCTTCCTTTTATGCCTGAACCTTCCCTGTTCTCCAACACATGATTGGTGTGCCAGTTATAACCGAGTTCCCGCAAAGCTTTCCCCATTTAAACTTCTCTCCCAGACCTGTGTGCCGCCTCCTGTTTTGTAGCTCTCCAACTCACGATTGGTGCGCCAGTTATATTTATATTCCACCTGGGAAGCCTCCAACCTGATGACGTGAATATCAATTTCGCCCTCCAGTAAAAAAAATTCCCCCCTCCCCTTTTCTATTCCCCACGCTGGCCTCTTACCTCTTTTCACCTGCCTGTCACCCACCCCTGGGTCCACTCCTCCTTCTCTTTCTCCTATGGTCCACTCTCCTCTCCTATCAGGCTCTCCAGCCCTTTATCTTGTCAACCCACCTGGCTTCACCTATTACCTTCTAGCCATCCTCCTTCCCCTCCCGCCATCTTCTTACTCTGGCATCTTCCCTCTTCCTTAGCAGTCCTGAAGAAGGGTCTTGGCCCGACATGTTGACTGTTTATTCACTTCCACAGATACTGCCTGAACTGCTAAGCTCCTCCAGCATTTTGTCTGTGTTGCTTTGGATTTCCAGCATCTGCAGACTTTCTCCTGTTCAAAAAATTTATTGTTTTGAAGACATACTGTGGATCAAAATTACAGTTTTGTCATATAACTTGTTAAGTTTTAAAAGATTATCCATCAACATTGTTATTTTTAACTTAAAGATTAAAATTATACCATATTAGAATGAACTACGGGGTCCAGAACACATCAATGTGACCACTGGTAAAGGAGCCAGATTCAAATTCTGTTATGATGATGTAAATGTATACACAGTAATGACCTAATTACATTTTCAAGCATGAGATAAAGGTCTTTATATGAAATATTACTAAGCTCCTTCCAGAATACCCATTACACAAATATTGAATAAAAACCATTGAAATAAACAGTTTACAAAGACAGCTACCAACATGCACAATACGTATGCCTGCAATGTTCAACATAATTGGATTACTCCCACAAACAGAACAATTTTCAAATGTATCTGTGCAATTATCAAACAAACCACTATACTGCATTAGGTCACAGAGAGTGCCATTTCATTGTACTTAATTTTGCTCTGTATCATGGCAATATCCATCTGGCATCAGCATAAGAGACATTCATTGTAGGACTGCTTGTGCAATTTGTTCAGGATCAGTAAACATTCATAAAGTTGGAAAGCATTACACAAATAAATACTGACCTTTTCTTTGAAGTAATCCTGCTGACTGGTGTTTAAGGATATCGAGCCACATGTCATTTATACTGCGTTTGTGAGTACACACACAAGATTCAGCAAGTGCTGGAAATCCAGAACAAAACACATAAAATGCTGGAAGAACACAGCAGGTCAAGCAACATCTGTGGAAATGAATAAACAGTAGATGTTTCAGGGGGAGACCCTTCATCAGGACTGGAAAGGAAGGGGGAAGATGCCAGAATACAAAGGTGGGGGGTGGGAAGGAGGACTTATCATCGCTTAGCTTTATCCCCCTTCCCCCAACCCCCACCTCCTTTTTCCGTTGTAGCGATGTGCTACACACAGAGCTAGAAATAACGACATGCCGTCTGTAAGTCGCACTCGAAACTAGTTTATTCAAACTTCGTGGCACTGGCTTTTAAGCAGTTCCCTTCCAGCCCTCTCCTGGCGGACATGACGTCAGAGGTGCATTACAAAAGTCTCTCCCCGCACGCAGGCTATTTTGTGAGCCGGTTCGCTTGTGTAAAAAGTGGGTTGCCACATAACCCCCGCCCCCCCCCCCCCAGAACCAGCGATACACCCCCAATGTCCACAGTCTGGATCAGTCTCTGTTTGGGCGGTCTGCCTCCATGCCGCGGTGCCTGAACCTCGACCAACTACGCCAAGTTCACATGGGTCCGTTTGAGTTGGTCCACCGTGAAAACCTCCTCTTTCCCCCCAATGTCCAGAACATATGTAGATCCGTTGTTACTGATCACCTTGAACGGCCCTTCGTACAGCCGCTGTAGCAGTGCCTGGTGTGCGCCCCTTCGTACGAATACAAACTTACGGTTCTGCAGGTCTTTGAGTACGCAGGTCGGGATCTGTCCGTGCTGTGAAGTCGGTACAGGGGCCAGGTTGCCGAGCCTTTCGCGTAGTCTGTCCAGGATTGCTGCGGATTCTTCCTCTTGCCCCCTTGAGGCTGGTATGAACTCTCCTGGGACGACCAGGGGTGCGCCATACACCAGCTCAGCCGATGAGGTGTGCAGATCCTCCTTGGGCGCTGTGCGGATTCCAAGCAGGACCCAGGGAAGCTCGTCCACCCAGTTAGGCCCTATCAGGTGGGCCATGAGAGCCAACTTTAAGTGGCAGTGGAAGCATTCCACTAGTCCATTCGACTGTGGGTGGTAGGCAGTTGTGTAGTGTAATTGTGTTCCCAACAGGCTGGCCACAGCCGACCACAGGCTGGAGGTGAACTGAGCGCCTCTGTTGGAGGTAATGTGGGCCGATATCCCGAAGCGTTTTACCCAGTTTGCAATCAGTGCTCGGGCGCAGGAATCCACGGTGGTGTCGTTGAGCGGGACCACCTCTGGCCATCTCATGAACCAGTCTATCATAGTTAGGAGGTACCACGCTCCTCGTGACACTGGCAGGGGCCCCACGATATCCACATGAATGTGGTCGAACCTCTGGCGGGTGGGTTCGAACTGCTGCGGCGGGGCTTTGGTGTGCCGCTGCACCTTGGCTGTTTGGCACTGCGTGCACGTTTTGGCCCCTTCACTGACTTGTTTGAGAAGTCCATGCCACACGAACTTGCTGGAGACCATCCAGATGATTGTCCTGATAGATGGGTGCACGAAGCCATGTATGGAATTGAAAACTCGCCGCCGCCAGGCTGCCAGGACGATGGGGCGAAGTTGTCTGGTAGCCACGTCACACAGGAGGGTCCTCTCACCTGGGCCTACGAGGAAGTCTTGCAGCTGCAAACCCAAGACTGCGTTCCTGTAGTTGGGCATCTCATCGTCTGCCTGCTGCGCCTCCTCCAGTGCTTCATAGTCCACCCCCTGGGACAGGGCCTGGATAGCTGGTCTGGAGAGTGTGTCCGCCACGACGTTGTCCTTTCCCGAGACATGCTGGGTGTCCGTCGTGTACTCGGAGATGTAGGACAGATGTCACTGCTGGCGGGCCGACTAGGGGTCGGACACCTTCGTGAATGCGAAGGTCAACGGTATGTGGTCCGTGAACGTGGTGAACAGCCTGCCTTCTAAGAAGTTCCTGAAATGCCGGTTTGCCAGGTATAGTGCCAACAGCTCACGGTTGAAGGCACTGTACTTGAGTTTGGGCGGCCGTAGGTGCCTGCTGAAGAACGCCAGGGGTTGCCAGTGTCCCTCGATGACTTGCTCCAGCACCCCACCAACTGCTGTGTTGGATGCAAACACTGTGAGGGCGGTTGGAACCTCCATTCTGAGGTGCACCAGCATCACGGCGTCTGCCAAGGCTTCCTTGGCTTTAATGTAAGCGGCCGCGGCCTCTTCGTCCCAAGTAATGTCCTTGCCTTTACCCGACATCAGGGTGAACAAAGGGCGCATGATACGGGCTGCTGAGGGGAGGAAGCAGTGGTAGAAGTTCACCATGGCAACGAACTCCTGCAGGCCTTTGACTGTGTTGGGCCGGGTGAAATGGCAGATCGCGTCTATCTTGGCGGGCAGAGGTGTTGCTCCGTCTTTGGTAATCCTGTGGCCCAGGAAGTTGACAGTGTCGAGTCCGAACTGACATTTGGCCGGGTTGATCGTGAGGCCGAAATCACTCAGGCGGGAGTTGAGCTGGCGGAGGTGGGACAGATGCTCCTGACGACTACTGCTGGCTATGAGGATGTCATCCAAATAGATGAACGCAAAGTCCAGGTCGCGGCCCACCGCGTCCATTAGTTGCTGGAACGTCTGTGTGGCATTCTTCAGGCCGAACGGCATTTGGAGGAATTCGAACAGGCCAAACTGGGTGATGAGTGCTGTTTTGGGGATGTCGTCAGGGTATACCGGGATATGATGATATCCCCAGACGAGGTCTACTTTGGATGCATGTTTGCTGCAAAGTCCTGTATGTGCGGCACAAGGTAGCGGTCTGGAGTTGTAGCCTCGATCAGTCTGCAGTAGTCACCGCATGGTCTCCAGCCCCCGGCTGCTTTGGGCACCATGTGCAAGGGGGAGGCCCATGGGCTCTCAGACCGCTGTACAATCCCCAATTCCTCCATCCTCTTGAACTCCTCCTTCGCCAGGCAGAGCTTATCCGGGGGGGAGCCTTCGTGCACGGGCATGGAGGGGTGGTCCCTGGGTCGGGATGTGGCGCTGTACTCCATGTCTGGGCATGGCTGCCGTGAACTGCGGTGCCAGAACTGATGGAAAGTCTGCCAGGATTCTGGTGAATTCATTGTCAGACAGCGTGATGGAGTCCAGGTGTGGGGCCAGCAACTTGGCTTCACCCAGGGAGAACGTCTGGAAAGTCTTGGCATGGACCAGTCTTTTCCCTTGCAAGTCAACCAGCAGGCTGTGGGCTCGCAAGAAGTCCACCCCCAGGAGTGGTTGGGCCACGGCGGCCAGTGTGAAGTCCCACGTGAACCAGCTGGCGCCGAACTGTAGCTGCACTGTGCGGGTACCGTAGATCCGAATCGTGCTGCCATTTGCAGCCCTCAGGCTGGGTCCCGTCGCCCTGTTGCGGGTTCATACCCCGTCGGGGGTAAGATGCTGATCACCGCTCCAGTGTTGACCAAGAAGCAGCGTCCCGACTGTTTGTCCCAGACGTACAGGAAGCTGTCCTGGTGGCCAGCCACCGTAGCCATTACCGGCGGCTGGCCCTGGTCGTTTCCCAGGAACTTGCAGGGCGGGCGACAACTGCGGGCTTCTGTGCCCCAACCACTGGTGGTAGAAACACCACTGTTCATTGGCCTCCTCACTCCTTCCTCTGGGTTGCGTGCGCTCTGTTGCCGGGCCTGGTCTGGCCTGCTGTTGGGCGCGTGGCTTGGTAATCTGTCCGATGGACACCCTGCTCTCCCTCTTGGCTTTCCACAGCACGTCTGCCCGGGCTGCCACCTTCCGGGGGTCACTGAAATCTGCGTCGGCCAGTAGCAGATGTATGTCTTCGGGCAGTTGTTCTAGGAACGCCTGCTCAAACATGAGGCAGGGCTTGTGTCCTTCAACCAGGGCCAGCATCTTGTTCATTAATGCTGACGGTGGCCTGTCTCCCAAACCGTCCAGGTGCAGCAAGCGGGCACCTCGCTCACGCCGGAGAGGCCAAAGGTCTCTAAGAGCAGTGCTTTGAATGCTGCATATTTGCCTTCTTCAGGGGGTGACTGTATGAAATCCCCAACCCGTGCGGCTGTCTCCTGGTCAAGGGAGCTCACCACGTAATAGTAACGTGTGGAATCTGAAGATATCTGCCGAATCTGGAACTGGGCTTCCACTTGGTCAAACCACACGCGTGGTCACAGCGTCCAGAAAGTTGGTAGAATTAGCGAAACTGTGTGAACGGATGAAGAAGAGTCGATCATCTTTGGTCCAAATCCCGTCTGGACCGTCGGGGTCACCAATGTAGCGATGTGCTACACACAGAGCTAGAAATAACAACACGCAGTTTGACTGTAAGTCACACTCGAGACTCGTTTATTCAAACATCGTGGCACTGGCTTTTAAGCAGTTCCCTTCCAGCCCTCTCCGGGCGGACATGACGTCAGAGGTGCATTACAAAAGTCTCTCCCCATGCGCAGGCTATTTTGTGAGCCAGTTCACTTGTGTAGAAAGTGGGTCGCCACACCGTCATCTTTTCCCTTCCTTTCCTGTCCTGATGAAGGATCTCGACCTGAAATGTCGACTATTTATTCATGTCCATAGATGCTGCCTGACCTGCTGAGCACCTCCAGCA
Organism: Mobula birostris; assembly: GCF_030028105.1. Classification (NCBI taxonomy): domain Eukaryota; kingdom Metazoa; phylum Chordata; class Chondrichthyes; order Myliobatiformes; family Myliobatidae; genus Mobula; species Mobula birostris. The sequence goes on along the minus strand of NC_092372.1, from coordinate 30,987,841 downwards.
TTTTGTGTTTCTGAATACACATTTGGTTCAATTTAAATCATGCCAGATTTTGTAAAAAGATGATATCAACATTCAAATGGCACCCCATGTCTGAGTGCCACCATCTTTCACTTCCAATGTTGTTTCCTGCTGTATGAAAGCAGTTTCTGATGAGTGTACAGTTATTTTCAGTCATAAATTGCAAAGAGTTTTAAAGTTCACAATGGAGTCCTAGAGCTATCCGTTTCCAGTCTTTCAGAGGAGTACTAGTGTGCCAAAGTAGGACTGGAGATGATGTTAACAGAGGCGAGTGATCCACAAGCTGCCCACATCCTGGATACTGGGAGGAAATGGACTCCATCAGAAGCAACCGAGCAAGCAAAGGCGGCACTCAAGCACAGGGATATTGTGGGCCGAGTGCAGCAAGGGAGGAGCGGTCTTGGCCTTGGGGACAGCACACTAGCCTGGAGCAAGGCTGCTCCATCTCAGAGACGCAGGAGATACATCGGCAGGAGGAGGCAGCAAGGTGCACAAATTACCTCCCTGCTTCCCCTCCCCCACCCCTCTGTCTTTCAAATTACTGTTTTTTTCAGCTACCAGCATTCTTCAAACCCTCCCCAAAGTTCTTCCTTCAGTCCTGACGAAGGGTTTCGGCCCGAAACGTCGACTAATCTTTTCAACTGATGCTGACTGACCTGCTGAGTCCCTCCAGCGCATTGTGAGTGTTCCTTTGACAACAGCATCTGCAGATTATTTTGTGTGCACAAGAGCCGTCACTCAGGCAAGGCAAGGGCAATGGATGAGATGGGAGGGAGTGGAGAAAAGAAAGATCTCCTGGAAAGAGCTGTGGGAGATGGGGACATTCAGAGCGAGCTTCACCATTAGGGCATCCTACGATGTCTTGCCATCTCCCATGAATCGCAGCCAGTGGTATGGAGAGGACACCATATGCTTCCTTTGCCTGACTTCAGCAACACCAAAAAAAAATTTGGTGGGCTGCAAGACCAGCCTTATTCAAGGCCGATACACCTGGCGGCACAACCAGGTGCTACAGTGTCTTGCAGCAGTGCTGGAAAGTCAGCGGATGATCATCAACGCTCTCCCCCTTCATCCCGCTGGCCGTTAACAGCATTTGTCTGGGAAGGTGAGCGTAAAACCAGATTCGATACATCGAGACCAGACACCGGGTGGCTAGGCGGGGCACATGATTGGAAGATGGTGGCAGACTTAGGCCAGAGGCTCTGCTTCCCAACTGAAATCGCGGAAATCAACCTCAGACCAGACCTTGTGCTATGGCCGGCCTCACTCCATCTCATTTACATCATCGAGCTTACAGTACCCTGGGAGGATGCAGTGGAGGAGGCCTACAAGCGCAAAAAGCTGAGGTATGCTGAGCTTGCAGCCGATGCGCAACAATGAGGCTGGAAAGCAAGGGTCCGGCCGGTCGAAGTAGGCTGCAGAGGATTTGTAGGCACATCAACATCAAGGCTACTCCAGGAGTTGGGAGCGCAAGGGAAGACACATGGACAAGCAGTCAAAGACCTTTCCAGAGCTGCTGAAAAGGGTAGTCAGATGAAAGGACTCCATCTGGGTCCCCAAGTGAGTGAAAGGCATCTAAGGGGTGAGCCCGGGACGCCGGGATTCACTGCTGGACCCTCCGGAAGTGTCGTGGGCCTATCAGCGAAACACTGAGGAAAGAGAGTGCCCACTTAATAACCCAGAAGATACCACCACTCACTTGGCCACCCCACAGAGTCAAGGCAGCATGTTTCAGGAGTACAAATAAGGGGTATTAACATATAGTCCTACAGAACATACCTTGGGAGCTCCACAGCTGAAATAACCACCCTAGATATTGCAGCAAAATGTTCAGTCAGCACGGTGTAACGTTATTCACTGCTGACTCAGTAGAAAGCTCACTGCAAAGACTTATTAATCTCACTAACAAAAATATCCCATTTTCCAACTTACTGCTGTCAAGCATAACTTGGAAGAGATCTCTCACATTGGGTGGCAGTACTGGCATTAAGCTGACCAACTACATTAAGAAATTCAAAGACCACATACCAGAAAGCAAAATTAACACATTTTAATTACCCTATTAAACGTTATATAGAGAACTAAATTAAGATTGGAACACACACGTACCATTTAGCAGGAAATTGAAATGCTATAAATTAACTTTTTTCCTTATACTTTGAACTTCTTTTGAAACGTTCATGTGAAAGTGTTATAATGCAAATGCATAAGATTACTTATCCCACCTGGGGAATTGTTTGACATAATTATTATGGCTTAGCATGGCAATAAAAGTTACTTAGAACATGTTTGTTAGACCTAGACCTGCTGTTTGTTATATGTCTCTATGATCCACATGTAAATGTTGTGATGTGATTTGTAAGTTCTCAGTTGAGATAAAAATTTATGTGTACTGATCAGGGATAGTTATCATGGCTTAGTCCTGGAAAGATAATATCTTACAAACTTGATTGTGTGTTTTGAATAAATGATAAAGATAAATGACAAGGAGAGGGCAGTGGACATTGTATCCCTGGATTTCAGTAAACTTTCAACAAGGTCCCTCATGGTAGGCTGAACCAGAAGGCACATGCCACCCATGAAGATTTGATAGTTTGGATTCAATACTGGCTTGGCGATAGAAGTCAGAGTGTAGTGGTGGAAGGGTGTTATTCTGACTGGAGCTCAGTAACCAGTGATGTTCCATAATGATCAGTGTTGGGATCTCTATTGTTTGTGATATATATAGATCATCTGGACAAAAATATGGGTAGGCTGATTTGTAGGATTGCAGATGACGCAATAAATGATTGAGTTATGGGTAGTGAGGAAGATTCTCAAAGATTATTGTAGGATATAGACCAGTTGGAAGTGCGGGCAAAGGAATGGCAGATGAAGTTTAATCTGGACGGGGTGAGGAATCGCACTTTGTGGAGGGTGGTGCTGAGGGGTAATCTGTTAGAAATATATAACATTATAAGAGGCAATGAGAGGACAGAAAGTCAAGAGTCTTTATCAGCTGGGTGGAAATATTAAATAGATTTGAAGTGAGAAGGGGAAAATTTAAAGCAGATTGATGTGGCAAGATTTTTTTGTAGAGTGAGTGGAAAGTGCCTCAAATGAGCTGCCATAGGAAGTTGTGGAAGCAGATGCAATAACAACACTTAAGAAGTATTTAGATACATGGAAATACAGAAAGCTGAGTGATAAAAATCACATGCAGATAGATGTGCAGATTAAATTGTCATCAAGGTCTGCATAAACATAATGGGCCAAAGGACCTGTTCTTGTTCTGTACTGTTCTACTGTTTCGTGTTTGTTCTGTGTTGTTGATTTTAAAGGAAATAGTAACAGAAAAATAGTAAGTTGGTAAGATAGAGCAATGGCAGATATAATTTGAATCTGGTTGAATCCCAGGAAGTACTGAGGAACAAAAGGACCTAAGGATACATGTCTAAAGATATCTGAAAGAAGTATCACAGGTAGTTGAGACATTTAAGAAGGTACATTGGATACATGTCTTCATTTGCTAGGGCATAGAATATAAGAACAAAGATTTTATGGTGATTTATATAAGTGGTTATGCCCTACCTGAAACCCTGACCATTAAAACTGTTAATGAAGATGTTTTTTTTAAAATAGCTATATTTAAATAATTTACATGCATTATACTTGGCCTCACTGTTGATGAGTCCAGGACACGCTATAGCTTTTGGAGCTTATGGGTCGGATATACTTAGGCTGAATCAGGTCACCAACTTCATTAAAAAGCCAGCTAACGTCCTATTAAACATTTTAATTAATATTAATGTTTTAAAATGGATTGCATGTGTTCGGATAAATTAATTATATGTTACAATTTTTATTTATTGTGTAATTACTTTAACTTTGCTAAATGTCTTGTATCACCAAAATAAAGGCATTTGCAGAGCATTGGTAGGCTTTGCTTTCCACCACCTGTGACCTGGTCACTGCTTGCACTGTTCCTCTTTTAAGAATGGCAATGATGAAGGCAAGACCTCCGAGCTAAACGTCACAATACATTATTGCAATTGCTCTGCACGCGACCATTAGGAACTGTAGAGAGTTGTGGACACAGCTCAGCATATCACAGGAACCAGCCTCCCTTCCATGGACTCTGTCTATACTTCTCGCTGCCTCAGTAAAGCAGTCAGCATAATTAAAGACCTCACCCATCCCAAACACTCTCTCTTCTCCCCTCTCCCGTTGAGCAGAAGATACAAAAGCCTAGAAGCACTGATCACCACACTCAAAGACAACTTCAATGCCACTGTTAGTCAGACTCCTGAACGGACCTCTTGACTGCACTAACTCGTTATGTTCTTGCGCTTTATGGTGTACTTGTACTGCACTTTCTGTGTAGCTTTTACACTCTGTCATACATTGTTATTGCTTTACCTTGTTCTACCTCAATGCACTATGGAACGATTTGAGCTGTATGAACAGTATGCAAAACAACCTTGGTAAATGTGACAATAAGAACCCAATTCCAATTCCAATATTGTGGCCATGGGAAATATGCCAGTTTTAACACAAACTATCCCCATGTTACCTCCATCTATTTCATTGCTTCCAGAAAAGATAATCCACCCAGATAAGAAAATAATGTGTTTTACTCAATGCAAGGAACTTCTATTTAATTTATACTAACTTTTCTATAAACTTACATTATTAATACTGACACAACAAAGGCAATACGATGCAAAATATCCTCCTTATTTAGATTGAACTTACATTTAACATTATTTAGATTGGATTTTCAGCATGAACATTTATCACACTGGCTTTTCTCATTTTCAGACAGATTGTTGTACTTCCACAGTAACAAATACTATTATTATTATATCATTCAACTTGAGATTTAATTAGAAAATAAACAATAAATTATCAAAGTAAAATCCAAAAGTATGTCCAATACTTTATTAACTATTGGATTTGATATTTGACAAATCAGGGCATGTTACATCATAGCAGATTCATTTGAGAGTGTCTTCAAAAGTCTTTTCATAATTTTTAATGCATTTTCCTTTTTCATATGAATCAAAGTACATGTTGATAGAAATAACAAAAATTGTGTAATTATCATATAAAATGTAAAATTATTCTAAGCATATTATTGAACATATCCATAGAATTATTTAGAACCATTTACATAAAGGTGTAAAGTTGTAAAGTAATCATGCTGTTTACATAAGTTTAAATTCAGTAGATTGCATCAAAAATGCCCTGACTAAATGTAATAAATTCCATTGGGATTAATTTCTATTGGGGATTTCCAGCTTGTACACTATAATTTCAGCAGAATCATTGAAACTCCAGGGAAGCAATGTTTACATAGTTTTATGGGATTTCCAGAGTTATTGTTGGAAAGAACATCTGTTTACCCCCGTTAGATATAGCAGCCTCGTAATTCCTCAGAGTGGTTGACTGCCACACTTGGCACTCCCTGACTAGTTGAGCCTTGTCCTTACCTTGAATGCAAACTCCTGTAATAACTATTTCAAGGAAGGCTGGCCCAACCAAATCAGCATAGGTCTATCCAATACAGCCTCCTGATTGTAAGTCCCACAGAAATGCATTGACAGCCAGAGAAGCCATACCTCAAGGCTGAATCAGCTTGCAAAGCTGCTGAACAACTTGAATGTTTGTGGATATCCCTAAATTCCACAAATATACCAAAACAATTTAAGACATTTTAATCAGTTACATGAAACTTCACGATTTCTGTATTTAAGCACACTTGTACAGCAGTCCAGAATTGTCTCCCTGTTGTACAGGTAACTGCCAGCTTCATTGTGAAAATGTGGGAACAATGAAATTCTACAGTTTATTGAAACATGCCCATGGACAAAATATGTGCAGTGATAGACTAACTCTAAAGGAGCTGAAACAATGTTAGCTCTCGCACGTTGGACATTTCATGAATAAACTACTGCTTAAAGGAAGCATGATATAAAAGAAGTTCAGTTTTAATTTAATGTCATTGTCAAAGCATTAGCTCTGAGTATGCCAAGGTTACAAAAAATTTAAAGCTCATTCAGGTTTAAGGAATCATGTGTAGTTTTAAGAAATTATTTGATTTAGTATATTAGTTTACTGTACAAGGTTAGGTGATTCATTTGAAGAAAGTATGATTAGTCAACCCCTCAGAAATTGTTTCTCATTTGTTTTTGTTTCATGCTATGATGGTCTTATCTTTATCCTCATGTTGCATTATTTGCATAAAGGTAAATAATTAAGAGACAAGTTGAAAAAATCCTTTTACCTGAAGAACGATGAGCTCTAGTTTATACTGGAGAGCAAAGTTCTCATCATGTTCTAAAAAAAACCAGGATAAGTTCTTAAACTGTCATAACCTACAAAATTAAAGACTGAGAGTTTGGAATTTGCATCAGCTTTAATAGCCTATTTTGGCTAACATCGAGGCAATTAACTGAATGGCCTCACTTTGTGCTGAAAATTCCATTTATTTCATGAATTTTGTAAAAGTATATGGATCTGTTTTGCTGTTTGTTTTTTTATCCAAGAATAGTTATTGAGTTAACTAGGGCCAAGGATTAGTATGTATTATTTTCACTATGAAGCTATTAATAACTTAATGTGAAACAGAATAATACAATACTGTAAATTTTTCCTTCATCGTCATTGGTTCTAACGTCTTGAACTCTCCCTCATACCGCAGCATAAAAGCCAGGGCCAACAGGCTCCGGGACAGCTTCTTCCACCAAGCCATCAGACTGATTAATTCACACTGATTTGAGTGTATTTCTGTTTCATTGATTGTTCTATTTATTATAAATGACTCTGATTGCACATTTAAACGGAGATGTAACGTAAAGAATTTTACTCCTCATGTATGTGAAGGATGTAAGAAATAAAGTCAATTCAATTCAATGCTTAAAGTTGATAGAATATCTTTGGCATTGGAAAGAAATATTTTTTTCACTATTAAGACATTGATAGGATTGCCTATAGGCCTACAAATCATATGGTAATGCAGGGCTTTGTATAAATAAGGAAATTAGAAACCTATGTGACAAAGGTAATAAAATGCTATCAAAATCAGAATCAAAATCACTTTATTGCCGTATGTCAATTGACTGTGATTCCGTGACAAGCATAAAACACAGAAAACTTCAATAAATGTGAACATATGAACAGACTCAATAACTATTAACAGAACAAGTAGAGCAGGGAAGACATTTAATAGATGTTGTCCATGGACAGTTGGGATAATACACCTGAGTGAGAAAAGTAGTCCAGCTGTGGTTAACAAAAGAAGTTTAAAAAATAAGAAATAGATGAAATATAAATTTCATTATTTAATTTTGAGGTCATGCCACCCGATTGCATTTATATGACTAACCCATACATCTTTGGAATGTGTGATGAAACAGGACTGGAAAGGAAAGGGGAAGAAGCCCTTCTTTCACTGAGATGGCAAAGGAAGAGGCTTGTTACTGATGAAGAACCATGGCCTGAAAAATTGATTCCTTATTCCTCTCCATAGTTGCTGCCTGACCTGCTGCATTCCTCCAGCATTTGTTGCGTGTGTAACAAAACATTGATAAAGAAAAGAAAGGAGGAATGCAAACATAATATAACAAGCACAATAAGAACATAAAAGCAACTATACAGATGCAAAAAGGAAAATATTGGCAAAAGTTACTGTGGGTGTCTAAAAAACTGGGTCAGGAAAAATATATTGGTTCTGTCCTCATAAAAGAAACCCAAAGTTACTTTTTGGACATAATTGTTTCTCCATATCGGTTTGAAGTGATGAAAAGCTGAAAGAAATTAACATTAGAAAAAGTGCAGTATTAATTAAATTAATGCCACTGAAAGCAAGTAAATTTCCAAAACCTCAAGATTTTTACAGGTATGGAATCAGAGTTATTGAATGCTCTGGCTGTTGTTTCCTATTGTTTTTCTTCACTATATTGTATAATTTATGCACAGCTTATGTTCTGAGTGTTACCTGACCCTATGTACCTGTGATGCTGCTGCAAGCAAGCTTTACATTGTACCTGTACCATAGAGTGCTTATGCTTACTATAATAAATTCAACTTGACTTTATTTTCCAATATTCCATGCATTCTAGAATGGTTGAATACTATATGTACTGAAATTATATAGGAAATTGAAGGATATTAGAGAGAGACTCTGGAATTGGAGGGAGGTTTAGGGTCAGTAATGGTGCATAGGCTGGAACCTAGGGATAGATAAGTTGGGACAGAGCCCTGGTTGCCTGTTGGGCTGGATATTGCAGGGGATTAGTTTGGAATCTTGGCTGGTGGGTTAGTGGTGAGGGGGGTGGTTCCAGCTTATATTTAGAAGTCAGTTAAGTTGTGAGAGGGGAGGTTAATATTTAAGTATTAGGTGGCAGGTTGATAGCACAGCATGGACGTAGCTCTTCAGGAGTGGATTGTGGTCAAGTCAGCAGGTTGGTATTGGAGTGGCCAATGGGTTGTATGCTGCGGACAGGGTTGGGGTTAAATACTGAGGAAGTCAAAGAGGATATACCTAAGGCAGGTCACTGGAGCACATTTCAAGGCTTAGGATACCCTAAACAAGTTCCTTTCTTAAATTATGCTGTAGCCTGCATCACAGACCCTGTAAAAACTTGAAATTGTGTGAATGGAAAGAAATCTGAGGAGTGACGTCCAATGATGTGTTTTGTGGGATCTCATTGAAACCTGTTGAACATTGAAAGGTCAGATAGATTGGATATGAAGAGGATGTTCCCTATAGTTGGGGAGTCTAAGACCAGAGGGCACAGCCTCAGTATAGAGGGATATCCATTTAAAGCAGAGGTGATAGGGAAATTCTTCAGCCAGAGAGTAGTGAATCTGCGAAATCCATTGCTGCAGACAGCTGTGGAGACAAAGTCATTGGGTATATATAAAATGGAGGTTGATAGTTTCTTGATTAGTTAGGACGCAAAGGTTATGGGAGAAGGCAGGAGAATGGAGTTGAGAGGGATAATCAGCCATGATGGGATAGCAGAGCAGACTTAATGGGCTGAAAGGCCTAACTCTGGTAAATGTCACTGTGCATTCAATATCCCTCAGGAGTTTTCTATGCATGGAAATCTTTTAAGGGAAACTATGAACTTGCAGTGAGTCCTCAAAGTCCAATTGATTTTAATCTCCATTGGAAAGGAATTGTGTTAGCACACAAACGTAGTGCTATGCAACACAGTTTTTACGCACAGATATTGAAGTAGTGAGGCTGTGTTCTTGCATACTTCAAAAAAAGTTACCAGTTCAGTTCCAACAAAAGCCCTTACTTATTAATAATTAATGTTATGCAAAAAGGTAGCTGTTAAAGTCATTATGACACTTGAAAATGTTCATTGTGTTTTATCAGTGCATTAATTATTAATTATGCATACTCAGTAGGAAGTAATAATGGTGTTGCTCTCAGATCCAGTCATCCATAATTGTTCCAGTGAAAACGAAATCCTGTTTGGAACTGTCTACAATTTAAGAATTGCTAATCTTTTGCCTTAAGGTTCCTTGTGGTTGTTATAGCCAGGGCTGGTGGTGGGAATAAGTTCCCACCACTTACTAAATGTTCTCAATGGCGTGTATCTCAAAGAGCCTTTGACAACCATGTCCAGCTCCTGGCCTTCGCATATAGTTTAGCTACTAAGCCCAGCGGAACCACTTCTACTGACAGGAGAATGTGCAAAGGTGAATTGCTGGCAGTTGAGGCTCGTTAGCCATTGCTGGCAGCTCATCTAGGGGAAGGAATACTCTGATCTCAAACTCCGCTGCCTTTCGGCTATAGCCACTCTGAGAGAAGGCTTGGGAGTAAACCCTGAGGAAAAATCTGGAGCGGGAGTCCCTACTTTGACTGGCAACTCCTGTGGTGCTGCTGGTGCCAAACTGCTCTCTGTTATTCCTTTGGATTCATCAGCTGTGTGGAGAGGAGGAGCCTGCTATATGGGCAACAGCTTGTTCTCCATATCGTACTACACTGGCATACTGGCTTGCATGTCACAGAGACAGCTGAGACCTACGTTGTGGTTGACCCCAGCCCTTGGAGGGCCTCAATCTTTTGCCTCACAATTAGTTTTTTTTGTCCCCAGCCAGCAGCATCATTAATTGTGAAGGTGGATGAACAATACTTTCTCAACAATCAGGTAATTTTTAGGAACGCTTTCCATGATTTCCAGGCAAAAACTAACTTTTATAAAAACACAATGAATGTTGGGAATATTCAACTAGTATGGTGGCTCCTGTGAAGGACAGTTAACATTTCAGTCTGATATTTTTTCATTAGCACTTTGCACTTCAAATTTCCAGAATCTACATGGTTTTTGTTTTTCAAATAATTTGGATTGGCATTTGATTTGATCTGGCATTTTACGTACTTTCTTATGTTAGGTATGGAATTTAGGTTGAAAGATGGGCTGCTGATATTAAAGAAGTGAACATTTTCAGCAGATCCAGTTACATCTGTAGATTGAGAGAGAAAAATTTGAGCATTTAAGTTCAATGACTTTATATCAAAATCAGCTGAAATTGTTCCGTAAGCAGTATAAAAACATGGAAGAAGGAAGGGTAGAGGGAGGTCTGTGAAAGGGTAGGTTACAGAAGAGGTTAAATGGTAAAATGAATACTGGTGCATGAGAAGCAGGGATTGATGTGGTGACTATAAAGAACTCAGGATAAATATTAATGATTAAAGCTGGACCATAATCAAAAGCTGGTGTCTCCAAAATTGGAATTGTTCATGTAATGGATTGCTGAAACTTGTGTCATTGTGATCAAAGGCAAATAAAGGACCATTACGACTCTTGGTAAAGTTGAAAAGGAAAAGATAGGAAAGCTTATGACTGTAAGTCTATATTCACGATTGCCATGGCAAAATAGAAGAGATATATTATAAGCACCATCTTTTAATTGTAGCTGTGAACATGTCGTGAAGTGACATGCATTTGGTTTACGAGTTGCTTTGTGAATATGAAAGCTTTCAAATGTGAAGAAACAGTTTCTGTTTCAGGAGCTGGCATTACTTCTGCTACTGGAATTTTGTTTGCAATTGTCTGGGTTTGAGTTATTTATTTCTTAATCAGAAAACTCTAAATATTTACTTCAGAAAATAAAATATTAAGAGTTACTTTGATTTTTACTTGATAGCTCATTGGAACTATTCAGTTTTCACATTTAAATTTGACTTGTGCATTTTGTAATATTTAGAACTGATCAAGGTAGCTTCATGCAATGATATGTTTTGATGCTGAGTTTTGCTGCAAGGTAATATTCTATTACATGCAATATGCATAACTAAGGATTTTTAAATATTTTTCTCTGCATGCACAGGCTGCAGGCAGAACTATATCTTTCAGATAGCTTTTTCAGACATCAAATGATACACTTTCAAACAGAAAACTCAAGAGCTTAAGAAATGGAAGAAAGAGTAGGTTATCCAGCCCCACATCTCAGTGGCACTGTTAAGTAAGTTCATGACTGATATTCTATCTCTGTACCACTTTCCTACACCTTTCCCATAATCCTTTGTCCCCTTAATATCTAGAGATCAAGGAATCTATGTTATGAATATAGTGACTGACCATCCAGGACCCGATGGGTTGAAAAATCCAGAAGTTCACTACCCCTTTAACTGAAGATATTTCTTTTCATCTCAGTCCTGAAGGAACTACCATTTTGAGACTGTAGCCCACAATTCCTGTCAAACAAGCCATGGAAAAGGTCATTCTTGCATCAGTTCTGTCGACCCATTTAGGAATTTTAGATGAGATTATCTCCCATCCTTCTAACTCCAGGAATTATACATTATCATAGGAATCAACCTTGTAAACTCTTGCTACATTCCCACCATAGCACCTATATCCTTGCTTAGTCAGAATACAGAGCTGTACACGATATTCCAGCTCCAGCTCATTGTGGGCCTACAGACAAACAGAAAGTAATGGAGTCATAGAGTGGTGCAGCGCAGAAATTGATTCTTTGCTCTACTATGTACTTGCAGATTTTTTTGCCCATTTACACTAATCCCCTTTGCCCACACTGAGTATGTATTCTTATCTATGCGTGTCTCTCCAAAAGTCTATAAAATGTGGTGATTGCCTTTGACTTCACCACCTCTTCCCACAGTGAATTCCAGATATTAACCACCCTGAGTAAAACATTTCCCTTCAGATACCTTTCAAAACTCCTTCTCATCTTAACCCCATGCCCTCTTGTTTTTCAAGTTTCAAAAACTTGAAGTTCAAGGAATATGTAAATTATACAAACTTGAGGTTTGTTTGCTTACAAGCAGTCGCAAAGCAAGGAATCCAAAAGAGCTGAATTAAAAAAAATAAGACCAACTCCCCAGTAACCACAGAGAAAGAAAAAAAACACAGAACAAATCATATAAACAATAGAAACAAGCAAGAACAACAGCATTTTGAACCAAATTGAGTCCTTAGATCCAAATCCCCGGAGAAGGTTCAAAGCCTTGGTGTTCAGTTCATCATATTAGCAGGGCAAATCTCCACAAAGTTCGGGGACATGAAGCACAGCAGCTGGGAGCAGTCTCACAGCCTTAGCGTCGTGGGGAGAGAGGCCCCCACACTGTCTGGGCCGGTGTTTAAATTGTCCAAACCTCAATTTTGACACTCTTAACATGGGGAAAAAATTCTTTCTACCTTATTAATGCCTCATAATTTTGTATGCTGTTATCAGGTCATCCCCTGCCTCCTTTCTTTGCTACAAGGAAAACAATCCTAGTCTATTTTATCTAACTTCATAATTAAAGAATATAAGAAAATAAGAAGTAGGAGCAGAAGTAGGCTGTATGGCCCATCAGGCATGCTTCACCATTCAATAAGAATGCTACCTTTCTGATAGAAGGATAACCAAAGCTTGTCAGTACTAAGTTCCAAATATGGATTCAGTAAGGAGTTGCAACATCTAACTTTTTTACTCTGTGTCCTGACTGATAAAGGTCAGCATGCCAAAGGCCATCTTAACCACCTTGTCTACCTGTGGTGCCTCATGTCTATTACATTTTGAGAGATTTGGGGTCAGTGGCTGACCAAATGATGCACTGATGAAGCCTAGTATAGTGCAGAACAGTACATCTTTAATATTGATTTTCAAATTATTATAATATGTCATCAAAAAATATTGTAATTGCATTTTTCGATGAGGCAAACTAATACTAATAACTATCAATTCGAAACACTTTATTAGTCATATGTATGGCTCGTAGGAATACTTGAACTGTAATTCAGAACTGTTCCTTTATGTCTTATGGTCACGCAATATGAAATATCAGGTCATGTTACAAAAATAGAACATAAATGTTAGACAACAGACAACAGACAATAGGTGCAGGAGTAGGCCATTCGGCCCTTCGAGCCAGCATCGCCATTCACTGTGATCATGGCTGATCATCCACTATCGGTATCCAGTTCCTGCCTTATCCCCATAACCTGTGATTCTGCTATCTTTAAGAGCACTATCCATCTCTTTTTTGAAAGCATCCAGAGAGTTGGCCTCCACAGCCTTCTGGGGCAGAGCATTCCATATATCCACCACTCTCTGGGTGAAAAAGTTTTTCCTTAACTCCGTTCTAAATGGCCTACCCCTAGTTCTTAAACTGTGGCCTCTGGTTCTGGTTCATCAGCGGGAACATGCTTCCTGCCTGCAGTGTGTCCAATCCCTTAATAATCTTATATGTTTCAATAAGATCCCCTCTCGCCTTCTAAATTCCAGAGTATACAAGCCCAGTCGCTCCAATCTTTCGACATATGACAGTCCCGCCATCCCGGGAATTAACCTCGTGAACCTACGCTGCACTCCCTCAATAGCAAGAATGTCCTTCCTCAAATTTGGAGACCAAAACTGCACACAATACTCCAGGTGTGGTCTCACCAGGGCCCTGTACAGCTGCAGAAGGACCTCTTTGCTCTTATACTCAATTCCCCTTGTTATGAAGGTCAGCATGCCATTAGCTTTCTTCACTGCCTGCTGTACTTGCATGCTTGTTTTCAGTGACTGATGTACAAGAGCACATAGATCTCGTTGTGCTTCCCCTTTTCCTAACTTGACTCCATTTAGTTAATAATCTGCCTTCCTGTTCTTACCACAAAAGTGGATAACCTCATATTTATCCACATTAAACTGCATCTGCCATGCATCTGCCCACTCACTCAGCCTGTCCAAGTCACCCTGCATTCTCATAACATCCTCCTCACATTTCACACTGCATTATTAATTCATTATTCAGCTGTTTTTTCTTATTTTTAAAGTAACAGCTGCCAATCTTCCAAAATCTAACAAAAAAAATGAGTTTTTTAGCATTGCTTTCACAGAAGGAAAGGTTAATAAAAACAGTGAGGTTGAAGGCAGAGAAATTATCAAAATTCATAAGAAAATGAAAAAATGGAATTTCATAATTCAGACATAAACCTAGTGAGAAACATGAAAGAAACAGATTGCAGGAGCTTCTGAAGATACATAGAATGGAAAAGATTTGATGACACAGTTGTGCACTGTGATAAATATAAGAAAATGGCTGAGAAAATATATTGTGTATAATTCATGTGGAGTGTCATAGGGATTCATTCTGGGGATCACACTGTCTAAAATCAATATCAGTGATCTGGATGAGGATATCAAGTATAGTATATCCAGGTTTTCTGATGGCACAAAGCTAGGTAGCTGGGTGAATATAGAGCAGCTTCAATGGGATTATGGATAGGCTGAAAGAATGGATGAAAACATAGCAGATAGAATAGAATATGAGGTAACCCTCTTTAGTAAAAAATATCGAAAGGCAACTTTTTTAATCTTAAGAATGAGAAAGGCATTAATATTCAACAGGATCTGGGTGTCTTGAAGAGGAATCACTGAAAATTAACAATGTAGTTACAGCAAGTTAGGACGGAAAACCATATGTTGGCCTCTATTGTGAAGGGATTCAATTACAAAAGTACAATAGCAGAGACATCTTGTTCTAATTATATAGCACCCTGGTGAGATTACATGGGGAATACTATGTACATTATTTGCAAGTTTGGTCTCCCTACTAAGGAAAAATATGCTTGCAATGGTGGGAATGTGGTGAAAGTTCACCAGATTGATTACTGGGATGGCAATTTTTTTCATCTAGACAGAGGTTATCTGGAGTTGTCCTATATTCTTTAGAATTTAGAAGTGTGAGAAGTAATCTACAAAATTCTATTGTGGCTTGATGGGGTAGGTGTAGAGTTAACACTTCCCCTGGATGGGATGTCTGGCTGAGTCAGAGTCTCAAGGTGAGGCGTCAACCATTTAGGACAAAGATGAGATAAATTTTCTGCACTTAAAGTAATTCTCTACCCAAGGTGTGGGTGGCGAGGTGGAGATATATCCCTACCAAAGAAGATGTAAGGAACTCCTTCCCTCTGCTAACCGGCAGGTCACCCTTAGGCAAGGTGTAGCACTTACTTCACCCTGATATGGAACACACGAAACAATGGGAGCAGATGGTGGATAGTTGTAAGAGCAGCTGGTGCACATCCCAGGTCCTGGTTATGTGACCACTGAAGCCATCAGATAATCTCTGAAGGGTATTTATAATGGCTAGGCTCACCTTTTGTGTAAAGACACTGCCCAGACGAAGGAAATGGTAAACCACTTCTGTGGAAAAAATTGCCAAAAACAATCATGATCATGGAAAAGCCATTATTGCCCATGTCATACGACATGCACATAATGAACCCAAAGTTATAGTGGAGTTTCTGTCATTGGATTTATTCAGGTTAATTATCAATAGATTTATACATATTGAAGGCACCAAAAGGATTGGAATCAGAAATCAGCCATTTGGCCCTTTGTACTGACATTTAATAAGATCGTATGCTTCTTTCCTATTCTAACTCTATATTACTTGATTTCCTTAACATTCAAAAACCTATCAATCTTCAATATATCATTAAGCAGAAAATTCCTATGATACACTGCGCTTTGATTGAAGAAATTCCTTCCAT
The DNA here is from genome assembly GCF_030028105.1 of Mobula birostris. Taxonomy (NCBI): domain Eukaryota; kingdom Metazoa; phylum Chordata; class Chondrichthyes; order Myliobatiformes; family Myliobatidae; genus Mobula; species Mobula birostris. The sequence continues at coordinate 30,971,831 of NC_092372.1, read as the reverse complement.
TCACTGTCCTGCATGGTTGACCCCTTAATTTGTGACTGTGACTCTTAATTCTGGATGCTCAGCCAAGAGAAAGACAATCCACGCATTTCTGCTGAGATCCATAAGAATTTTGAATGAGTCAATGAAAATACCTCTCATTCTTGTAAATTCAAAAGAATATTGACTCAACTTAACTTAAGGGATAATTTTACATTTCCATGCTGTGCTTGATGATCAGCTCACCACACAAAAAAAAATAAATTCCAACATAAATCTTTATTATTTTTGTAATTTTCCATGCCAGCATGACTTGTCTAAGGTCCTGCTAACTGAAGATTTTAACAATATATTGAGCTCAGTATTTTTGGAATTTTATAAGAAGTATTGGCATATTAACGATGAAAGGTGATTGACCCAGGATATTTAAAAATAGCACCAGGTCATTTAGCTCTTCAAGCCACTCTGACATTTGATAAGCATGTCAATCTATTTTTGGTCTCACTTTCTTATTCACACTTGCTCCCATGAACATTAATGCCACAACAGACCAAAATGATGTGCTTTTATTCTTTAAAATTATATTCTTTGCTTTGAATATATTCAATGACCTAATCATCACAGCTCTCTTGTGTAAGGAATGCCAAAGATTTATGACCTGTTGAATGAAGTAATTCTTGTGTCTCTCCATCTTAAGAACATAGAGCATAAAATATTGCAGCACAGTACAAGCACTTTGAGCTACAATGTTATGCCAATGTTTCTAACCCTTCACTCCTACATACCCCTTCATTTTCCCATCATCCAAGTGCTTATCTAACAGCTTCTTAACTGTCCCTAATGTATCTGCCTCTACCACTACCCATGGCCAGGCTTTCCATTTAACCACCACACCCTGTGTAAAAAAAATTACCTCTGAGATCCTCCATTCATCTTAAAATTATGTCCCTTCATGTCAGCCATTTCCGCCCTGGGAAACAGAGTTTCTGGCTACCCACTCTTATCATCTTGTACACCTCTAGTAGTTGTATCTTAAATAGAAAATGTGTGCATTTGAAGTGAAGCCTTGATTCTAGATTCCCACACAAGGGGATACATCCTCTTATTTCCTACACCGGCAAACCAGCTCAGCATCCTATTGATCAACAAGGTCATTTCTTATTCTTCTGACACCTACAGAGTACAGGTCCAACCTGCTCAACGTTTCCTTGCAAGTTAACTCCTTTGTCCCAGGAATCAAATGAACATATCTAGAGTTGCGCACATTTCAAGTCTATCTTTTCTCACATGAGGAGAGCTCTTCTATATATGGTACTCGGGTTGTTGCCTTCCAACACTGCATAATTGCTTATCTTTATACTATAAGTCCTTTGCAGTAAAGAAACATTCTATCTGCATTCCATGCAAACACGAGGAAATCTGCAGATGCTGGAATTTCAAGCAACACGCGTAAAAGTTGCTGGGGGAACGCAGCAGGCCAGGCAGCATCTCTAGGAAGAGGTACAGTCGACGTTTCAGGCTGAGAACCTTCGTCAGGACTAACTGAAAGAAGAGCTAGTAAGAAATTTGAAAGTTGGAGAGGGAGGGGGAGATCCAAAGTGATAAGAGAAGACAGGAGGGGGAGGGATGGAGCTAAGAGCTGGACAGGTGATTGGCAAAAGGGATATGAGAGGATCATGGGATGGGAGGCCTAGGGAGAAAGAAAGGAGGAGGGGTGAATCCCAGAGAATGGGCAAGGAGTATAGTGAGAGGGGCAGAGGGACAAAAATTAGAGAGAGAAAAAGAATATATATAAATAAATAAATAACAGATGGGGTACAAGGGGGAGGAGGGGCATTAACAGAAGTTAGAGAAGTCAATGTTCATGCCATCAGGTTGGAGGCTACCCAGACGGAATATAAGTTGTTCCTCCAACCTGAGTGCATTCCAAGTTACTTGCTGTATTTGTACACTCATTTTCTTAATTTGAAAACACCCAAATCACTCTGTACCATTGCTTTTTGCATTTAGATGATAATCTGCTTTATTATTCTTCCCATGAAAATAGATAACCTTGCTTTTCTGCATATAGCACTCTAACTGCCAAATTTTTGTTCAATGACTTAATCTATCGATAACCCTTTGAAGACTCTGCATGTTTCTCACAATGTATTATTTCTAATGTGTGGAGCAGCATTGTGATCAGTGATGGGGCAAAGATGGACATAATTTTGGTCTTTTGTGGCATGAATATTCACAGGAGCAAGTGTGAATAAGAAAGTGAGACCAAAGATAGATTGACATGCTTATCAAAAGTCAGAGCAGCTTGAAGGGCTAAATGACCTGGTGCTATTTTTTAATATTTCCCTTTCATAAAACTATGTTGACTCTGCTGGTTTGTAATATGATTTTAAAAGTGTTCTGTCACTGGTTCCCTAATACATCCTTCCTGTCCCCCCTTAGAACGGAGATGAGGAGGAATTTTTTTAGCTACATGGTGGTGAATCTGTGGAATTCTTTGTCACAGGCTGCTGTAGAGGCTAAGTCATTGGGTGTATTTAAGGCAGAGATTGATAGATTCTTTATAAGTCCAGGTATGAAAGGACATGGGGAGAAAGCAGGAGAATGGGGTTGACAGGAAAATGGATCAGCCATGATCAAATGGCAGAGCAGACTTGATAGGCCGAATGGCCTAATACTGCTCTTATGTTTTATGGTCTTATGATCCAATTCTTCCTTCTTTCCTTAATCACTAATTTTCATGAGCTCAGGCAGTTTACAATGGAAAATATCATCTTTCAATAGGCTATGAGCACTGTAGACATATTTCCCATTGCAGAAGATCTAGATGTTGAACCCACAGTGGAGGAGTTTATTAAAGGTATCAGCTCATTTGCTATCAGCAGAGCTCCTGCTGAGATATCACTGGTGACTCTTAGTGATAACCCACTGAGCATGGGGGACCAGTTCTTCTATAACAGCTGCTTGAACAACTAGTTCTCTACTAAGTAATGAGATTTTACCTCAAGTTCACGATCTTGTAGAGAAGCAATAGTGACTGAAGTGATCACGATAACTACAAAGGTATTTGGGTATATTATTTCCTTGTTGCCCTCATCAAAGAGCAGATTAAAGAGCTGCATACATTTACCACAAATCCCAGAATGGTTTCTGAACCAAGGAAGTTTACAATTGATATGAATTTCTCAGTCAGGCAGTTACTGGAAAGAAGCGCCATAAATAAGGGCAACTATTACATATTGCTTTCATCTACCTTACCAAGGCAGGCAACCTTGTGAACAAAGGCAGTTTATTCTATTAACTGAAGAGAACTAGTTGCCCTTTGGAATCATTCAGTTCCTTGCACGACAAGGAATTGTTGACAGTGTCAGATATCTAGGTTCCACATTCACCGGTAATGTCACTTGACGTAGAAATGAGTATGGACATCACAAAGAATGTAACTGTCATGTCCAAAATGTGCAAGTGTAGACCAACAGTAATTTGAAACAGAACACCAATACTGTGAGCCTACCAAATGAATGTCTTACATAAATTCCTCTTCCATTGTAAGATCTGGACTATATTCAAGACTGAAGTTTCCACCTTCTCTTCTTCAGATGCATCTTATGCATCTTCATGTGGGGGAAAGTCATGACCCAGAGGTTCTGAAGGTTCAGTGCCTGTTAATAAAACATCATTACTAAGCTGATATGCTTGGGTGGATGACTACCATTTTCCCATCACATTCTGCATGGGGAATTTGCCAGAATGTTGTGACCTCCTGAATATCATACCCCACCACAGCATGGAGTGTATGTGAATTATTAAACTGCCAGGCACTAACACAGATGAATGGAAGATAACCAGCAGTCAGGAACTCTGGGGATTGTTTAGGAGAACACTGGAAGAATTCAGGAGAAATAAAATGATCAGCTAGCTGAGAAAAATGCCTGGAGAAAACAGAGACAAGTAAATATTGCACCTTTTTGGCCAATTGCTTTCATGTGCTGTTTGTGTGGCATAAATTGCTATGCCAGACTAGGACTCTTGGTCCACACCAGAGAATGTTCAACATGGAATGAACCCTCAGGTCATAAGCCATCCTCCTATAGGCAAGAAGACTGCTATACATTGGTTTAACGGTGGGCTCCAGAATTTTAATATTGACAGATGTTATCGAGCTGGCTAACAGCTTCCTACTTTCTGTTTGTCTCATCTTGAATACATGCACGGTTTTCCAATCCATTGGCACCTTTCCAGAATCCAGGAAATTTTGGAAGCTTTCAGTCAATGCATCTCAAATCTCTGCAGCCATTTATTTTAAGAAACTTGCATACAGGAATCAGGGGATTTATCAGCTTATACTTCGCCAGTCTTGATGTAATTAAATTGCTATTATTGTTCCCCCACTCCACTGATACATGCCAAAAAACGAGCGCTGAGCATGTTGACAAGTCATGTGAACTTACCAGATTCCCTTAGAAAAGCAGCTAAAGAAGAATTGCAGTCAGAGCACTGAGTGCAGATCCTTAAAGAAGCCATACATGCCAACCAAAATAAAGTGAACATTTTCTTTCTGAGAGTATCACACACAAAATGCTGAAGGAACTCAGCAGGTTAGGCAGCATGTACGGTGAGAATTAGGCAGTTAATGTTTCAGGCTGAGACCCTTCATCAGGATTGGAAAGCAAGGGGAAAGAAGCCCTTCCTTTCCAGCCTTGCTGAAGAGTCACAGTCCAAAACATCAACTGCCTTTTACTTTCCACAGATGCTGCCTGACCTGATGAGTTTTTTTTATTTTAGTTAGAGATACAGCACAGAACAGGCCCAACAGGCCCTTCAGGCCTGACGAGCCACACTGTCCATCAACCCACCAATTTAACTCTAGCTTAAACACAGGACAATTTACAATGACCAATTAACCTACTGATCTTTAATCCTTGAGCACCTGGAGGAAACCCACATGCTCACAGGGAGAATGTAGAAACTCCCTGCAGATGGCATCAGGATTAAACTCTGAACTCTAGAAAGCCCTGTGGCGCTAAGTACTAATCTACTGTGGCGGCAACTCCGCTTCCATTTCTCATGCGTTACTCTGAATTTCCAGCACCTGCAGAATTGGCCGTGTTTATGCTTTCTGAGGGCCCAGGAAGAGCAGGCGCCTTCTCTTGGTGCCACAGAAATGTCATGGTCTGCTGCAAGCAATGTTCCTCATCGCAAGACATTACTTCCTACAAAGTGAAACCCAATAGTATGAATGGCAGTGATGCTTCACTACTAGATGAACTCAGCACTTTCTATTCACACTTTGAAAGGGAGAACACAACTACAGCTGTGAAGATCCCTGCTGCACCTGATGACCCTGTGATCTCTGTCTCAGAGGCCAATGTTAGACTGCCTTTAAAGAGAGTGAACCCTCGTAAAGCAGAAGGTCCCGTTGGAGTAGCTGGTAAGGCTCTGAAAACCTGTGCTAACCAACTGACCTGGAGTATTTAAGGACATTTTCAACCTCTCACTGCTACGGGCAGAAGTTCCCACTTGCTTCAAAAAGGCAACAATTATACCAGTGCCAAAAATAATAATGTGGGCTGCCTTAATGACTATTGCCTGGTAGCACTCACATCGACAGTGATGAAATGCTTTGTGAGGTTGGTTCTGACTAGACAGAACTCTTGTCTCAGCAAGGACCTGGACCCATTGCAATTTGCCTATCGCCACAATACGTCAATGGTGGACACAATCTCAGTGGTTCTCCACATGGCTTTAGACCACCTGGATAACACAAACACCTACGTCAGGATGCTGTTCATCGAATATAGCTCAGCATTTAATACCATCATTCCCACAATCCTGATTGAGAAGTTGCAGAACCTGGGCCTCAGTACCTCCCTCTGCAATTGGATCCTCGACTTTCTAAGTGGAAGACCACAGTCTGTGCGGATTGGTGACAACATATCCTCCTTGCTGACGATCAAACACAGGCACACCTCAGAGATGTGTGCTTAGCCCACTGCTCTACTCTCTGTATAGACGTGACTGTGTGGCTAGGCATAGCTCAAATACCATCTACAAATTTGTTGACGATACAACCATAGTTGGTAAAATCTCAGGTGGTGACGAGAGGGCGTACAGGAATGAGATATGCCAACTAGTGGAATGGTTCTGCAGCAACAACCTGGCACTCAATGTCAGTAAGACAAAAGAGCTGATTGTGGACTTCAGGAAGGGTAAGACGAAGGAACACATACCAATCCTCATAGAGGGATCAGAAGTGGAGAGAGTGAGCAGCTTCAAGTTCCTTGGTGTCAAGATCTCTGAGGATCTAACCTGGTCCCAACATATTGATGTAGTCATAAAGAAGGCAAGACAGTGGCTATACTTTATTAGGAGTTTGAAGAGATTTGGCATGTCAACAGATACACTCAAAATCTTCTATACTTGTACGGTGAAGAGCTTTCTGACAGGCTACATCACTGTCTGGTATGGAGGGGCTACTGCACAGGACTGAAAGAAGCTGCAGAAGGTTGTAAATCTAGTCAGCTCCATCTTGGGCACTAGCCTACAAAGTACCCAGGACATCTTTAGGGAATGGTGTCTCAGAAAGGCAGCGTCCATTATTAAGGACCTCCAGCACCCAGGGCATGCCCTTTTCTCACTGTTACCATCAGGTAGGAGATGTTGTTGTTGTTCGTCCATCGTTGACGTCGATGAGGACCTCGACACCATAATGATGGTGTTGAGACTAGCATGTGATTTGGATTTAAGTGAGGGAGAGTTGCGCAGCATCAGCCTCACTCTCTCTTCCCAATTCCCATCTGGATCCGGTGGCAAGACAGAGTCTAGACGGCTGGAGATGGGACTAGGCGCAGTGGATGACCAGGACATCTTTCGTGTCTTGTCCTGCTCTACATGTTCCACGACGCTTGCAGAGACCGCCTTCTTGACCGTTGGACCTTCCATTGGTCTCGGTCCGCTCAATCCGTCGGAGTCTGTCTTCACCTGCTGGGATAGACAACTCCCTATCTCACCGAGGGTTTGAGACCCATCGGCTACCCTCACCTGGTTTAGCTGGCTTGTCAAAGCCGTTGCCCGGGGTGTGGCCACTGTCGCATGCAAACAGCTACGGGGAGCCACAGGTGAGAGCTGAGTGCTAGGTGGGGACCAAAGGTGGACTAACCACCTTGAAAAGGACGCGACATGTTCCCCCACCAGAGGTGCTACCCCTCCCTGACACCCCATATACCCCATGGTAGGAGATACAGAAGCCTGAAGGCACACACTCAGCGATTCAGGAACAACTTCTTCCCCTCTGCCACCTAATTCCTAAATAGACATTGAAGCTTTGGACACTAGCTCACAGTTTTAATATTCAGTATTTCTATTTTTACACGTTATTTTTTTTAATCTATTCAATATACATAATTGATTTTCATAGACTGTAGTAGTAGTAGTAGTAGTAGTAGTCATACTTTATTGATCCCAGGGGGAAATTGGTTTTCGTTACAGTTGCACCATAAATAATAAATAGAAATAAAACCATAAATAGTTAAATAGTAATATGTAAATTATGCCAGGAAATATGTCCAGGACCAGCCTATTGGCTCAGGGTGTCTGACCCTCCAAGGGAGGAGTTGTAAAGTTTGATGGCCACAGGCAGGAATGACTTCCTATGACGCTCTGTGTTGCATCTCGGTGGAATGAGTCTCTGGCTGAATGTACTCCTGTGCCCAACCAGTCCATTATGTAGTGGATGGGAGACATTGACCAAGATGGCATGCAACTTGCACAGCATTCTCTTTTCAGACACCACCGTGAGAGAGTCCAGTTCCATCCCCACAACATCACTGGCCTTACGAATGAGTTTGTCGATTCTCTTGGTGTCTGCTACCCTCAGTCTGCTGCCCCAGCACACAACAGCAAACATGATAGCACTGGCCACCACAGACTCGTAGAACATTCTCAGCATTGTCCAACAGATGTTAAAGGACCTCAGTCTCCTCAGGAAATAGAGACGGCTCTGACCCTTCTTGTAGACAGCCTCAGTGTTCTTTGACCAGTCCAGTTTATTGTCAATTCATATCCCTAGGTATTTGTAATCCTCCATCATATCCACACTGACCCCCTGGATGGAAACAGGGGTCACCAGTACCTTAGCTCTCCTCAGGTCTACCACCAGCTCCTTAGTCTTTTTCACATTAAGCTGCGGATAATTCTGCTCACACCATGTGACAAAGTTTCCTACCGTAGCCCTGTACTCAGCCTCATCTCCCTTGCTGATGCATCCAACTATGGCAGAGTCATCAGAAAACTTCTGAAGATGACAAGACTCTGTGCAGTAGTTGAAGTCCGAGGTGTAAATGGTGAAGAGAAAGGGAGACAAGACAGTCCCCTGTGGAGCCCCAGTGCTGCTGATCACTCTGTCGGACACACAGTGTTGCAAGCATACATACTGTGGTCTGCCAGTCAGGTAATCAAGAATCCATGACACCTGGAAAGCATCCACCTGCATCGCTGTCAGCTTCTCCCCCAGCAGAGCAGGGCGGATGGTGTTGAGCGCACTGGAGAAGTCAAAAAACATGACCCTCACAGTGCTCGCTGGCTTGTCCAGGTGGGCGTAGACACGGTTCAGCAGGTAGACAATGGCATCCTCAACTCCTAGTCGGGGCTGGTAGGCAAACTGGAGGGGATCTAAGTGTGGCCTGACCATAGGCCGGAGCAGCTCCAGAACAAGTCTCTGCAGGGTCTTCATGATGTGGGAGGTCAATGCCATGGATCTGTAGTCATTGAGGCCGCTGGGGCGCGGCGCCTTCAGCACAGGGACGAGGCAGGACGTCTTCCACAGTACAGGAACCCTCCGGAGCCTCAGGCTCAGGTTGACGACATGGTGAAGTACTCCACATAGCTGAGGGGCACAGGCTTTGAGCACCCTGGTACTGACACCATCCGGTCCTGCAGCCTTGCTTGAGTTGAGACATTTCAGCTGTCTCCTCACCTGTTCAGCTGTGAAGCCCACCGTGTTACTTGTTTACTTATTATGTTTTATTTTACTTATCTTTTTTTTCTCTCTCTCTGCTAGATTACGTATTGCATTGAACTGCTGCTGAATTAACAAATTTCACATCACATGCCGATGATAATAAACCTGATTCTGATGGTCACCTTCTAACTTTTCCAGACCTACCTGTGAGCTATTTCAGTATCAGGACTGTATTAAATATTCAGTGCCTTGACTGTTCTCGGTATTATTTATTGATTTTATTGCTTGGTTGATTGCATTTGCACAATTTATCTTCTTTTGTACATTGATTGTTTGTCAGTCTTGGCTTGTGTGTAGTTTTTCATTGATTATGTTGCATTTCTTTATTCTACAATGAATGCCTGCAAGGAAATGAATCTCAGTGCCGTATTTGGTTGACATATTTGTCCTTTGATAATAAATTTAGATGAAATTAGATTAGATTAGGTTATGAGGACACTCAGTCCCCGTTTATTGTCATTTAGAAATGCATGCATTAAGAAATGATACAATGTTCCTCCAGTGTGATATCACAGAAACACAGGACAGACCAAGACTAAAACTGACAAAAACCACATGATTATAACATATAGTTACAGCAGTGCAAAGCAATACCATAATTTGATGAAGAACAGACCATGGGCACGGTAAAAAAAAAGTCTCAAAGTCCCAATAGCCCATCATCTCATGCAGATGGTAGAAGGGAGAAACTCTCCCTGCCACAAACCTCCAGTGCCGCAAACTTGCCGATGCAGCACCCTGGAAGCACCCGACCACAGCCGACTCTGAGTCCGTCCGAAAACTTCGAGCCTCCGACCAGCCCTCCGACGCCGAGCACCATCTCTGCCGAGTGCTTCGACCCTGCCCCGGCCGCTGAGCAACAAGCAAAACCGAGGACTCGGGGCCTTCCCCTCTGGAGATTCTGGATCACACAGTAGCAGCGGCAGCGAAACAGGCATTTCAGAAGTTTCACCAGATGTTCCTCCGTGCTCTCACGTCTGCCTCCATCGAATCAGGATTGTGCACGGCCCCCTACTTGACAAATAACAGATATTCATCACCAGAGTGGCCGCTGCGCGCTGCGTCGCGCCGCCATCTTCTCCTCTCCATTTTATTTTGAACTATTGAACTTTGAACTTTGGTTTTGGGCCGTAACATGCTAATTTTATGTACGGCTGTACTTGACATCTCTGTATTCCAATTTTTCCAGTTTTGCATTTTGTCAGTAAATTGTGTTTTCCTGATTGTATGAAGATCTTGTGCATGCATCTGTTCTGGATCGTAAGGATTATTTATTTTATAAGGATGAATACCTTCAATAAAATAGCAGACAAAGGAATGTTCACTATACGTGTTGTGCATTTGGTATCATTCCTTGCGGGGGTTCTGTTCCCTTAATTTGTTTTTTCTTTCTAGCTACTACTTGCTAGAAACACTTTTCAGTCTGCTAATGTCTGAATCACAGATAAATTTGAGGTCACCTTGAACTTTGTTAACTGCCCTGTAATGGAATCATGAAACAATGTTGCAGGAAATCTGATTAACTGTAGAATTCTCATGAGCTCGGCCCACAGGCTGTGATTTTTCTTTCATCCAATGGACAGTATTATTTCTCAATCCTTGGATCTGAATAATGGGAAATATATACACTCTAATGCAGCCATGTTTAATTTGTTGAGTTTATTTAAATCTTGCATCTCTCTCACAATGTGAATAGCATCCGTCCCACAATAAGGATAGTATCTAAAGAGATAGGGTTTTAGTGCAAACTTAGTTAGGAACCCAGTTACTTATCCATCACCAAAAAAGGCAACTTCCAAATCAGGCTTTAAATGTCAAGACTCAAGACTGAATATTGTTTATTGTCATTCTTCAGCTCAAGAGAGCAAAGGAAAATGAAATGATTGTTACTCTAGATTTGATGCAGCATAAAAACACACAATAAGCATTAATAAAACACACTAAAATATAAAAGCACAATAAATATAAATATAAATAAATACTATAAAACATAATCTACAACTAGCTGTTCTATACAGGCTAATTTAATGTACATACAGTAAAGTCACGCTAGGTGATGTGTATGTAGTAGTGGTAGAGTAGGTTAATGGGTAAGTTATTTATAGTTACAAAGCAGAAATTGCTTTATGATCAGACATGTTCCAGTAATTTCCTTGTTTGGTGCAGTAAGTTCATTAACTGTTTCTGTAGATGCTACAAATAGAGTAAATTTTCTGTTTTTTCTACCATAGTATAGTTTTCCTTGTTCTCCAATAATGCCTCAGTGGTGTTCTTACCACTCTCTGATTGTTACTCTTGACGTGGCAAAACCAGAAAGCATAAATTTAGGTGTTGATAAACTAGAGACGGAGTTTTAAGGTAAGACATATGAGTTTTAAAGAGCATTTGAAGAATGATTTTTCACTAGGAGACTGGCTGGAATCTAGAACACACTGCCTGACTGAGTGATAAAGACAAACCTGATTTATGTTCAGCTTGTACAGACAGATGAGTGCTTAGAAGACTGGTGGGATGCATTTGCCAGCAGATTCAGGGTTGCATACATCTCCTGCCACTAGGGAACTCACTTTGCAGCTGCATTTCCTACACATGAACTGACCGAGTTACCAGGGGCAGAAACCTGGGGAGGACCTGCACGCCCATTATATCTGAGAAGAAAAATGGGAGTTGCCTTTTAAACTCAAGAGAGAGCATAGGCCATCAACTTTTTGCTGTTGATGTTTCTGTTGCAGGCAACTTCTTTTTTTACGAGGTCGAGTTGCTAGGTTGACACTCCACCCAGCACGGATGGAAAGCGTGCCCGGGGAGCCGGCTGGGTTCGAACTTGGGAACCTCCGCTCCAAGTCCGGCGCTGATGCCACTACGCCACCAGCCAGCATTATATCTAAGAAATAACCAAATAAACCCTTAGGCCATTGGCACAGAAGGCTATAGAACAAGTCGTGGAAAATGGGATTAGCATAAAGGTGTACTTGACCATCAACAGACCAGTATAATCATAAGATGAAAGAAGGCCACAGCAGAAAGATTTGGACAAAAGCTGAATTATCTGACTTTCTCATATTAGCTGCCCTCAAATATTGTTGAAACTGGGAAGATCCAATTACATTCAGCACCTGTGAAACAAGCAGTATATACTGTAGCTGCTGTAGTTCAGTGCCAAAATATTAGTCGGCTGCAAGTTCTAATTGCAAAATGGCACTTCTCTGTAGTAACACTGCAAATATTTATGAACATAACAATTCCTAATTTTTAATCACACCCTGATGTGCTACTGGGTGTTGCAGAGAGTTGTAAAATTAGTCAGCTCCATCACGGGTACTAGCCTTTATAGTATCCAGGACATCTTCAAGGAACAGTGACTCAGAAAGACCTCCACCAGCCAGGACATGCTCTCTTCACATTGTTACCATCAGGAAGGAGGTACAGAAGCCTGAAGGCACACATTCAATGATTCAGGAACAGCTCCTTGGCCTCTGCCATCCAATTCCTAAATGGACACTGAAACCGTGAACACAACCTCACTACATTTTTATTTCTGTTTTTGCACTACTTATTTAATTTAACTATTTAATATACATTTATATACTTAACGAAATTTACAGTTTTTTCGCTCTATTATTATGCATTGCATTACACTGCTGCTGCAGAGTTAACAAATTTCTCAACATATGCCGAAGATTTTAAACCTGATTCTGATTCTGATAAATAAATTTACCTGTTAAGAGGACATATTGAACAAATTATCTTTAAGCATCCTTAGTAACTAAGTGCAACCAAGTAATTTGTTATCACAGAGTGAGTAACTGACAGGCAGCAAGCCACCATGGTAAATGAATAGAAAAGGATGAGAATCAGACTGTCATCAAATGTACTCACTGATATTAACCAAACAGAGAAAATTGAATCAGGTTTAATATCACTCAGTTATATGTCATCAAATTTGTTTTGCAGCAGCAAGATAGAGCAAAGACATAAGAATTACTACAAATTACAAAATAAATACTGCAAAAAATTTACTGTGAGTCTTCAAGCTCCTGAACTTCCTCCCTGATGGTTGTAATGAGAAGTAGTCACGTCCCGGGTGATGAAGGTTCTTAATGCTGGATGCCACCTTACTGAGGTACTGCCTCTTGAAGATTCTGCTGCTGTCTGTAAGGAGTTTGTACATTCTCACCGTGACTGCATGGATTTTCCTCTGGTTGCTCTGGTTTCCACCCACAGTCCAAAGATACACAGGCTGGTATGTTAATTGGTCATTGTAAATTGTCCTGTGATTAGGCTAGGGTTAAATCGTTGGTTGCTGGGCAGCGTGGCTCGAAAGGCCGGAAGGGCCTGTCCCGTGCTGTATCTCAATAAATAAACTAAATGCATAAGTATCCTGCAGTGTTGTGGCTGCGACTGAGCTGAGGCTGAGTCTACAACCCTCTGTAGCTTGTAATCCTGTGCATTGGAACATCTATACCAGGCCGTGACGCAACCAATCAGAATGACCTCCATCACACATATATAGAATTTTTTTTTAGATTATGAGAACACGCAGTCCTCTTTTATTGTCATTTAGTAATGCATGTATTAAGAAATGATACAATTTGTTCCTCCAGAATGATATCACAGAAACACAAGACAAACCAAGACTAAAAAAACTGACAGAAACCATATAATTATAACATATAGTTACAACAGTGCAAAGTAATACCATAATTTGATGAAGAACAGACCATGGGCACGGTAAAAAAAAAACAAGTCTCAAAGTCTCTCGAAAGTCCCATCATCTCACGCAGATGGTTGAAGGGAGAAACTCTCCATGCCATGAGCTTCCTGCACTGCAAACTTGCCGATGCAGCATCCTGGAAGCACCCGACCACAGTCCGACTCTGAATCCATCCGAAAACTTCGACCCTCCAACCAGCCCTCCAACACCGGGCACTGAGCACCATCTCTGCTGAGAGCCTTGACCCTGGCCCCGGCAACAGGCAATAGGCAAAGCCGAGGAGTTGCGGCCTTCCCCTCCGGAGATTCTCGATTGCACAGTAGCAGCGGCAGCGAAGCAGGCATTACAGAAGTTTCTCCAGATGTTCCTCCGTGCTTCTCACATCCATCACCATCAAATCAGGATTGTGCACAGCCCCTATTTAACAAATACAATATCAATTTGGAGCGGCCACGCGCGCTGTGTCGAGCCGCCATCTTCTCCTCCCCTCCAAATCTTCTCAAATTCCTAATGAAGAAGAACTGTGGGCATGCCTTCTTCGTGATTGTATCAATGTTGGGCCCAGGGTAGTTTGTCTGAGATGTTGACATAAAAAAACAGGTGTTAAGGAATATCTAGGCTAATATCACATAGAACATAGAAATCTACAGCACCTCACAGGCCCTTTGGCCCACAATGCTGTGCCGACCAAGTAACTTACTCTAGAAACTGCCTAGAATTTCCCTAGTGCATAATCACATTTGGTAATGAGTTAATAGTTTCTAATTGATTGATTTCCTATGCTGTGTTCCTCTTTAAGTGTTAAGTATTGCAGTTCTGATTTGGTGCTATTGAATTAATTCATCTTAATGCATTTTCTCTGTTCTTGTTACTGAACTAACTTTATCCCATGTGTGGGTTTGGAATTGCATTATGTAAATCGAAGTATTGTTTACATTAATCTGAAATGCAGATCATTGTTGGTGCCTATGAAGCTACTCATTTGTCGCAAAAATTCTTTTGGTTAATCCATCTTTTAAAGAAGGAAACCGTTCTTAGTCTGGCCTTTATGCGATTCTAGACCCTCAAGAATGTAGTTGTTTCATAACAGCGCTTTGAAATATCCTATCAAGGTTAATTGAGTGTTTCGTTTCCGTCCCACATATGAAATGCTAATTTCACAAAGTTTCTTCAGGTACTAAAAATGCCTCATGCTTCCTTTCAGACAATATGGGGTGTGTTGCCAAAAGCCAATGTGTTTTTAGTAAGTATCAGACATTGTAACATCAGTCTATCTCATTATGAGTTGAATGTTTCCCTGCAACTTCTAAAAGTAAAATTTATTTTTTATAGTTTTTGTTTACAAATGAATATTGGTCTGGAATAGGGAATACTGGACTATTTATTAAAGATCATTATAATTTATTAAAGTAAACTCAATAAACTATAGTGAGTTTATATTAATTATAAACTCAATGGCTACTTCATATAACCCTATAATCATACAACAATTACAGCATGGAAACAGGCCATCTTGGCCCTTCTAGTCCGTGCCGAACTCTCACTGTCACCTAGTCCCACCGACCTGCACTCAGCACATAACACTCCATTCCTTTCCTGTCCATATAGCTGTCCAATTTAACGTTAAACGACAACATCGAACCTGCCTCAACCACTTCTGCTGGAAGCTCGTTCCACACAGCTACCACTCTAAGTAAAGAAGTTCCCCCTCATGTTACCCCTAAACTTTTGCTCTTTAACTCTCAACTCATGTCCTCTTGTTTGAATCTCCCTCACTCTCAATGGAAAAAGCCTATCCACGTCAACTCTATCTATCTCCCTCATAATTTTAAATACCTCTATCAAGTCCCCCCTCAACCTTCAATGCTCCAAGGAATAAAGACCCAACTTGTTCAACCTTTCTCTGTAACTTAGGAGATGAAACCCAGGTAACATTCTAGTAAATCTTCTCTGTACTCTCTCAATTTTGTTGACATCTTTCCTATAATTCGGCTTGTCAGAAGGGCAGTGTTATGATAATTGTGGGGGATTTTAACATGTGAGTGGACTGGGAAAATCAGGTCAGCACTGGATCTCAAGAGAGAGAATTTGTAGAATGTCTGCAAAATGGCTTTTTAGAACAGATTGTTGTTGAGCCCACTAGGGGATCGGCTGTAATGGATTGGGTATTGTGTAATGAACCGGAGGTGATTAGAGAGATTGAGGTGAAGGAACCCTTAGCAGGCAATGATCATAACATGATTGAGTTCACTGTGAAATTTGAAAAAGAGAAGCCGAAATCTGATGTGTCAGTATTTCAGTGGAGTAAAGGAAATTACAGTGGCATGAGAGAGGAACTGGCCAAAGCTGATTGGAAAGGGACACTGGCAGGAAGGACGGCTGAGCAGCAGTGGCTGGAGTTCATGCGAGAAATGAGGAAGGTGCAAGACAGGTATATTCCAAAAAACAAGAAATTTTCGAATGGAAAAAGGATGCAACCGTAACTGACAAGAGAAGTCAAAGCCAAAGTTAAAGCAAAGGAGAGGGCATACAAAGAAGTAAAAATTAGTGGGAAGAAAGAGGATTGGAAAGTTTTTAAAAGCTTACAAAAGGAAACTAAGAAGGTTATTAAGAGGCAAGATAACTATGAAAGGAAGCTAGCAAATAATATTAAAGAGGATACTAAAAGCTTTTTCAAGTATATAAAGAGTAAAAGACAGGTGAGAGTAGACATAGGACAGATAGAAAATGATGCTGGAGAAATTCTAATGGGAGATAAGGAGATGGCGGAGGAATTGAACGAGTATTTTGCATCAGTCTTCACTGAGGAAGACATCAGCAGTATACCCGACACTCAAGGGTGGCAGGGAAGAGAAGTGTGCGCGGTCATAATTACGACAGAGAAAGTACTCAGGAAGCTGAATACCCTAAAGGTAGATAAATCTCCCAGACTAGATGGAATGCACTCTCGTGTTCTGAAGGAAGTAGCTGCGGAGATTGCGGAGGCATTAGCGATGATCCTTCAAAAGTCGATAGATTCTGGCATGGTTCCGGAGGACTGGAAGATTGCAAATGTCACTCCGCTATTTAAGAAGGGGTCAAGGAAGCAAACAGGAAATTATAGACCTGTTAGCTTGACATCGGTGGTTGGGAAGTTGTTGGAGTTGATTGTCAAGGATGAGGTTACAGAGTACCTGGAGGCATATGACAAGATAGGCAGAACTCAGCATGGATTCCTTAAAGGAAAATCCTGCCTGACAAATCTACTACAATTTTTTGAGAAAATTACAAATAGGCTAGACAAGAGAGATGCAGTGGATGTTGTATATTTGGATTTTCAGAAGGCCTTTGACAAGGTGCCACACATGAGGCTACTTAACAAAATAAGAGCCCATGGAAATACGGGAAAGTTACGTATGTGGATAGAGTGTTGGCTGATTGGCAGGAAACAGAGAGTGGGAATAAAAGGATCCTATTCTGGTTGGCTGCCGGTTACCAGTGGTTTTCCACAGGGGTCTGTGTTGGGGTCGCTTCTTTTTATGTTGTACATCAACGATTTGGATCATGTAACAGATGGCTTTGTGGCTAAGTTTGCTGATGATACAAAGATAGGTGGAGGGGCCGGTAGTGCTGAGGAAACAGAGAATCTCCAGAGAGACTTGGATAGATTGGAAGAATGGGTAAAAAAGTGGCAAATGAAATACAATGTTGGGAAGTGTATGGTTATGCACTTTGGCAGAAGAAATAAACGGGCAGACTATTATTTAAATGGCGAAAGAATTCAAAGTTCTGAGATGCAAAGGGACTTGGGAGTCCTCGTACAGGATACCCTTGAGGTTAACCTCCAGGTTGAGTCGGTGGTGAAGAAGGCGAATGCAATATTGGCATTCATTTCTAGAGGAATGGAGTATAGGAGCAGGGATGTGATGTTGAGGCTCTATAAGGCGCTGGTGAGACCTCACTTGGAGTACTGTGGGCAGTTTTGGTCTCCTTATTTAAGAAAAGATGTGCTGACTTTGGAGAGGGTACAGAGAAGATTCCCTAGAATGATTCTGGGAATGAGAGGGTTAACATATGAGGAACGTTTGTCCGCTCTTGGACTGTATTCCTTGGAGTTTAGAAGATTGAGGGGAGACCTCATAGAAACATTTCGAATGTTGAAAGGCATGGACAGAGTGGATGTGACAAAGTAGTTTCCCATGATGGGGGAGTCTAGTACGAGGGGGCATGACTTAAGGATTGAAGGGCGCCCATTCAGAACAGAAATGCGAAGAAATTTTTTTAGCCGGAGGGTGGTGAATCTATGGAATTTGCTGCCATGGGCAGCAGTGGAGGCCAAGTCATTGGGTGTATTTAAGGCAGAGATTGATAGGTATCTGCATAGCCAGGGCATCAAGGGTTATGGTGAGAAGGCGGGGGAGTGGGCCTAAATGGGAGAATGGATCAGCTCATGATAAAATGGCGGAGCAGACACAATGGGCCAAATGGCCGACTTCTGCTCCTTTGTCTTATGGTCTTATGGACCAGATCTGTACACAATACTCCAAATTTGGCCTTACCAATGCCTTGAATAATTTCAACATTACATCCCAACTTCTATACTCAATGCTCTGATTTATAAAGGCCAGCATTCCAAAAGCATTCTTCACCACCCTATGCACATGAGATTCCACCTTCAGGGAACTATGCACCATTATTCCTAGTTCATCTGTTCTACTGCATCCTTCAATGCCCTACCATTTACCATGTATGTCCTATTTTGATTAGTCCTACCAAAATGTAGCACCTCACATTTATCAGCATTAAACTCCATCTGCCATCTTTCAGCCCACTCTTCTAATTGGACTAAATCTCTCTGCAAGCGTTGAAAACCTGCTTCATTATCCACAACTCTACCCATCTTAGTATCATCTGCATACTTACTAATCCAATTTACCAACCCATCATCCAGATCATTAAAATATATGACAAACAACATTGGACCCAGTACAGATCCCTGAGGCACACCACTAGACACCAGACCCCAATCTGACAAACAGTTATCTACCATTACTCTCTGGCGTCTCCCATCCAGCCACTGCTGAATCCATTTTACTACTTCAATATTAATACCTAACGATTGAAACTTCCTAACTAACCTTCCATGTGGAACCTTGTCAAAGGCTTTACTGAAGTCCATATAGACAACATCCACCGCTTTACCCTCGTCAACCTTCCTAGTAACTTCTTCAAAAAATTAATTAAGATTTTTCAAACATGGTTTGTCACGCACAACTCCATGTTGACTGTTCCTAATCAGACCCTGTCTATCCAGATAATTATATATACCATCTCTAAGAATACCTTCCATCAATTTACCCACCACTGATGTCAAATTCACAGGCCGATAGTTGCTAGGTTTACTCTTAGAACCCTTTTTAAACAACGGAACAACATGAGCAATACGCCAATCCTCTGGCACCATCCCCGTTTCTAATGACATTTGAAATATTTCTGTCAGAGCCCCTGCTATTTCCACACTAACTTCTCTCAAGGTCCTACGGAATATTCTGTCAGGATCTAGAGACTTATCCACTTTTATATGCCTTAAAAACTCCAGTACTTCCTCCTCTTTAATCATCATAGTTTCCATAACTACCCTACTTGTTTCCCTTACCTTACACAGTGCAATATCCTTCTCCTTAGTGAATACTGAAGAAAAGAAATTGATCAAAATCTCTCCCGTCTCTTTTGGCTCCGCACATAGCCATCCACTCTGATTCTCTAAGGGGCCAATTTTATCCTTCACTATCCTTTTGCTATTAATATAACTGTAGAAACCCTTCGGATTTATTTTCACCTTACTTGCCAAAGCAACCTCATATCTTCTTTTAGCTTTTCTAATTTCTTTCTTAACATTCTTCATACAAATTAAGTCTTCTATGTTCCTACACATGCTTTAATATTTCATGGTTTGTTTTTCTAATTTTAAAATATGAGAAAATAACATTTCGTGACTAAAGAAACCAAGGCCATTCTCACTGAAATCTTTCCATATGCTTCCCATTATAAATAACCACGAACAATATTAATCTTGGTAGCAGGAATATTTTTGGATGTTTGTATTAAAAGGAATAATGATAGTTGGAATTGACTAAGTACACAATTTTGCCAGTTATACATTTTTTATGCAAAATCCAAACTATAAGTAGTTGTAGAAACATAACCAGTTCTTTAGGAGCATAATCACTTTATCAGCTTTGGAAATGTTAACATTTTCAGAATAAGTGCAACAATACAACATTTAATTGATACGATGCAAACGTTCACTCATCTGAAACAAGTAAGGCATTAGATGTCTAAATAAATAACCTGAATAGGATGTAATCAATAGGTAAGTCACTAACAGTTTTTAGCCAGAAAAGAATTATGTATTACATGAATATTCTTTTAATTATTGTTAGTCTTGTCAGATCAAAACAGCTATCAAGAATTTCAAATAATTTTCAGAGCAATCTGTCAATATCAATGTGGCATGTTGTTCATGTCTGTTCCCCATGCCTGCATAGTTACCTGAGCATGAAGGTTTTATCCCACCTGGGTACAACAATTGAGTGGATGATGACTTGGCCACTCTGAAGAAGTGTGAAGGTTTCCTGCCAGGAATCTTCTGACAAACTTTGACAGAGATCAAGAATGGAGGTGACGCTTTATTTTCTATCAAGCTCTTGTTGATTTTAACAACCATATGTCAACCTTACATTCAGAGACATTTAAAATCTATTAATATTGAAGCAAATAATTTAAACAATGAAAGATTATAATTTTTTAAATAAAAAAGCACTTCAAAACTGTTTGACTTTCCCTTTGCCCCTCAGATTTGTGCTCTTACAATCAATAGAACCTTTAGGGTCTTAACTCCCATAAAAGGTGTTAGATTTACCATGCAAAAGTTCCAAAATGTATTTATTATTTATGGAGAAGAATCAAAAGTAAAAACCTTTGTGGCAAGATTTGAGTTTCATCATTGGACTGCAAATGTCTATAATTCTTGAATTTCTTCAGTTTAAAAGGCTGAATTCTATAAACCAGCATTATTTGGCCTATTGAAAACAAGAATATATTATTTTATGCAAAATTATGCAACCTAGAACAGCAAAATCAAAATTATAATTTTTTTCACAATGCTGAGTACAAAATGTCTCTTGACTTTCTTTCTTGAGTAGTTTAAGTCAAAGGTAAAGAACATTATAAAATTACTAAAAGGGTAAGAGATAAGGCAAGCCATGAAGCATTGCTTTGCTGATGCACTGATGGGTGAAGTGCGGTTCAACGGCAGCATTTCTGAATCTGATTTATGTGTTCAAGTGCCACCTTAGGATTGGAACTGTTACGAAACAGTAAATTTTAGAAATATTTAACAAGTCAGGTAGCATCTATGGAAAGTGAAACAGGGTTACTTTTTCAGATCAATAGTATGTCATCAGAGCTGTAATGTTAGCTCTGTTCCTTTGTTTTCCACAACTGCTGCCTGACTTGCTGAATATTTTCTTTTCTAATATTTTTATTAATTTTACATATAAGAATACAGAGTACAAGAAAAATATTTATCAATAAATTATGCTAAATTGCATATAAAGATTCCTTACCCTATATTCATACAGATTAATTAATTTGTAGCATTGAAATATGTTATTTTAAAAAAATCTAGCCCACTACCAAGACTGGAGCTGATTAGTAAAGAAAAAAAGGGAAAAAAAATATTAGTAATCATCTGTGCTTTAACAGCAAATCAAAGGTTTTGAAAATAATTCAGAAAAGGTCCCCACAATGTTTGAAAATCTTGGCTAGATTCAGAGATTGAACATCGAATCTTCTCTAAATTTAAACATGACATCACATCACGTAACCATTGGGCATGAATAGGAGGAGCCACATCTTTCCATTTAAGCAAGAGGATCCTTCTGGCCATAAGAGAAATAAAAGCCAAAATGTGCAAGTCAAATGTCTCCAAAATAATATCCTTTCCTCCAACAATACCAAATAAAGCAGTCAAAAGAACGTTTACTTTGAAAAGTATTGAGAAAGTTTGAAATACTTCTTTCCAATATTTTCCAAGACTCGGACATGTCCAAAACATATGAATGAGTGAAGCTTCTCCATTATTACATTTATCACAATACGAAGATATATCTAAATAAAAATGAGACAGCTTATCCTTGGTCATATGGGCCCTATGGACCACTTTAAATTGTAGGAGAGTGGCGGGCACATAACGATGAAGTGTTAACCAAATGTTGAATATTTTCAACATCTTTCTATTTTCACTCTAGATGTCCAAATTTTTCTTTTGCTTTTTGAATGAATATTCTCGGCTGACACTTCACGATGATGCCCGATTTTGGATGAGAATTCCTCTGATTAACGTAGAAGACCTTATTGCAATATACGGTATGAGTAAGATATAAGGTGCTTGATATCAAGTTTAACCATCTGCTGAAGTCAATGATATCAATAAAGTCAATGCTGTTATCTGAATTCACTATCAGGCATCTTCCATGAGGAAAATGATGAAGAAGCAAGTCATTGCCTGTTTAATACTATGAAGGGTTTTAAGTTACTACTATCTACCCCTAACAATATCAATAAGCAAATAAAACATGATAAATATGTGGTGTTGTACTGTGAAATACATCAAAGAATTATAGTTTCAACAATAATGATATTGACAGGTTATGGCTCTTCTTCATTGCTCATAATTTGCATTGAGTTCACCAAGAATCTCACCTTGACCTCAGCATTCATGAGCTTTACTTCTGTTCTCTCTCCATTAAAAAATAAATAATTTTTGAAATGTTTGTGTACCAGCAGAATTCCTAGAGCAAATGTTGGCTTATCAGTTAGCTACACTGTAATCTCACTGGCTCTTTATTCTGCTTTGGAGCACTTTGACAACAGCAAAATATATATCTAGTT
This sequence comes from Mobula birostris, assembly GCF_030028105.1. NCBI lineage: Eukaryota > Metazoa > Chordata > Chondrichthyes > Myliobatiformes > Myliobatidae > Mobula > Mobula birostris. Next base: position 30,949,188 of record NC_092372.1, on the reverse strand, counting down.
GCTTCACGCCCAATAGCATCATCTCCTCAGTGTTAGTCACCCAGCATGAAAACCCGGGCTACTACACCTCCCTCTGCTCATGGATGTTGAGTCCCCTCATCAGGAAACTACAGGCAGTAGGGATTGATAAAAAATCTCATCCTTGTTGACAATCAACACCTCAAAAATGCATACTTAGCCTACTGCTCTACCCTCCATACGCACATGACTGTGTGGCTAAGCACAGCTCAAATACGACCTATAAACTCACAGATGACATCACTGTTTTTGGTGACGTCGCAGGTGGTGACAAGGACATGTACAGGAGTACAAACATACAACAACCTCGTACTCAACATATGCAAAAGGAAGAAAATGATTGTGGACATTAGAAGGGGATGTCAAGAAAACACACACTTGTCCTAATTAAGGGGTCAGTGGAGGAAAGGATGAGCAGCTTTAAGTTCCTGGGCATCATCATCTCCAAGGATCTGTCCTGGGTCAACACATTGCTTCAAACATGAAGAAGGCATGCCAACAGCTCTACTTCATTAGGAGTTTGAGGAGATTTGGTATTTCACCAAAGACTCGCAGATTTCTATAGATGTTCCGAATAGAGCATTCTGGTTGCTTACTCCACAGCTGGTATCAAGCCTCCAAGGCACAGGAATGCGAAAGGTTGCACAGGATTGTAGGCTCAGCCAGCTTTGTCATCGGCATAACCCTCCCCACTTTTAAGGACGTCTTCAAGGGTTAGTGCCTCAAGAAGGTGGCATCCATCATTCCAAGCTCTCACCACTGGCACTGGGGAGGAAGTACAGGAGCCTGAAGACCTCCACTCAATGATTTAGGAACAACTTTAGCCCCTCCCCAATCAGATTTCTAGAAGGTTCATGAAACCATGAATGTTTTCTTTCATTTTTCAAAAATATTTTACATGTTTTGTAATTTATAGTAAATTTGAGTCTTCGTGGTGTACTGCTGCTGCAAAATAACAAATTTTGTAACATAAGACCGTAAGACCATAAGATATAGGCAGAAGTAGGTCATACAGCCCATCGAGTCTGCTCTGCCATTCAATCATGGGCTGATCCAGTTCTTCCAGTCA